>NW_022103901.1:1055798-1057768 GCF_000313985.2 Echinops telfairi
GGTGATGGTGATGATCAGGATGGGGATGGGGATGGTGTAATGGTGATGGTGGTGTAATAATGGTGCTGATGATGATGGTGTAAAAATGGTGATGGTGTAAAAACCGTGATGGTGGTGGTGACTGTGCTGGTGACAGTGGGGAGCTCAGAGCCAGCACTGCCAGGCTGCAGTGGGACCTGAACTTTGACACCACAGTCCAGGAGGGGCAGGGCCCCCGAGTGGAGCAGGCTCCCTCATCTGGCAGAGGAGGTCCAGGTAGACCCATCTGCTCCATGGTGGTTCTGCTCAGCCCAGAGGGGCCCAGGCGTCACTGGGTGTCAAATAGCGAGTTCAGGCCGGGCTTGGGTTGGCCCCTGCGCCCCGACCCCTCTCCCAGCCTGACTGCTCCCCTCCCTTCAACCTGAGCCAGACTCCCCAGGACCAGATCAAACCTGCTCTTAAGAAGTTTCTAAAGGGGAAAAAAATCCATTCGACATCATTTTATTTTATTTTCTCCTAATTTAAACTGCCTCAGTGCCAGCTAGTTGCAAACGTCAATAAGGGTGAAATACACTCTGCTGGCCGGCCGCCAGGCCACAGCGTGGCCACAGAGGCTGGCTGTAAATCCCAGTATTAACAAGCAGGCACACTCCGGCTCGTGCCTGCGGTTAGGAGCAGGGCGGCCCGAGAAGCCAGGTCAGCAGCCCAGGGCCTGGCAGACTGTGCCCATCAAAAGCCTCTGGAGCCCTGTCCCTCGGTCCTCAACGAGAGTGGACCGCCACGGCCAGGGTCACACAGAGGAGAGAGCCTGCCCAGCCCTGGACAGACTCTCGGGCCGGGAGGTCCTTGTGGGAGGCCCTGCCCCCAGCGGCACCCTCTGAGCAGTGACCTCCAGACCACCAACTGGCTTTTATTAGGGGGGAAACTACGGACCCAGGTGGATTAACCAGTGGGTATGGCATACCCCTCTCCCCCTAAAAATCCCACTGCCATCGAGTCGATTCCGACTCACAGTGACCCTGCAGGCTTCCCAGGCTGAGTCTTTCCGGGAGTGGCTGCCTCCTCTACACTGCTGGTGGGTTTGAAACACAGCCTTCTGTTCACTGCCCCATACTGAACCCGCCTGTGCTGACGCTGCTCACGGCAGATGGGCCAACCCGACCTGTTCATTAAGCCCACTGGGGCGTCTGTCCCTGTGAGGACTGGGCTGGGGACACCCACAGCAGAGGCCCACCGCCTGGCCTGATGGCCCAGGGTGGCCAGAGCCGTCAGGACAGACACTAGCAGGTGCTCGGAGTGCCCCCTGCCGGCAGCTGCCGGCAGCAGGATCCCCTAGGCTGCCTGGGGCCAGGGCCCCGGGCCCTGCCTCCACCCGCCGGCCCCCTTCCTGGAGGTCCTGATAGGGAAATGAGGCTCACATCGCAGATGGGGACACTGAGGCCCGGAGACTTAGGTTCAGACCAGGGTGGGGAACCTGCCCCTTAGCTTCTCCCCACCCTCGGAATAGGAATGTTTGGGGGAGTGGGGGGAGGACGAGACCTTTGTTAAAGAGGAATGCCATGGTGTGAAGTCAGAGCTTTTGACCACACCCCTGGAGACCATGTTTCCAGCCCTCAACACGCACTCCACCCCACCCCCACCCCTCACCCCCAGTTCTTGCACGGACTCCACATCCAAGGGCGGTCTGTTCCTCTGGGGGGCTTACGTGATGTTCCTGTGAACACTCTGTGAGAGGGGCAGGGCACAGCGTGGAGGGTACGAGCTCCAACAGCATGCTGTAGGACAGCCCTCGGGAGCCCAGGAGGATGAGCGGGCATGCTGCTGGGCCGGTGAGACAGAGCGGGCCGGTTCCCCGGCCTTTTCCTCACCTTCTTAAAAACCCCTCCCTGTGATGGTCCGGAGATGAAATCTGTCAAGCCCTCAGAGGGGGGGGCACTATAACCTTATGAGCTGAGGGGGACAATAATGATGATGGTGGTGGTGGTGGTGAT
>NW_022103901.1:1057981-1060980 GCF_000313985.2 Echinops telfairi
AGGTCGGGAGGAGCTGTCACCCTGCTCACTTCCCGTCCTGTGCTGCCACCTCCAGGCCGACAGGAGATTCAAAGCCACAACACCAAGCTCACGGCCACAGCGTGGCCTGACTCACAGAGACCCTGCCTGTGCGCTTCCCAGGACAGACTCGCCCTTCTCCCTTGGAGTGGCTGGTGCATTCGAACAGCTGACCTTGGGGTGAGTAACCCAATGTGTAACCCCTTACCCCACCAGGGTGCCTTCCAAAAAATAAGCCAAACTCACTGCCATCAGGGCAAAGATGACTCGTGGGGACTCTGAAGGGCAAGGAAAATGCCCCTGTGGGTTTCTGAGACTGTAACTATCAGAGCAGAAAGCCCCGTGTTTCTCCCTCGGAGCGGCTGGCGGTTGTGAACTGCTGACTTTGCAGTTAGGAGCCCAAGTCATAACCACTACACCATCAGGGCCCCTTTGGGTGACTTCAAACTCCCTCCATCGAGTCAATTCTGACTCACAGTGACCCTGCAGGACAGGGTAGAACTGCCGCTATGGGTTTCTGAGACTGGAACCCTGACGGAAGTAGAAAGCCTCATCACCAGCTTTGCAAACTCAGCTGGAAAAACACCAGCCACCCTCATCGTTGGGGTGCTTCCTCCGGGAGAGGCTGGAGAGCTTCTGAAATATTCACTGTGACGGTTGGGGGGCGGGGTGATAGTGGTGGTGGTGGTGATGGTGGTGGTGGTGGTGGTGGTGGTGGTGATGGTGGTGGTGATGGTGATGGTGGTGATAATGGTGGTGGTGGTAGAAGTGATGGTGGTGGTGGTGACGGTAGTGAAGATGATAATGTGGTGGTGACTGATGGAACATGTCTGCCACTGCCCACCGATGGCCCGGCTGTGTTGAGGCCCAGTTGGTTGGCTGGGGGTAGGCTGTGTGCACAGCCGCAGCCCCAGCAGCAGGGGGTTGGACCGTCCCTCACAGTGTGACCACCTTCTCTCTCTCTCTTGTCTTGCAGACGGAGCATCTGAGTAGGAGGCCTCTGGAGCAGCCGGGCCCCCCAGGCGGATGGGGAAGGTTGCTGGGCGTGAGGGAGGCAGGCCCGCTCCCCAGGCTGCCATGCGCTCTGGGACAGGACGCCCCTGAGCGTGTCCTTTAGTCCCTGGGAGCCGTGGCCGGCTCCACCCCTTCTCCGCAGGCTCCCCTTCAAGGCGTCCCCATGGCTGGGGGCGTGCTGTGGGTGTGCGTGGCCGCCTGGGCCCTGCTGCACGCGGGCGGGCTGGCACGCGGGGACTGCTGGCTGATCGAGGGGGACAAGGGCTTCGTGTGGCTGGCCATCTGCAGCCAGAACCAGCCCCCCTACGAGGCCATCCCGCAGCAGATCAACAGCACCATCGTGGACCTGCGGCTGAATGAGAACCGCATCCGCAGCGTGCAGCACGCCGCACTCAGCCGCTTCGGCAACCTCACGTACCTCAACCTCACCAAGAACGAGATAGGCTACATTGAGGATGGCGCCTTCTCCGGCCAGTTCAACCTGCAGGTGCTGCAGCTGGGCTACAACCGGCTTCGCAACCTGAGCGAGGGCGTGCTGCGCGGGCTGGGCAAGCTGGAGTACCTGTACCTGCAGGCGAACCTCATCGAGGTGGTCACGCCCAGCGCCTTCTGGGAGTGCCCCAACATCCTCAACATCGACCTGTCCATGAACCGCATCCAGCGCCTGCACAGCGCCACCTTCGCCGGCCTGGCCAAGCTCTCGGTGTGTGAGCTCTACAGCAACCCCTTCTACTGCTCCTGCGAGCTGCTCGGCTTCCTGCGCTGGCTGGTGGCCTTCACCAATGCCACGCACACCTATGACAGGGTGCAGTGCGAGTCCCCTCCCCTCTACTCCGGCTACTTCCTGCTGGGCCAAGGCCGCCACGGCCACCGCAGCATCCTCAGCAAGCTGCAGTCGGTGTGCACTGACGGCACCTACGTGGCCGAGGTGGCCAGCGGCCCTCGGCCGGGGCCCCGGCGCTCCCAGCCGCCTCCACCGCCCCCGCCGCCGCCCCCAGAGCCCAGCGACGTGGCCTGCTCCGACGAGGACTGCTTCTCGGGGGATGGCACCACGCCGCTGGTGGCCCTGCCCACGCTGGCCACGCAGGCGGAGGCCCGGCCGCTCATCAAGGTCAAGCATCTGACCCAGAACTCGGCCACCATCATGGTGCAGCTGCCCAGCCCCTTCACCCGCATGTACACGCTGGAGCAGTTTGACCGCAGCCGCCCGTCCACTGTCTCCCGGCTGACCAGGGCCCAGGAGGAGATCCGCCTGACCAACCTCGTGGCGCTGACCAACTACACCTACTGCGTGGTGTCCACCAGCTCTGGCCTGCGCCACAACCACACTTGCCTCACCATCACCCTGCCCAGGCCGCCCAGCCCGCCGGGCCCGGTGCCCAGCCCCTCCACGGCCACCCACTACATCATGACCATCCTGGGCTGCCTCTTCGGCATGCTGCTGGTGCTGGGCGCCGTGTACTACTGCCTGCGCCGGCGGCGCCGCCAGGCCGAGAAGCACAAGAAGGCAGCGATGGCGGCGGCGGTGGCGGGGGGCAGCCTGAAGAAAACCACCATCGAGCTCCAGTATGGCGCCGAGATGGGCACGTCCGCCCTGCCGCCGCCGCCCCCGGGTCCGCTGCTGGGCCCTGAGCCCGGGACCCGCATTCCCTACCTGCCCGTGGCGGCCGTGGCCGGCGACTTGGATCAGTACAAGCTGGCGGAGAGCGAGGCGGCCAAGGTGGCCAAGGGCAACTACATGGAGGTGCGCACCGCCGAGCAGGCTGAGCGGCCGGCGCCCGACAGCCAGGGCTCGGCGGCCGAGATCTCCACCATCGCCAAGGAGGTGGACAGGGTCAACCAGATCATCAACAACTGCATCGACGCCCTCAAATCCGAGTCCACCTCCTTCCAGGCGGTCAGGCCGGGGGCCGCGCCCGCCGCCGAGCCGCAGCTGGTGCTGCTGTCCGAGCCACCGGCCGCGTTCA
>NW_022103901.1:1062336-1064695 GCF_000313985.2 Echinops telfairi
TAAACCTCTTTTAAACAGACATAGAACACCAGTCGTGAAGGGCGTGGCCTCTGGCGTGAGCTCCCCATCCGTGGTTGTCTGTGGAGTCTGTCTGCTCTGTCGTGTCTCTGCTGCCTCGATGTGCCACCAGAGGGGGGGGGATGTGGCCACTGCCCGGAGGCCCTGCAGATTGGATGGAGGGGGGCCACCCCGTGGCGGGCTCCGGGGGCGGCCATACGGCTAGCTGAGCTCATCTTGTGCAGTGCAGTCGTTCTATTGTACAGGAAAAATTTCTATATTTGCAATGTTTGCTGTAAAACAAGAAAGAAAAAAAGACTATGTCTATTAAAAAAAATCTGCAAAGGAAAACCTCTGAAAAGTGTCTGCTTGGTTTCTCTGTGGTGGGCGCGGGTGGGGGCAGTCCCCTGGGGGGGGGCTGCCTGTGGGTGACCAGGGTGGGGGGTGGTTTGATCTGTGTGGGCCTTGGGGTGGGGCTGTGATTTGCTGCTGGGACCATGAGGGGAAGTGGGCAGCCTGCAGGGGGTCAGAGAATGTTCTGGGCTCTGAGATGGAGACCTCGTGAGAGAGAGTGGACAGAGGGGCTGATGTAAGTGAAGCGGTCTGGGGGCGTGGACAGGCATGAGTGGCCGTGAGCTTGGGGGGCTTCAGGGACTCCCTCCTGGAGGGAAAGAATCCCTAAAGCCCCATGTCTCCCGCCCTAGTCTGCTGCTGGGCCCTGAAGACCCCCTTCCCGCTTTGCGGAGCCCCCACGCTGGGTGGGAGGTTTGAGCACCTGCCAGTCAGCTCCAGGTCACAGAAACTCCAGGGAAGATTTGAATCCTGGCGTCTCTCTGCTGCTATACCCCAAGAGCTTCTAGCTGCTGAGACCCCAACCCTCTCTGGTCCTGCTCTCGGGGTGTCCCAGGCCCTCGACCTCACCCACTTGCAGTAGGCCACCCCAGGGACCTTCTGAAAGCAGGGAGCAGGTTCTCAGGGAAGGGTCGTGTCTCCCGAGCCCTCTCTCACACTGGGTCTCTGAGGCCGGGCAGGCTCCACTCTAGACTTGGCTATGGGGCCCTTCCTCTCACGAGGTCCACTGACCCCAGCCCTCCTCCCTGGTCTAGCAGACCCATCCATGCCTGCACTTCTGGCAGGGACCCTGTTGAGGAGGGAGGGGCTGGGGCTGGGCATCCTGGAGGGTACTGGGGCTGGAGCAGGGGCAGGATTTGAGGGGTCGCCGAGCAGGTGGGCAGGGCAGGGCTGGTCAGTAGCCTCTGCTTACCTCCCTCTGAAGGACACTCACCCTATTCTGTCCGTGATGCCAGCTCTGGGGCTGGAGAATGCCAGGGCTCTCCCAGGGGCCTGGCTCAGATGCCTGGGTCCCCCAAGAGCTGCTGCCAGGGGCACCTTCAGGGTCCTATAGATCTGAGTCTGCTCACAGAGCACACCCCCTCATCCGAGCCCCTCCCATTTGGGCCACTTCCTGTATGGGCCCGTGGCCTTCCCACCCCAGCCCCTCACCCTCCATCACAGGTCACTGGAGCCAAAGGCCTAGGAGTGAGGGGGTGGGTGGGTGAGGAAGGCATCCATGGCGAGGGGAGGGACCACCTTGCTCAAGGTCACATGGTGACTCAGTGCTGTCCTGTCACTGAGCCCCTCCCCAACATGCCAATCACAGTGGTGATTGATTGACCGGGAGCTGGAGAGGGCAGTGGAGATTCGCGGAGAGGGGGAGTCCTGCCTGGCCAAGGGTGAGATGGACAGGTCAGCACCAGGGCAGCCTCAGGGGAGTGGCCACAGTGCAGGGCATCTGGGGAACGCCCAGAAGCTGAGCCCCACTGTGCCCCATCCTATGTGGTCCTGACGACCATGCCATGCAAGAGCCCACGGCTGTGGCCACTGTGGGAGTCCATCTCCTGGAGGGCCGTCCTCTGCGCTGCCCCTGCACTGTATCCAGGGACTGGTCCCCCTGACCACATGTCCCAGTGCGTGAGACCAACCCCCTTGCTTGAAGAAAGAACCGGTCTGGCTCTGAAGAAGTATGGCCGGACGGCTTCTGAAACAGGACCTCCCTGGCTCCTGTCCAGTTTCCTGGGAAGCTGACTTTTGTCTGAGTCCTGAGAGGCAGCTCTAAGCCCCCTGTCATCCAGTCCACTCTGGTGCTCAGCCAAGTCCCCCTGGGGAGCCAGGCGGCTTTACGTCTCACCCACGAGCTCCCGGATGGGTTCAAACTGTCAGCATTTCTGTAGCAGCCAAGTGCGTAATCCTGTGCCATCAGGCCTCCTTGCATTCCAGCGTGCAGGGCTGGGGGGTCCCAGCACACACTTTTGAGGGATGTGATTAGATCCATCACAGTGATAAGCTAGGGACACACATGACA
>NW_022103901.1:1065807-1069995 GCF_000313985.2 Echinops telfairi
CCACCAGCTGCCTGTAGGAGAAGAACGAGGCTGTCTGCTCTCACAGAGTGACTGTCTCAGAAGCCCACAGGGCAGCTCTGCCCTGTCCTGTACAGTCGCTATGAGTCGGCGTCCACTCCATGGCCATGGATTTGTTGACTACGGGGTTTCAGGAGCTCTAGGGAGCCCCGGCAGCTCAGTGGGCTACCTGTTTGTTCACTAACTGCAAGGTCAGTTGTTCAAAACCACCGTCCTGTCCAGGGTGGAGCGTGAGACTCTCTATTCCCGAAAAGAGTGACAGTCTCAGAAACCCACAGGGGACGTTCTGCCCTGTCCTGTAAGGTCGCTGTGAGTCGGCCGGAGTGAGACTGAGGAGAGGGACTGCCACGCAAGGGAACAGCAGGACAAAGCCAGAGGACAAAGCCATACCACCCCCCACCCCCACCCCCCACCCCACAACCCCCCGGCCAGAGGGGGCGGGAGAGTGGATACCAGAAGCCTGGTCCATGGGGGGAGGCGGAGACCAGACCAGTGGGCGCCTTGGGCCCAGCACTGCTCCACTGGCTGGCCTTACAAGTGTAAAGAAATTAGATTTTGGCCATGGGCAGCAGGGAGCCATCGACGGTGTTTTATAGAATAATAACTTTTATTGATTTTCCCCCTTTATTTCAAAAGTAATCCTTTTATTACATAAACTTCAGAAAACAGTTAAGCATAAAGGAGAGAAATTAAATCGCCCAATATCAGCACCCTAGAGTCACCAGGTTGCACCCTGTCCACTGGAGAAAGAGCTCAGCCTGCTGGCCAGCCATCACCCAAAGGGAGCCAGGGAAGGCACGTGGGGTGCCCCCACCTCCCCACGCATCTCCTGGGGGTGGGGCGGCCCCTCACTGCCTGGGTCCATCTCCTCAATTTGGTTCTGGCTTGCTTGCTTGGGGGCTGGGTTTTGAGAATTCTTTATCACCTGCACGGCATGCAGAGCAACTGATGTGGGAGCCTGAGATCCCCGCTCCCAGTTTGCTTTCCTGTCCCCTTACAAGAGGGGGACCCCACAGAGGGGTCGCAGGGAGGGGGTGAGTCCATCAGGTGCAGTAAAGCACGGATGGATCACACAACATACCTCTGATCCCTTGAGGCCTCCTCACCCCCCACTATCATGACCCCAGTGCCGCTTCCCACTCTGGACCGGACCGGAGCATGTACACAGGTATAGGCAAGAGATAAAGCTCACGACACACGGAACCCAGAAACAGGAATGGGAACAGCGGTACCAAAAGGGTAGGGGAAAGGAGGGAGGGAAGAGGAGGAAGGGGGAACCGATCGCAATGAACGGCACATAACCACACACTCCCCTCCAGGGGGAAGAGCAACAGAAACCAGAGGGGAAGGGTGACAGCAGTCAGTGTGCAATATGAAAATAATAACAATCTATAATCTATCAAGGGGCCACGAGGGTGTGTGTGTGGGGGAGACAATCCCAAGGGATCAATAGAAAGTAACTGTCTAGAAAAGAATGATGGCAATGCATGTGCAAATATGTCTGATACGACTGATATATGGATCGTAACAAGAGTTGTAAGAGCCCCCAATAAAATGATCTAAAAAAAGGTGGGGGACCCTTTCCCAATTAAAAAAAAAAAGGTTTTTTTTGTTAAACCAAAATGCTTTGAACTTCCCTGTATTATTTTTAATGTTGTAGGTGGTGTTTGGGGGTCAAGTACTCTTCTTTTTTTCTTTCTTTCTGTGCTTACCGGTATTTTGAAAAGGGTTGCAGTGCTACTTTTTGCATTAAAAACAAACAAACAAGCAAACAGGACCAGGTGCAAGCTCTTTTGTGGCTGGTCTTTTTGACTTTCCCCTTGCTTTGCCGTGACTCTGTGCTCCAGACTCAGCATCTCCACACCGACTTTCGTGCGGTCACATCGCTGTGTGCAGCCGATCTGGGAGGTAAGATCCAGGTGGGTTTCCTGGCACAGGCTCAGCCCGACATGCGAGATGGGCCCAGGACACAGAAGACAGAAGAAGAATCCATGCAGGTGGACGATGGTCACCGATCACTGAAAGTGCCGTGGGCCGCCCAGAGACCCAGCAGATCTGTCTCTGAAGAAGTGCGGCCAGACGTGCCTTAGACTTGAGGGGGGGGACACACTTTGCCTCGGGACCTTGGACATCAGGAGAGAGCAGTCCCTGGAGGACATTATGTGTGGTAAAGTGGAGGGGCGGCAATGATGTGTGGACCCGGTGGCTGCAGCCGTGGGCTCAGACATGAGCTGTCAGTGGGGATGGTGTGGCCGGGCAGCGTTTCCACCTGTGGTCCCGTGGGGGTGCCACGGTCAGAACTAAGTGGACGGCACCTAAGGACAGCGACCACTGGTGGTCTCCGGCCTTTCTGTGGTGTAAAGAAGCTTGATAGAGGGGACTTGGAGGCTCAGGGCTGGAGCACTGGGCTGCAAACCACAAGGTCGGCTGTTTGAACCCATCAGCCGCTCCACAGGAGACAGAGGAGGCTGTGGCTCACGTAGCGTGACAGCCTCAGACACCCTGCCCCTACAGGGTCGCCACTCGATGGGGCTGATTTTTGTGTGTCCTATTTGTGAAACGGTATCCTTACCTGTGCGCTCTCTCCTAGTCACCCAGGGGCTTTGCCTCCTAAACCCACAGAACCAGGAATTTTCCGCCTTCCCACGGTGGCCGGCACCACTTCCCAAGGTCCAGGAGGCGGCCCCAGGCCAGCCCGCTTCTCCAGTGCCAGGGCTCCAATCCCCGTTTTCTCTGCTCAGAACGATTCCCCGCTGCGTCCCGGCTCTGAGGTTTCTGGCTCTTTTTTTCTCTTAAGGGCTGTTTCCCCGGATGGGCTTGCGTCTTTGCAAACAGCCCCTTCACAGTTACTTCCGCGAGGCTTTGGGAGGAGGAGCCGGCTAAGCAGAGGTGGGTGCCTGGCTCACGGAACCCACGTGCCCTGGTTGTTGCAGCCTGCTCCTTGAAGACAGCTCCTGGCAAGGTGTGTGAAGTTTAAGGGGCGGCGCCTGGCCTGGCCCTGGCCCTGCCCTCACAAGTCCACAGTTAGTACTGAGTGCCCGGCGCTAACCGGCATGTTGGTGGCTCTGGGAACTCCGAGGGGAAGGGGGCCAGGCCCGGTGATCAGTCCCAGTCAGGGTGACGGCCGAGGAGGCCCCAGGGGTCACTCCACTCGGTCACACGGAGCCAGCACAGGTTGAAATGCGCTCTCAGCTCAGTCCCCTTGGAGTGATCTGCAGTGAAACGCGTGATTCATGTTGTCTGAGACACTTTCTCCCTCCCTCCTGCGATGACACCCGTCTCGGGAACACGCCGTCGTTCAGTCAGCACGTGGAGACGAGACGGTGGGAGCTGTCTCGACTTGGCCTTTCTTTCTGCCTGTTTCCAACAGCGCTGCAGGAAGACGAAACACAGTCGCCTTGCTTTTCCCCCATGCGGCCGGCGGCAGCCGTTAGGATCCGCTTCCTGAGGAGGGTGGCGGGCCCCAAAGCACCGGGCTTTCGTGGCGTGAGAGATGGCAGTCCACCTCTTTGTTGGAGACTCCACGAGGCTAAGATGCTTCTGTGACGGATTCTAGAGGGCATGCGGGGAGGGGGAGCCCCTGGGAGAGAGGGGGGGAGGTTAAACAAGGGTGAGAGTCCCTGGAGGCCCTACTTGCTCCTGGTCTGATGCAGCTTCTCGGTCACAGGCCGGTGAGTTGTTCCTGACTGCTAGTGACCCCAGCAGACCAGGCAGGACTGCCCCGTGGGATTCCCAGACTGCCGTCCTTACAGGGGCAGGAGGCCTCCTCTCCCTCCCTCAGGGCGGCGGGGGGTGAATGGCTGCCCTGGAGCTTGGCAGCGCCATGCACAGCACCACAGAACCAAACTTGCCGGTCCTGCGGCACTCACCAACCTCGCAGCCCCGGGTCAGTCCAGGGACCTCCCTCGGCTCCGCCGCCCGTCGCTTTCACCGAGCACGGCGCCCTCCTCCGGATGGGCCTCTCCCGACAATATGTCCGAAGTTCGTGGATGACGTCTCGCCGTCCTCGCCTCTAAGGAGTGCTCCGGCGGCCGAAATTCCTCTCCGGGGCTCCTGAGCCCTCCTCGGTCAGCTCTGAGATTCTAAGATCCCCACAGACGGGCGAGGCAGTCAGCTGTCGGCAAAATCTACCTCTGACGGCGCGTGCTCTCCCTGCCAGCGCAGCAAGCA
>NW_022103901.1:1071032-1072602 GCF_000313985.2 Echinops telfairi
GGCAGCCATTGCAGTCTCGATGAGAAGCCGGGCCGGAGCAGAGGTTCGTGGGCAGACACAGTAGAGCAGCAGCCAGAGGAGCGGGCAGTGCGGAAGGACGGCATGGATGCTGGGGTCAGCTGTGTCCAGAGACGGTGGGGCCAGGGTGGGTTTTGCTGCTGCGTGTTTTTATGAGAGTGAAAACAGGGGGCCTCCCCAGTGTGGGCCGGGCTATGGTCTCTCGCAGGCGCCTCTGGGGCAGGGTTGTCAGCCGGCCGGCATCCCAGAAGGCTGCAGGGGACACTCAGTGAGGTCCTGGCCGAGGCCCTGGCTCTTTCCGGGAGCCTCAGCCCAGAGAGGCTGACACAGCCTGTCCCTCTTTGAAGGGAGCCTGAGAGTCTGGGGCACCTTGTTTCCACCAGCCATTGGTCATGAGCTGCCCTGGGGACAAGGAAGTGCCAGGCACCTCCCTGAAAGGTGGCCCCAGTCACCCAAGGGGGTCCCTCGGAAGACGTTGCTGGTATGTGCCCAGCAGCTATGGGAGAAGGGGCTTGGCATTTTGGGGGGCATGCACATCGCTGCTGGTTACCCCCTTGAATCCCAAGTGCATTGGCTCTTGTGTTAGGGTTATCCAGCCCCAGCCTGGCTTCCCCGGGGGTGCAGGGGGTTGTCATGGATGGAGGCACACAAAGAGGAGGGCAAGGGGGTCAGCTTTTGACCCTGCTGGCACAGGGCTGTAGAGCTGGCCCTGGTGGCTCAGGAGTTAAAGCACTCGGCTGCTGATGGAGAGGTGGGTGGTTCGAACCCAACAGCGGGAGGGTGCTTGAGTAAAGCATGACACTGAAATGGATATGAAAATATTTAAAGACCATATACAGTACCTACCCCAAAGATAAAAGATTTAGGAAAAAATCTTACAAGAGAAAGAAAAGACAAGCAAAGAAAACTACGAACCACTCCTGGAAGAAACCAAGAGAGACGTGCACACAGGACTAACCTCCCACACTCCTGGATAGGGAGCCGGGTGGAGGGGAAACGTCAATATGACCACAAGCACTCCACAAATGCAGTGTAATCCCTACCCACGTCCCAGCACAATTTTTCAAAGAAATGGAAAAGCTAATCACCAACTTTATACGGAAAGGAAAGAAGCCCAGGATTAAAACAAAACAAAACAAAACACTATTAAAACACAAAAGCAGAGTAGAAGGCCTTTCACTCCCAGAGTTTATGACCTATTATACAGCCACAGTTGCTAAAACAGCCGGCACTGGTCCACTGACAACAGGAAGACCAGTGGGTTAGAGGTGAGAGCCCAGACACTGAGCCACGCTCCTGCAGACACCGGTCTTCAGAAAGGAGCAACGCAGGGAGAGGGGGGAAGAGCCGGCCTTTGCAACAAACGGGACCAGACAAGTTGGCTCTCCACCTGCCAAAGAAGGTGAGGTAGTTTATTGTGCCAACCTGGCTAATAAACACATGTGGGGTTAATTGAAGGGCAGAGGGATAAATGGCTCGGTGAGCCTCGCCTTTCTAGTCTTGGGTCTCTTGCTTTGTGATGGTCGCACCAGGGTGCAGCTGCCTTAGCCAG
>NW_022103901.1:1075544-1077432 GCF_000313985.2 Echinops telfairi
CCTTCAATTAACCCCACATGTGTTTATTGGCCAGGTTGGCACAATAAACTAACTACCTCAGGGCTCCTAAAGCTCTTAGTACAATCCATACATACATCTGTTGTGTCAAGTGTATTTGTACATACATTGCCATCATCATTTTAAAAATATTTTCTTTCTGCTTGAGACCTTGGTATCAGCTGCTCTTTTTTCTCCTCCCTCCCTCATGAACCCTTGATAACTTATACATTTTTATTTTTTCCATGTCTCACACTGACCACTGCCTCCCTTCACCCACTTTTCTGTTGTCCGTCCCCTTGGGAGGGGGTTATATGTAGATCATTGTGATTGATTCTCCCTCTCTCCACCCCACCTTCCCCCTACCCTCCTGGTATCGATACTCTCATTATTGGTCCTGGGGGGTTCATCTGTCCTGGATTCCCTGTGTTGCCAGCTCTGATCTGTACCCATGTACATGCTTTGGTCTGGTCGGATTTGTAAAATAGAACTGGGGTCATGATAGTGGAAGTGTTGAAGAACTAGAGGAAAGGTGTGTGTTTTGTCAGTGCTGTGCTGCACCCTGGCTGGCTCGTCTCCTCCTTGTGACCCTTGCAGATGACCTCATCTTTCTCCTATGGAGCAGTTGATGGCTTTGAACCTCCAGCCTTGCGGTTGGCAGCCCACTGCTCATCCCCCAGCAAGATAACATGAACCGGAGCTCCAGGGAGAGAAGTGTCTGCAGGCCTAGCCTGCCATGCTCAGCTCCACAAGGCCAGCTGGGCAACGCCTGCCCCCACAGCTTGGGAGGCAGGAGGGCAGTGGGGGAGGGGGAGGGGATGGGGGTGGTGGTGATCAGGGCGCTAAGACATGAGGGGTCTGCAGTCAGTGTCGGGGAGAATGTGTGTGTCGTGCTGGCAGGAGGGCGGCCCCCTGAAAGCCTGCACCCGCACTCCACAGCAACAAGCCCATGCCCAGGGGTGCAGACTTGGCCTGCCTCTGAGGGCAAGCAGTGCGTGCGCTGCCCTGCACACGGACATCACCAGTGTCCCCCCAGGGATGCCGAGGAGGAGTGCTTAACCATCGCATCACCAGGCTCTTCTTGACCCACATCTGACGCGGTCCCTGAGTCTGCGCAGCCCCGCCAGCATGTGCAGTCTACTGGGGGGGCGGGGGCATGGGCGAGAGGCTTTTCAAGGTGATTTTGACTTACACTCAGGGGCAAGGTTGCTCAGGGGCGTGTGTCCCCGGGGTGGGGGCCTCCAGGGAGTCTCAGCTCAGGCTTGATGGCACCTGCAGGCAGATCGGCCGAAGACCCGAGTTTGCTTTGACAGGAAGAAGTTTCAGGGGGCTCAGTGACAGGCCAGGGGCAAGCACTGCATCCTGCTGTCCCCTGGACCCTCTCTTTCTTATCCACAAGGCTGGGTGCCCCACGCTTCACAGGGGCGATGCCCCTGCAGGTGTTGGTGGAGCTTTCTGGCACGTGTGAGCCCACTGTGGGGCCACCGTGGACCCACCTGTGCCGTGTGTCTGGCTCACCTTGCTGCCCCTCTCTCCGACTGACCAGCTGTCCGTCTGTCCCCAGAGTCCTCCTCCAGTGGGCGGGCTGCCTGCCGCTGCTGCGTTCTAACGTGGCGAGGGTGAGCCCCTTTCATTATTCCTTTCTGTTCCCCAATTCTTCTTGGCTGTCTTCTCGGATCATGCCGATAGTGCCGCCGCAGCCACGCGCCAGGAACCTCGCTGGGCCTTTGTGTGGGCTTGTTCCGGTTTAAAGATGAACTTGGAGAAAATTGCATCTTGACACCATTAAGTCTGTGAAGCAGCAACATCATAACCCCCTGTTTTCTGAGTCTTGTTCCTTTTCAATATGCTCTGGTGAGCACCAGGGGAGGCATTGCTTTCCTGTGTGTGT
>NW_022103901.1:1078754-1080044 GCF_000313985.2 Echinops telfairi
GGGGAGCAGCATGAGGGGCACCTGCCTTGAGGGGTTGTTTCAGTCTTGAGAAACAAAGATGACCAAGGTACCTGGAGCAAAGGCCTGGTGGTCCCCTCCAGCAGAGCCCGCGGTTGACGGCGCTGCGTGCCCGGCCTGCACTGGGCTCCAGGCTGCACTCCACTCAGGGCAGCAGGCTTGCTTGGGGTCTGAGTCTGCACTGGTCTGTGGCCTTCACGGGGCGGGGTGGGGTGGGGGGGTGGGGAGCCATGCGGCGCGAGCCCTGTGCTCTCCGTCAGCATTCACATGGACGTGGACAGCACATGAGAAAGACCAGGTCCGGAGCTCCAAGGGTCCCCAACTTCATCCACGTGTTCTCCAAACGGCCGAGCGCCCAGTGTTGGCGTGCGTCGACTGTGGGGTCGCGGGTCCCCGAATCAACTCCAGGTAGAAGCTGGTGTTTGTCTCAGAGGAAGCCGGAAGCGCGCTGCTTGGAAGCTGGAGCACCTGCTGCTGGGGCGGGAAGGGGGCGTTCCACACAGCAGCTTGGAGAGAGGCGTCTGTCAGTCTGTCTGCAGCTCTCACGGAAGGGGGGAGGTGCACCAGTGACTGTTAGGAACTGCCAGGCCTTGGTGATGGGGACGGGCAGACCCCTCCCTCCCTCGCTCACACCATGGAGCCCAGGCCGACTCGGTGACCCTCCAGGACAGGGCAGAGTTTCCAGGCTGTAACTTTACGGGAGCAGACAGCCTCGTCTTTCTCCCAAGGAGCGGCTGGTGGTTTGGAACTGCCGGCCTGGAAGTGCGCTGCGCCAAGTCTGCCCCGTCTCTGATCGGCACTCCTCCCTCCCCCACCCGGCTCCGGGCCCAGTGCCGATGCAGCGGTGGAGCACATGGCAGTTTGAGGGCACCCCAGAAGAAAGGCCTGGTGCAGGGAGGGCCTCACAGACCCAGGGCCGCTCTGAGCGGTCCGGACGGCAGGGATGTCACTTTCGGTGCTTTGGGCAGCGGCTGACAGTCTTGCCGCCAGCAAGCTGGACGCACCACACTCCCGACACGGGTCTTGCTCCCCTCAGTGTCACCGCGCTCTCCCCACGCCCTCTCTGCCTGGCCCCCCTCTCCTGCCCCTTCCTGCCCTCTGCCCTTCCTCCCTGACACAGGCCGCCCTGGACATGTGCTGCATGCTTTTGAGCACTGCTGGAGGACTTGCTACGGCGCCCTGCTGTGGGCGGGGCTGCTGCTCCTCAGAGAGTGATGAGGCTTTCGCTCACACAGGGGGCCTGAGTGGGCATCGACCCCACGGCGGTTTATT
>NW_022103901.1:1081060-1085922 GCF_000313985.2 Echinops telfairi
TCTCTGGGGGCCGGTCTGCTGCTTCTACCCTTCACCTCTCCCAAGTGCTTCCTGTTGGTCCCCGGTTTGTCCTGTCACCTCCGAGGGGCAGGGGTGGGGCGGGGGCGCCTCTCCCTACGCACCTGTCTCTCATGCGTCCTCGCAGGCGTGGGGTTCTGCCAGCGGTGCGCATGAGTTCCTTTGGTTGGGAGCCCAGTTGGGGGACACTTCGCCGTTAGGTGGGTTCCCTGGGTCCCAGACTCAGACAATGGCTATTGGGCTGGCGGTCTTGTGTTCCCCCCACCCCTCCCGGGGACCCCTTGGAAGAGAAGTCTGGCAGTCCCCCAGTTTTGCTGGCAAGGCCATGGTGAGGTGCATTGTGGGAGGTGACCTGGGTTTGGCGCTGGCCGGCACCAGGGTGGATTCGGTCACTCCCTGACTGCTGCCCCTGTGGGGTCTGAGACTCGGTCTTCACAGAGGCCCACAGCTGCGTCTTTCTCCTGCAGCGCAGCCGACCTCACGTGGTTGGCAGCGCACCCCGGGGGGAATGTGGGCACATGTTGGTGGCCATCTGGGGTCAGGACAGAGTGGGGAGTGCGGCCCCATCAGCTCGGCGCTGGCCCGGCCACACATGCCCAGGGTCATTCAGAAGAATGACAACGGTTTAAAACAAGGCGACCAGCTCCCTGCTGTCAGGTCAGTGCTGACCCACAGGGGCCCACAGGGCAGGGTAGCCCAGCACAGCGCCTGTGCACTCCTGAGACGCTCCCATCACGGGAACAGAGCCCCGCTGTTCTCCTGTGGGGTCTTGGTGGTTTCAAACCGCCGACCTTGGGGTCCCAGCCCAGCGTGTAACCGCCGAGCCACCAGGGTTCCCCACAGCAGCAGCAGGACAACAAGAGCCACGCCCCCACGGGGGCCACGGCATCCATTCCCACCCGTGGCACCCGGGTCACAGAGCAGACCTGCCCCCACGGCAGCGTTCACACCCACGACCCTTGGAGTAACAGCCTGTGGGTCACGTCGGGCCCCAGGCCCCCCCAGGGACATCATTTGGTCTGCTCTTTTGGAAGGAGGTGGCCCTTCAGGCTGGGGGGTGTCTCCGTCCAGTCTCACTGTTGTCCCGAGGGTGGGAGTCCCCAGGCACAGAAGAGCTGACCCTCCCTCACCCATGTCTGCATCAGTGGCAGAACCTGCACAGCGGTGGCTCCTTCTGTGGCTCCGTCTCCATGTCTGCAGGGGGCAACCTCGCCCGGAGCCCCACCCCCACCCCGCTGACAGTGTGTGGGTGGGAACACCCGCCCTCCGATGCCCTGCTCTGGGACTCCAGGCCAAAGCAGCCCCCTGCAGTTCTCTTCCTCAGAGAGAAACAGCTATGTAGAAACCAGAGACCGACAGTGGTGACCACCGGGCTAGGGTGGGGGGTGCTAGCAGGCAGTGGGCGTGTGGTTCCAGCCCCCCAGCTGCCAGGGGAGAGGGAGATGGGGCAGTCTGCCCTCACAAGGATCTCGTCCCAGAAGCCCTGAGGAGCGGCTCTATGCTGCCCTGCAGGGCTGCTGTGAGTCAGTCTGTCCGTCAGCACTGTTGAGGCTCCAGGGGACCCCATACACCTGGGTCCAGGCCACCTGCCCACGTCCACACGCACCTGGAGCCCTGGCTGCTTCTCCTCCAGGTGCTGGGGGCTTTGTCAGTCGGGCAGTTTTGGGATGCACGCGTTTCACTAAGAATCTGGGGTGGTGGTGGTGGTGGCGTTTTTTAAAAATGTATAAATTGTTTTTCTCTCATTAATTCCTCCTGCTGCTCCCTTTAGATATGCGCTGATGCCGTGCTAATAGCCTGACTTCTATTATTTCTTGTGGAATAATGAAGAGGGATCCCATCCTATATACTTTTTGTTGGCCTGCTATTTATAGACTTGGCTGAATGGTAACAGCCTAAATATGTAACATTCATTGTTACGGAGTTTAAGTTCAGTTTTTCATTTCTTCTTTGACTCAAAGGCTCTTTAGGAGACTTATTTTTAAAGTCTAATTTAATCATAAAGGTCTGATTAACTTCAAGTTGCCCGGCACTACAGTTCGAGAACCTGGTCTATTTAAATATTGACGTGGCCCCTCCTCAGCTGCCCATCTGACCGATGGCAGGTCGCTGCCAGTGCAACATGTCGTTGCTTGCTGGAGAGCCAGTTCTGACTGGTGACGAGCGCCCGGCTGCAGAAGAGACCTGCTCCGTCGGTTGTCCGTGGGGCTGTGATCATAATGAAAGCAGACTGGCAGGTGACGGTGCCCTGCTGTGTGCCGTCATCCAACCTCAGGTTCCCATGTCAGCCTGGTTGGCTAGAGAAACACGTCCAGGCACACTCGTGTGTGTGTGTGTGTGTGTGTGTGTGTGTGTGTGTGTGTGTGTGTAAGAAAGAGCTTTATAGCAAAGAGGAATTGTTTATTGAGAAACATACCCCCCTAGCAAGGTGACAAAAGCAGAATGTAATTTGGGGGAAGCTTCGTGGTGACTTGTAACAAGCTTTGTTTTTAAAACATAAAAATAAAGTTGGATTTTGTTTTTTGTTATTAAAAAAAAAAGAGAAACATACCAGCCCAGTCCAGATCAAGACCATAAGTCCGATCCTAGCCCATCTGTCTGATACCAACCTTTAAATTCCTCTCCAGACTCATGCAACATGTGCAATGACACTGAACGCAGGAAAATCTCAGTGGGTGGAACGTCTTGTAGATCCAGTGGCAGTGGAAGCATCTCAGCGCTGGCGTGAGTCTCCACGTGGCTCCTCCAGCTCCAGGGCTCTGGCTGCCTCAGGAGTCTCCATGTGGCCTGTCAGCAGGAAGACAGCAGAGAGTCTGCGTGCATCTGGCCTCCAGCAAGCTCTTTGTCTCCCTGGAGCCTCCGAATGAGGTCATCAAGCTGTGACCCGGTTGACCGGCTAGACTCCACCCCTCCGCAAGTTAGTTGACACCACATGTCACTGCCGCAGTGGGCTCCTTGTCCAGGTCAGTTTCTGCTCATCGTGACCCCACGCTGGCAGAGGGTCGCCGCCCAGGGCTGTGCGTCCTCACAGAGGCTGCTCTGCCCCTTTGCTGGAGCCACCGTCAGCCCGGCTCCTGCACGGCGTCCTCCGTCCTCCGTTTCACAGCCCCTCCTTCTCCAGGGACTGGGCAGAAATGATGCTCCTGGGGCCTAACGTTCTGCGGGTGCCAAAAGGCGCCCCCATGGCTTGAATGAAGCATGATTGGGGGATGTGACTCTAGTAAGTAAATCTGACTGACAGGTGGCCTGCTTTTTGGCTGTTTTCTATCTCCTTGATGCCTCTGGACGGGACCACATGACCTGTGTGTGGCTGTGCTGCAGAGCCCACCTGGGACAGAGAGAGCTCCCCCCAGGGCTTTCTGCTGGGGGGCTTGAACCAAGAACACTCTGGCTAGTGCTCAACAGCCAGGCCACCAGGATGACTCCTTATCTCCCTATCTATCCTGTAGCTCCCACCCATCAGTCTGCCATAGTGATCACCTAGCATCCACTTATCCATCAATCTATCTACCAACCTACAGTATCTACATAACTTCCCGTCAACGTGAAGATGTGACCGTGCAGGGGTGGAGTCCAGCCTGCCAATCAGGTCACAGCCTCAAGGCCCCGCCTGGTGGGCGTGGCCTCATAAGGAAGGTCCTGGGAACCTGCTCTCTCTCTGCCTTCACCTTCCTGTTGACGAGCCACTGCAGAGACCTGCCAGAGCCCTGGAGATGCTTCCACCACCACTGCATTCCCAAGACTGCACCCACCGGCCTGGGACCTTCCAGCACCCTGCATCATTGCATGTGGCTGCGTGAGTCTGAAGAGGGATTTATGGACTAGTATCGGGCTTATGGACTTGATCTGGGATGGACTGGGATGTGTTCTGGATGCATAATTACTTCTTGATATAAAGCTCTTTCTTACACATATAAGAGGGTCACTGGATTTGTTTCTCTGGTCAACCCAGCTCAACACAATATCTATTTGTCTACCTATCTACCTGTCATTGAGTACTCACCTGTCCATCTACCTATTGACCATCTGCCATCTATCTATGCATCTCTCAACTATCATTCATCTGTTTATTTATATCTTAATGTTTATATGTTTCTCATCAATCCAAATATCTCCATACCTACCTACCATCTACTTATCACCCCTCTATCATGTATCTGCCCACCTACCTATCATGCGCCTATCTATACCTATCACCCATCTCCCCACCTACATATCATCTTCCCATCTCTGGTGTCTCCTGACCTGGCTGTTTGCATTTCCCTCCATGAGCCACCTCCCCTGAGAGCCCTCCCTGCCAGGTCACTGGTTGCCACACCCTCCTCTCAGCACCGCCTGCCCCTCACGTTAGGGACCCCATAGGGCTGATCCCCTGGTGACTCACCACCCCAGACAGGCACAAGGTCACTGTAGAGGTGAGCAAGTCTTTCCAACAGGGCCTGCACAGGGACCCCAGTCCCATCTGTACCCTCTTCTCATCCAGGACCCCTTCATTCTCATGGAGGCCTGGGGGGGCTGCTGTGTCAACCCCAGAACTCAGCCTGCCCCTCCA
The DNA here is from genome assembly GCF_000313985.2 of Echinops telfairi. Taxonomy (NCBI): domain Eukaryota; kingdom Metazoa; phylum Chordata; class Mammalia; order Afrosoricida; family Tenrecidae; genus Echinops; species Echinops telfairi. The sequence continues at coordinate 1,085,631 of NW_022103901.1, forward strand.
GGTCAGCTCAGCTTCCTGTGGGCTTCAGTCCTGCTTTCTTCAGGAGGGCAGGACCCCTCCTGAGGGGTCCCTGCTCCCCCACCCTAGGGCCCCTGGCAAGCTCACCCCACACCCTTCACAGTTCTGCTGAGACGGCCCTGCATGCACCGGGCACTGCCCCCCACAAGCGGGAGGTCGATGCTTAATGATGAGGACCACAAGCGGAAAATTAGAGGCAAACAGGAGGAAGACATGCATGCATGCACATGCACACAAGCACGCACGCACAGGGGAGACACGGGAGACACGGGGC
>NW_022103901.1:1087595-1089348 GCF_000313985.2 Echinops telfairi
GAGACAATTAGCTATTCAGGCGGAAAAAATGAAATTGAATTTCTCTCTCACATCATAAATAAAAATCACTTGTAGGAGACAATGTAAGCGATTATCTTTCTGACCTCGTTTTTTTAGGGATGGCTTGCTTAAACAAGACACACAAAGTGTCAACCGCTGAGAGAGACAGAGAACACCGGGAGTTTTTGTTTATCGGAAGAGGGGAAGATGCACCCCACGGAGCAGGAAGAGGTACTTGCCAAGCACCAGCCAGCAAGGGATTCCTATCAGACGCCCCAAAGCCAGTAAGGAGAGACCCACCCAGGAAAACACGGGGCCGCGGGGAGCACTGTGGCGCTTTCAGTGCGGAAGGAACGAACAATGGTGGGAAACAGCGAACGTAAACACAGCGGTCTTGGGGGACGGACAGCCCGGAGGTTCCTCAGAGTCAGGAGGGGGAGATGTCCTCTCACGGCCTTTGGCCACGTTGTCGGAGAAAGCAGCCCAGGCCCTGGAGAAGGCCGTCGTGCTCGGGAGAGGGAGGCCTGGGCGAGGCGGAGGGACTCCAACGTGAGAACGGTGAGGGCGGCAGGACCCGGGCGCTTCCTCTGCTGGGCACGGGCCGGGCGGCGTGGGCGCTCGGCCACCAGCAGAGCCTGAGCGGCAGGAGGGTGCAGCCGTGACAGGAGCCCCAGCGCAGGGCGAGCCAGGAGGGGCAGGTGGACCCCCAGGAGCGGCCTTTGTGCCCAAGGGCTCGTCCATTCAGAAAGCCTGACAAGGCCCGGGCGTGGCGACTGTGTGACCGCGGTGAGCGGAAACGTGTCGGCCTGGCACCCAGGGAAAGCACTTGCCGTCTACTTCCCAGAATTCCGGCCCGGAAACGCCCCAGAGTGCCGTCCCCTGGGGAACCCTGGGCCCCACCCAGAGGCTGGCTCCCCAGCCGCCGGACTGTCTGTCTGTCTGTCCGTGGGCCAAATGGCTGAGCACCGGGCTGCTGAGCAGAAGGCTGGATGGAGCTTCAAACCCATCCAGAGTCCCCTCAGAGGGTGGAGCCTGCGGCACTGCCGAGTGGGTGAGGCATCAGGCTGCCCCTGAAGAACAGCGGTTCAAACCCAGCAGCCGCTCCTCAGGGGAAAGACGAGGCTGTCTGCCTCCATTAGGAGTCACAGCCCCCAGGGGGCCCAGGGCCCTCTGCCGAGTCCTGGCGGGAGGCTGGGAGTCAGCACGGGCCGGCGAGTTTGGCTTCTGCCTCCGCTTTTGCCGGGTCTGGCCCAGCCTGCATCCCGCAGCCTTGAAGGCCGAGGGCGCCAAGCCCTTGTTTGGGTCTCGCCTCACGGAGCTGCAGCGAAGGCCCGCCTTGCCTCGGATGGTGACCACGGGTGGTGACCATGGTAGTGACCACGGGTGTCTGTCCCACAGCCTCACTTTCATCCCGTCACCAAGTCACCAACACGCGGGACACCCACTCTCCCGCCCGCACTGCCGGATCTTCAATATCTGAGAGCTCTCACCGTGGGCTCTGCTCCACCGTCCATCCACAAAGCTTACCAACCTATCAGCGCATCCGCCTAAATATTTAGACACTCTTGCACAATTCATGCACCCAGCCAAAGGGAAGCACTGAGCCACTCCAAGCATATTGATTCCAAACTTCACTTGATCAAGTCTTTTTAAACATTTAATTAAGACGGTAACTCTAGAAGATTGGATTTACTCACGGAACTTCAAATGCCTTAAAGCCAGGTAACCCTCCCCTCCCCCGAGGCCAGTGGTG
>NW_022103901.1:1091444-1094157 GCF_000313985.2 Echinops telfairi
TACACGCGTTCAGACACACAGACAAGACATACATTCGAGCACACATACACACAGACAGAGACACGCTCATCCACGCAGGCTCACATGCACTCACATGAACACACACAGACACACAAGGCTGTGCACGCAGACACCCATGCGCACGGGCAGCGTGACCGTGACCGCACGCATGGGGAGAACCTGAAGAGACCACCCACACCCACCCTTGGGTGGTGGGACAGGGGCGTCTCTGATCATCCCAGGGAGTCCACAGGGACAGGGACAGGCCTTGTAAGGACACCCACCGTGTGTCTGCTCTCTGCTCAAAGCAGAAATCCCCAACCGATACCCGCAGTGCCGGGGCGGCTGTGGTGGGTGCCCCCACCCCCGCCCCTGCCCCACGGTGGGTGAAGGAGCAGGCTACATTGCAGGCATACGACGGACACCCAGACGCCGGCCCTCAGGGTCACGACCTCGGGCACCTGCCTTGGGCTGTCCAGCCGAGGGGCATCCACTCCTCGCTAGCAGGTGCGAAGGAGTTAAGATGCATCAATCGATGCAAATTAGATTTAATTAATCCTTTTCATCAGTTGCAAATATACCTTCTGAACCCTATTAAAAACATGAATATGCAAATATAGACCTTTTTAATTCTCATTTTCCAGGACTTGGTGTTGGGGTTTGATTAGTGAATTCCGTTAACAGCCTGTAAACCTGGAGCAAAATTAATTTCCATTTTAAGTTTGGAAAGGAAAAAAAAGGTAGGCAGAAAGGCAGGCCTGGAGGTTGTTGGTAATTAAGCTAATTATAGTGTCACATTAACGAGGCCACAGACCCAGTCCCCCTGGGGTGGGGGTGAGGCCGTAGGTGTCAATGACCTGGGCTGGGCATAAAAGGGTCCCAGGTGTGGGTGCCTCCAAATCCTCAGAGCACCCCAAGCACTCACAGGTTGGAGGACCCTCCTGTCAACCCATTTTCCAGATGTGGAGCCTGAGACAGAGACCTGAGCTTCCCAAGCCTGACTGGGGCAGAGCGAGCCTCCGCGCCCAGCACAGCCCTCTGCACACCCAGACTCTGGGCCCTGGCTGCAGCGACAGACCTGCCGGGTAGGAGGGCTGCCTCAGGAGGACCAGCTCTGGGGACCGGCTGGACCGTGTCCCTCCCAGCTTATCTGGAAGTAGGAAGGTCAGGAGACAGCTGGTGGAACTGCAGACAAGACAGAGGCCCAGCTGGCGAGGACGGAGCTCAGCATGCGTGGTGGGGGCTGGCGCTCTGGCACTGCCACGGGGGAGTCCAACCTGGGACCCCCATGCACCCGGGGTCCACAGACTCGGACCCAAACAGAGGGTCCTACGTCCTTCTTCCCTTAGACTGCTTCATGCCATGGGGACACTTTGGGATGAGCGGATAAATGGGTGCTGGCGCAGTGAGTACCTGCTTGGCTCTCACCACAGGGTCGGCCGTTCAAAACCACCAGCTGCTCCGTGGGAGAAAGAGGAGGCTGTCTGCTCCTGCAGTCACACCGGGCAGTTCTGTCCATCCTGCAGGGTTTCTGGGCCCCCAGCATGAGGAACATCCCCATGCATGCAGGTCACTCCTCAGGCAGAGCTGCGGGGTCAGGGCTCGTCCTCAGGTCAGCCGTTCAAGCCCACCAGCTACCCTTTACGAGGAAGAGGAGACTGCCTACCTCGGGGACCCAGTACAGACAGGCTCGCCATGAGTCGGAATCAGAATGGTGTGTGTTTAAATCTCATTTTACAAGAATTAAAAATACATCTGTAAAGCGGACGAGCTTTGAGACAGCAGGCTGGGCAGCAGCAGGTACCTGAGTGCAGGGTCTTTGGGCCCTCTCGCTACGACGCCGGAAAGGCGAGCCTCCTTGATCCATGCACACACGCACACACACAGACACACATGCACACACACAGACACACAGAGACATACATGCACACACGTACACAACTCAGAGATGCACAGAGACATACACACATATCGCACACATACACACACATATACATACACACAGTCACACACACATACACATACGCACACGCTCACACACAGACATATACACAGACGCACACACACACCTCCCCTGGGAAGGCTCTCTGCATGTGTCTCCTGGGTCTAGGAGGTTCTCAGCTCAGGGGTCCCAGGTCCAAAGGATATGCTCCTCATCCGACTCTTCTTTCAGGGAGGCACTGAGGCCCCGTCTCTGCTGGCTTCTCCCGAGGTCTCGTCTGGGCTGTGACTTGAGTAGGGTGTTGCAGCCCACGGGTCCCCTGACAGCGGAGGGGCAGGTGATGACATCATCGCATTGCTGGGTGGGGAAGAGCCTGTTGGGTGCTGCTGCTGGTTCAGCAGGTCTGGCACAGGGCCTGCCTTTCTGCACCCCAGGCCGGTGCCGCTGGGGGGACTGGGCGAACCGAGGACAGCATAAACCCCGAAACGTGGCGTCTCCAGGCGCCCAACAGACGCTCAGGCCCGGCGGGGAAGGGGCGTCTTCCCCGAGCCACGTCACATCTTGGCAACTGCAGCCCATCGCTGGGCACTAATCTCTGAAACTGGTCATCAGCGGCGGAAGGACGACTGAGCACTTGGCCGGGAAGGAGCTGGGGGGGGTCGCCCTGACAGCCGAGCCTTCTGTGTCCTGGACAGCCCCCACCCCACCCCACTACAGAAGGGGACGGCTCGCGGCCTCCTGTGCCCTCTGGGCCCCCAGCCACTCCCCAGG
>NW_022103901.1:1095518-1097441 GCF_000313985.2 Echinops telfairi
TGCAGCAGGTGCAGCTCGATGAGCTCACCCACCGTGCGCGAGAACTCCGTCTCCAGCAGCTGCATCTTGGCCGCCGAGGGTCCGGTGGCCTGCAGTGGGCGGGAGACACAAAGGGAGGAGGTGAGCATGTGGGGAGAGGTGGACACCCCTCCAGTCTTCAGCAAGGTGGTGCCACATGGGGGTGGGAGCAGAAGGCCGAGCATCTGCAGATCAGCAGGGGCAGGGCTGCCCCTCACAGACCACCCAGACGGTCTGACCGCACCAGGCAGCGCAGGGCCATGGGGGCTCAGAGTCCAGGCTGTGTCCTCTCAAGGCCACCGGACCCCGCCCTCTTCAGCCTCAGAACTGCACAGCTTGATGGAGCAGCCGCGGTGGTGACAGTGGCGATTGTGGGGCTGATGGTGGTGGCGGTCGGTGGTCAATAGGGGATCGTGGCGGTCAGTGGAGGACACGGTGATGATGACAGCTGCAGCAGCCAGGGCGGGGTGGCGGTGATGGTCATGTGGTAGTGGGGAGGCAGTGAGGGTGCTGGTGGTGACTGTGATGGTGATAAAGGTGGTGGTGGTGATGATGCTGCTAATGGTGTTGGTAGTGTTGGCGGTGGTGATGGTGACTGTGATGGAGATGGAGATGGGAGGTGTAGTGGTGATGTGGTCCTGTGAGGGTGGCGGTGATGGTCATGTGGTAGTGGGGAGGCAGTGAGGGTGCTGGTGGTGACTGTGATGGTGATGGCAATGGTGGTGGTGATGGTGACTGTGGTGGAGATGGGAGGTGTAGTGGTGATGTGGTCCCGAGGGTGGCGGTGATGGTCATTCTGATGGTGGTGGTGGTGGCGATGACCGTGGGCGGACGCACTGCTCTGGGTACTGTGTGGGGGTGACCACGAGAACACAGGCACGACTGCCGTCCCGCTGTACAGAGCGTCAGACACTGAAGACTGCGTGTCACACCCTGTTGTGTGCTCCTAGACTGACCTCACCTGCCTGCCCAGCAGTCCTGGGGCTCAGCGCCTAGGAGAAGAAGCCCTGCTCAGTGAGGTGACCAGGAGCCAAGTGAGGAGGTGGCCACCGAGAGCCAGCCCACACGAGGGGAGGGGACAGGTCCAATGCAGCCCTGTGGGCCCTGGGGGCAGGGCAGGTGGACCTGGAGGCCCTCTCTCTGTGGAGTGCAGGAGTGGGACGGGACATGCCCCCAGGAGACACGCCCAGCGATGCTCAGCCGCCGAAGGACTTGTCCGCCTGCCCCCAGGCGGCTCTGGTCAGCTACCCCCTCGACCTGCTCTCTAGCCGGCAGACCAAGCCCGGGCTCGTCGAGCTGGCTGGTGTCCAGGGGCCGGGGCCTAGGGAGGAGGGGCCAACACCAAGCACCGGGGAAGGGCTCTGAAGACGGGAGCACAACCAGCCCAGCGGAGCTGGTGAAACCGCCCAAGGACCGGTGCGGCAGCCCAGGCTGGCCCAGAGAGCACACCGGGCCACGGGCACGGTGCACATCATCAGCAGGGGACGGGACCCGCACCTTGTCCTTGTCCTTTCCTGGCAGCCCTGCCCCTGGTGGACACCAGACATAGGAGCCCCCCACCCACCACCCTGCACCCCGAGAACAGGGGACTCTGGGCAGCCCTGTTCCTGATGGACACTGGACATAGGAGGCCTCTCCCAAGGGGGACTCTGGGCAGTCTCAGCAGGAGCGGTCCAGGGGTGGGCTGCAGCTCCATCCCCCCACCCCCCACCTGTCTCCAACTTGTAAGCGCTGTCCCCATGCCAGGCCTGTCGGGCGGCTGCCCCTGCCTTGTTTGTTCCTGTGTTTCCTCGTCCCCTGTCCCGCTGCCCGTAACACACTCAGCCTTGTCAGAGCTCAACAGAAACCAGGTTTTCAACAAAAATACGAGAAACCACACTGACCTTTTACCAAGAAAACCCTCTG
>NW_022103901.1:1098493-1101686 GCF_000313985.2 Echinops telfairi
CTGGGGGTGGGTAAGAAGTCGACATCCTACTGGGGAAACAGATCAGGCATGTGTGTGTGCCCATTGTGTGTACATATGCACTTATGCATGTGTGCATGCCTGTGGTGTGTGTGCTCGCGCGTGTATGCGTGCTTGCATGTGTGCGTGCCTGTGGTGTGGGTGTGCATGGGTCTGGGCCTGAAGTCTGGACATGTGTGTGTGTGTGTGCCTGTGGTGTGGGAGTGCATGTGCGTATGCATGCTCACATGTGTGTGCGTGTGTATGTGTGCCTGTGGTGTGGGAGTGCATGTGAGTGTGTGTGTATGTGTGCGTGGTCCAGAGCACTGAGCACTGGTCCCAGGCCCCAAGGACCGAGGGGAGCACCCAACGGAGACTGGGCCTCCTGGGGCAGACTGTCCTGTCCTCAGTGGGACACTGCAGTGCCCCCTCAGGGCAGTTCCTCATTGACTGAGGGGAGGGGTGAGTGGGCGCAGACTCAGGGCTGGCTGGCTTCTATCTCTGGATGTAATTCCACTTGTAAGCGAGTTCCTTTGTTATGCTAATGAGGCCGGGTCCCTGAAGGGCTGTCTTCAGCCAATCACCTTGAGATGCCAAGGAGCAGCCTGGGACAGCCAGACTAGGAGCAGGGATGCTGAGGCTCTGCCCCTGGGGCAGGTGCCCTGAGCCAGACCTCCAGCTTCCTGGAAGGGGAGGGGCCGACGTGGCTGTCAGGGAGCCCACGGGGGTCGCCATCAGTGGGCCGGAGTGGTGGCAGTCGGGGTGGGGGCGGTCCACATAGGACGCCTCCTCTTCGAATCGCATCTCCCCAACCTTAGCGCCTGCAGCCCGCCCCCCGCCTTCGTCCGTCACTCCGACCCCCGGCCAGCAGCTTCCCACTGGCTGGCCCTGCCCGCAGCCCTCTCTACAGGCGGGGGTGGGGAGGGGGTCTGTGGCCAGACTGAGTGGGGGTCTGCACTGCTATGCCTCCAAGCCCCCTTCGGGGACAATTCACCAGCTGTCACTGAGCCAATGTCAACTCTGTGGCCATGGCTGGGCAGTCCTATGGCCGCCACGTCCATCCTTCCCGCTCCACAGCCACCCTCAGCTCTGCGAGAAGGGGGTGGTGTGACCCAGGGCCCTGGGCGGGGGCAGAGTGGGAAGAGGCCCCTTGCCGCCTGGAAGCCACTGTCCGGTCCGCCTGTCTCTGGGGAGGGGAGGCGGGTGCAACTTGAGGAGGCCAACCCAGCCCACCCTGCTGCCCACTGCCCAGCTCCTCCGATGCTGTCCTCTGCAGGCACACCCACTGTCTGTCCTCTGGCTCTGCGCCCCCAGCCCCTCTTTCCGGATGCCCAGTGGTCAGCACCTTCGGGGGGCCTTGGAGGCCTTGGCCGGCTGGTGCTAGCAGATGAGTGGGAGGGAGAGCAAGTGGGTCAGGGCTGTGTGGGGAGGCCGAGGGGAGCGGCCCGAGTGGTAGCGGGGAGCCAGCGTGTCCAGTGTGGAGAAAATAACCCAGCCAATTAGCCCTGCTTAATTGTGCGGAGGAGAAACATCTAAATACCGCAAGCACTAATCACGCTACCTGTGGGGACTGACGGCCCTGGCCAGGGTGACCTTTCCCTGCAGAGGGCAGGCAGGGAGGCCCAGGCCAGCACCCCCACAGATGGGTCCTAGACCTACAAGTATGACTGTCATTATCCTATTGATACGGTGCTGCGTCCTCTGCACACAGCCCCGCCGAGAGCGGCACAACACGCAGCCTCTCCGGCCTCAGAGAAGGGGGAGGAGCAGACTGGTGGCCACCTGAGGCCCGGAGTGGACACGTCTGATGAGCCGGGCTCCTCTCAGACGGGGCCGTGGAGGCTGGGCCAGACCCGTGTGCGGACGCCCTGGCCAGCGACATGCTGGATCAGGTACTAGAGGCAGGAGGGGCAGCCTGTGGGCACAGGAGCCCAGGAAAGGCTGGGGGGGGGGGGGGGGGGAGACGGACAGGGGGGGGGGGGGGGGGGAGGGCGGGGGGGGGGAGGGGGGGGGAGGTGAGCTGGCAGGGCAGCGGGGTGGATGGAGGTGCAGGGAGGGGCATGCGGGGCCTAGGGGCAGGCGCTGACATCCTGCCCTGGGGAGCCTGGGTGCCTTGTGGGTGGCCAGCTGGGGACCTCAGCGGCCTCGTGTGTGGAGTGGGTGGCACTCAGTGGCCCACTGCAGCATGCGGTGTACCCCTGTGGCTGTCCAGGCACTCGCTGGCGTTCTTGACTGCAGATCATTGGGTGTTTGCGGCGGTGGAGCAGGCGCCTGGCGGAGCTCGGCCCCCGACTGGTAAACACAAGGACTGGGCCAAGCCCACTGAGGCATCTGCTCCTGCACAGGCCTGCAGCCCCAGGAGCCCACCGGCAGCTGTCCTCCCTCCCGTGGCCAGCAGGCCCTGGCGGTGGCACGTGGCGTCCGTCCGTGTGGAAAGAAGGATGGCGGCAGAAAGCCTGGCTTCCTAGCACCACCTCCTGGACCCCCACGCAGGCACAGCACCCCGCCCCTCTGAGCTGCAGCTTCCCCCACATCACCAGGGGCAGGAAAGGCCTTTTCACCGCAGGGGTGCCGGTGAGCCCCGAGAGAGCCCAGCCCCCTTCCCGGGGACCCTGTGGTGGCCTTTTGGGCAGGCTTTCTGGAATCACACACGCTGGGGTCGGTTGTCGGGCCCAGAGGGAGGCGGCCTCCTCAGCCTGGGGGCCCGGAGCCCTCCCCCACGGTAGGGCACAGGCACGGGGGAACCGAGTCTGAGTCTCGTCGCCAAGCCTCCCCGCTCCCCTCGGTCAGGTTTCGCCGACACAGAAGGTCGGGGGTCGCAAGTGTACGGTGCCATTTCCTCACCAGCCTGTGCTCACGCCCACCCTGCCTTGGTGCCCGAGTGGGCCATTCCTACACGTCTTCATGACACACCTGCTCACGGAGAGACCTGGACTGGAGTCAGCAGGCATCTGCGTGTCCTGGGACTGCTACCCGGCTCACAGCACTGCTACATACATGCGCTTGGCACCAAGTGCACAGGGTCCCAGCGGCACCTGTCTGGACACCACCAGGTGGCCATGGGCACGGAGGGTAAAGGACAGCAGCCCAAGAGGGGGCGAGTGGACACAGTAGGCCCAGCGGCCTTTCCCAGGCTGCAGTGCAGGGGCAGGAGCCTGGCTGGAGCCCAGCCGACCCCCTGTGCTGGGACGTCCAC
>NW_022103901.1:1102594-1109577 GCF_000313985.2 Echinops telfairi
CTGAGTACCAAGCAGGGGCGTTCCAGGGAGCCCTCCAGACAGAGGGACAACAGCACACCCTGCAGGAAGGGGCACGTGGACACGTGAGGTCACAAACATGGCTGCTTAAGCCGCCTCAAAAGGTTATCCGGACAAAAGTAACAGCAGCGTGGCGCGAGTGGGTGGTCTGCGTCGACCACGGAACAGGAGGAGAGCATCCTCTGATGCTCAGGCGCTGTCACGTGACGTGACGTGAAGGCTGGCTGCACGAAGTTAAAGACGATAAATTCTAGTTTGCCACTTGCCTCAGGTCCTACACTGAAGAAACCCCGAGGCGATGATCCCTAAAGACACCTGCAAGATAAAGACTTACAGCCAACAGGCCAACCAAGGAGCGAGAATGCCTTTGTCAAGCCACCCAGCGAGTCCATACGATGGCAGAACAGCAGGCAGGGGTGAGACAGACAGACAGCAAAGCAGGAAGACGGAGCCGCCATAAACGTAAGCAGTGCAAACACGCCAGCCAGAGGGCACAGATTTCCAGGTGAGATGCACAAGCCAGACTCGAGCACGCGCGGCCGTGAGTCTGGTGCCTCAGGGGCATGTGGCGCGGGGAGGAGGCCGTCGTAGAAGAGCAGGTGGACCTCTGCGGCACAGACGGGCCGCTCTGCTACCAGAGTGGGTTCCCGAGGGAAGGCTGGCACTGGGGTTAAAGGGCATTCCACAGGATGAAGAGACCGGTTTACAAAGAGGACAGGACGCGTGAAACAGAACCTGGCGGCACAGAAGGTAAGAGACAGGCCACTGCGCGGCTGCAGGCTTCCACGGCCTCGCTCAGCACGGAGCGATTGAGGAGCAGGCTGAGAAAACCGCCGTGAGCGGCAGATTTGGCGCTGCTAAGAAAAGGTTCAACCGGACTGGCATATGGGGCCCTGGAGGCGAAGGGAGGCTTCTCCAGCAGGCACAGGAGGTCACCAGGCCTGACAAGGTGCCTGCTCGGGGGATCAATGACATCAGGGGGGGGGGCAGTGGGGATTAGTGACGGACCCCACCCACCCACGGCCCAGCATCGATGCCGAATCACAGCGACCAACATGACCCTGCCGGGCGGAGGACAGCGAGCACGGCTTCGTTTTCCTCCCTGGCCATGTGGTGGGAAGCCCAGCGCTTAGCCCACTGCCCCACCAGGGCCCCTCACAAGGGAAAGGTGGCCCCAAGCGGGGCCGACAGGGAAGTGGGGACGGCAGCTTGAACGGAGGAAGGTGCAGTGCAGTGCGGCCACTCCGGACCTTCCCCGACTCTGCTGCCCACCCACGGGCTCTCAGCGTGGTGCCAGAAGGTGAGCCTGGGTGGGGCAGGTGGGGCACCGGGGCCTGTGTGCAGCCTGCCTCTCTTCCTCTGCACTCCTCCATCAGCCCAGCCCCAGGGACCCTTCCCCGCTCGGCTCCGCTCAAGCCCACCTCCTCTTCCCGGCAGGGCTTCCCCAGGCCGCTCCCGGCACCCACACGTGGAAGACACATGGAAGACATGTGGAAGACACGTGGAAGACACGTGGCGGAGCTGACACATGGGGGTGAGAACTGCGGAGACCCAGGCCCGCAGCCACTGTGTGTGGCCGGGCACTGAAGTCGAGCCACCGTGGTGACAAATTCCAGCACGGCCACCCATGGCGGACAGGTACCAGGGCACTTCCAGACCGGGGCAGACTAGGAAGAAGGCCAGGCAGCCCACTTGCCACAATCAGGCAGAGAAAGCACCCTGGTCACAGGAGAATGCTGCCCAGCTGGCGGGCGGGGGGACAAGCCTGGGACAGGGCACTCAGAATGCACAGTGCCCACAGCCAAGGACAGCGTGGGGCATCGTCCCTGCCTGGGTCTCAGTAGCTAGTGCTGCTCACCTTGGCCCGGCCCCAGGCTGCCTCCTTCCACCCACCACACCGCCCAGCTGCCACCCGGGCTCTGGAGGTGGGGGCAGGGGACCACAGAGGCGGGTCTGACCTGCTCGACCCGCGTGCCATAAGTACGGCTGTCCTTGGGGCACACGCCCTACTGACCATCCCAGCCCCCAGGGCCCTCTGTTCTAATGGCAGGCTCCCCCAGCTCAAGGTCTGTTCACCGGGGGAGCCCCGCCCCGCCAGGAGGCTCTGCTGGGCTTGGGGGAGGCTTGGCTCCCATTCTGTCCTAGCAGAGTGGTGAAGGGCGCAGGGACCCAAGTTCAGGGATGGATGTGGGTAATGCAGTCACATCTCGGGGACCCACCTCTGGGTGAGACCCCTGGGGAACCAGGCTGAATTCAGATGCCCCCGGGGGTGCCCCATGGCTAGCCAGGACTGGACGCTGCTGCGTGGTGAGCCCCATGTGGCACCTGAGCCCGGTGGGAGGGCCACAGGGCCCTGAGCCAGACGACCGGACAGCATGGGAACACTGGGTCGGCCTGGCACCATCTGCAAACGGCCTCCCTCCCCCATGGGCGGGGCTGGGAGTCTGATGGGGGAGCTCACTCCCTCTTTAATTAGTGCTCAGTAATATGGCCACGCTGTGCGCTTATGGCTCCGTACATCTTGTGCTCCTGACACTAATGGCTCTCGGTGGCTTCTGGGGCTGCAGCCTGCTTGGAGCTGCATGCGGGAAGTGACCCAGGAGGCCGGGCCCCCGCCCCCCACCCAAGGCAGAAACTACAGGCCCCACTCTTGTCAGGAAAGGGTCTCAGAAGCCAGCTTCTCAGGGGACTCCCTCGTGGCTATCCACGGCACAGGGCAGGTGCCCAGCCCCTCCCCAGGCCCCCTGGCCACAGACGGCCAGTGCTGGGCTGTCCACTGAAAGCTGGGGTGCTTCAGAAGAAAGGCCTGGCAACCCGCCTGCTGCCCCCCACCCAGGCTGCAGCTGCTGGGAGCATGGGCCAGTCTCTGACAGGGGCAGGGTGCTGTGTGCCAGCTTGCCAACTGGGCACTGACAGCCCTGGTGTCCCCACCCCACTCCCTGACACAGGCCAAGCAGGGCGCTGGGACTGGGCCGAGTCCCCTCACGAGCAGGGCAGTGCTGATGTGGACCCCTCCCTGGGGAGAAGGCAGAGCCAGGGCCCAGGGGTCTCACGGTAGGAGTAAGGAGCTGCCTGGGGGTCACTTGGGACCCAGAGGCGGGAGGGCCCCACCAGGGGCTTGTGGAGGGTCAGTACTCTTGGCACCACAGCCCCTGGGTCTCCCAGCCTGGTCCTGGGGGCCACCAGAGCTGGCCTCCTTCCCAGCCAGAGGGGGGGTGGGGGAGGGTGTCCTGCACTGTCCCTGCCTGGCTGGGCTTCCTGCCCACGGCCCGGGGCTCGGAGCCCTGTGGCCAACATCCCTCAGGGGCAGCTCTCCCGCCTCCCCAGGGCCTCTCCGGGGATCTGGAGGCCGCCTCTCTGGCTTCCAGGTCTCCCTTAAACACAATTGTTAGTCACAGTTTAATGTGGCTTATCACTGTTCTATTTTAAGATGCAATTAAACGTCTCCCTGCCAGGGAGTCCTCCCTCACCCAGCTTGGGACTCAGCGAGGCCAGCAGCCGAGTGGGCGGGCCTCCTGGGGATGCCGAGGGGACACAGGAGCCCCCGGCCAGCCGCCTGAGTCTGTGGCCCCTTCCCCACCCTCCCCAGCCAGTGCCAGGACCCTGCCAGGAAGTGGCCACCCCAGCCTCCTGCCACTAAAGTCACACCCAGGGAGGTGCCTGGCCCATGCGCCTCATGAAGCCCACCCAGCAAGGAAGGTGCCCCCATGGCATAGCGCCCCACCCCACCCCAGCTACCAGTACCAGTGGGGGAGGGGGGTCTGGGCTCGGAGGCTTGCCCACCCAGCCAGGCAGGGGTCTCAGGCCTGGGCTCTGCCATCACACCCGTGGGCAAAGCAGTCTCTTGGGGGGCAGGGAGCATGGCAGGGACAGGAACATAGGGGTGTCTGCCTCCAGCCTCTTACGGGGGCAGCCAGTCAACTCTGGAGCTAGTACATTCCAGAGTGCCCGAGCAGGGGAGCCCCTCACCAGGCCTGGCCTTGAACAGAGCCTGTCCCTCCTGGGGTGCTCAGAGCTAAGTGGACCAAGGTACTCTAGAACCAAACAGACAGCCCTTGATCTTGGGGGAGGGGTGTCACAGGAGCCAGAGGGGCCCTGTGGAGATGGCCTGGGCAGGCAGACCCTGCCTCTGTCCACCAGCGGCTGGCCCCCCAACCCCCACCTACAATGGAAGCTAAAGGCAGGAAGTGGCCCTTTCTCTGTGGAGACTCTACTCACCTGCGAGAGGTGTGCTGGCTTCTGTCCCATGTGCCCTGTGGCCGGCGCTGTGCCACTGCCAGGGTGACATTGTGGCCTGCTCCCAGCACGGGGCAGACTGCTCACGGCCACCCCCACCTGCGGCTTCAGCTCTGAATACAGCCGGAGCCGCCTGCCCTTCCACAAGGGGCTGAAGACCACCCGTCTTCCCAGCCCCGTGGCCGAGGGTGGGGAGGTGGGAGATCTAGCAGCCAGGACATCTGAAGAATCTGCAGGGGGTGGGGGCTGCCTTCAGGAAAGCAGCTGGGGGGAAGGGACCAAATTATCCCCTCCTGTTTGTGGCATTGTGGTCACTCCGTGGGCTGCTGACCACCAGGTGAGAGAAGAGCCGTGGCTCCCATGGGGACTCAATCTAGGACACCCATGGGGCAGCAGCCCCCCCCCCATCTTGTAGGGTCACTAGCTGGGAGTGGGCATTAACTCCGGGGCAGTGGGTTTGGTCTGCGTGCCCCCACCCCCAAGTGGATGGGTCCGAAGGTGTGTGTGTTGGGGGGCGGGGCATGATCGGAAGGGAGGGTCTCTCTCATCCTGGAGGCAGGCTCCTTGACCTCCTTGGGGTCCTCACACCTCAACCACCATGGGGGAGCCCCTGGCCCGTGGAGAGTCGGCATGAGAGGCCCCGGTGACAGGGTGTGATTTAAACGTTAATTAAACCAAGTGCGAGGAGCCCAGCAGCCTCGGGGCTTATTTCCAAAGCACGTCGGGAGGAGGATAAGAGCCCGTGTGGGACCAGCACCAGGAGCAATTGCGCAGCTAAATCACCCCGAGTCTGGCAGGACGCGGAGGGAGACAGAGGTGTAGGGGGTGGCCTGGGGCTTGGGATAGGGACAGCACTCTGGGGGCTGTTGGAGATCCTGTAAGCACACTCACCCCTCCACCCCACGTCCACACTCACACTCCTGCACCCCACTCACTCACCCCTCCACCCAGGGGGTCTTACTGTGAGAGGCCGGACAGACACTGGCTGCTCTGGGCTGCCTGCATGGAAGCCTGCCCAAGAGTCAGTGGGTGGAGTCAGTGTGGTGGGTGCAACATAACTGGCAGATCTGTTCTTGGCCGAGGGGACACAACTGGTCCTGACACGCAGGCTGGGGTCTGAGGGGTCCCCACACACAGGCAGGGGCTAGGGCCCTGTCTCTAGCAGCTGAGTGAGTGCCCGGGAGGGGGCCCGGCCTATGTCCTTCTGTAATTATCCAACGGTAGCTCTCATCCCAGCCTCACACCCGGCATGTCACCGGCGTCTGCACCAAGTGGGGTGCCCGGCAAGGCAACATAAGACCCATTAAGAAGCAGGAGCCCGGCCCCTGGCCCTGAGCACATGGGCAGGGCAGCAGATAAGCTCCAGGGCCTGCTGAGCCTAGCGCCTCACTTGGAGCCGAGAAGGGTGTCAGCCAGGCCCCGAGCGTCCCACACCACAGCCCAGGGGGATGCTGGGGGGTGCACCCCTTCTTCCCTGGGCGGGAGGTGGGAGCAGAGGCCCTTCTCCTGCTGCCCTGAGATGGGGCCCCCAGGCAGCAGGCATTCACCCAGGGGTCTCCTCTCTGGCCATGCCTGGGGCTCTGGCAGAACCCTGGGTGGGCGCTGTATGACCACAGGCAGGAGCTAGGGCCCTTGGCACAGCTGCCCTCCTCTCAGATGAAGTGTCTGGGAGGGGGGCTGGTTGTGCTCGTGTGCAATGCTTCCCTCAGGACAGACCTGGAAGGGCAGCCCCTCCCTCAGGGACAGGTAGGACCATGGCCAGAGGGCCTGCAGGCGGGCCCTGACTACAGGACCCATTCCAGGCTAGCATCCAGCCTTGGCTGCCCAGAGGGTGACTCATGGCCTCGGCCCAGCTGCCCACCCACAGGAACCACCCTGCTCTCTGGACACTCCCCCACTCACACAAGTGAACGCTGTTCTGAAAACCACGCGTGCTAACTGGCTGCTTTACCATTTGAAATCTGAGCTGATTCCCAGGCAGGCCGGCGTGGGAAGCCATGCTGGGCCCCTGTGCTGTTGAATGTGCACTGTGAGGGAGCCAAATCATCCCCCACAGGGGGACCTCAGAGCACAGACTCATCCCCGGAGCCAGACAAGCTTTGGGAAGGGGGTCCCCAGAGCTCAGACAGGTCCCTGACTGTGAGGTGGGGGTGCACTGGGAGGAAGAGGCAATGTCCCCGGGGGCAGCAGTGGTGATGAGGGGGCAGTGCCATGGGCAGGAACACACAGGGCAGGGTGGCGGACGTACCAGCCTGGCATGACCACGCGGCCTGCAGTCCCCCCCCCTTACCCCCAGGCAGCTCTGCCCGCATGGCAGTCCCACTCACTCAGGCCGGGAAGTGGGCGTGTGCACAGCCCACGTGGACCCTGAGAGCCCGAGGCTGGGAGGGATGGGAGTGGGGGCAGCCTCCCTGGCCTCCCATAAATCTCAACATCCTCCCTTTCCAGGAGAACCTGGCCACACTTCTTCCAGAAGGGACTAGCTTGTGCCCCGCCACCACTGATTCCCAGCAAGCCTCTGGTGATGGGCAGGTAAACCAGCGCCAGCATGTCCCTGGAAGGGGGAGGAGTCTGTTGAGGGAAAGTCCGGGAAAGGAGGGCGGTACTGACGGGTGCTGCAGGAGGGGCACATGCTTGCATGCGCACACGCCCGCTCCGACACAGCAACACCTTCACAGGCAGTGATGCACATACACACACACACACACACACACACACACACACACACA
>NW_022103901.1:1109911-1116312 GCF_000313985.2 Echinops telfairi
GACAGGCTGTGATTCAAGAAGGCAGGAGGGCAGGGCAACTCCGGATCTTCTGCCGGGAGGGGAGTGATCCCAGAGCCCAGAGCTGTGCACGGGCAGAGGGACCGCAGCGGTGGGCACTAGCCAGCACACCCATGGCTGTGCTACCAGGCGAGGCGGCACTCCCCACAATCACTCCCCTCCTGGGTAGCACGGGCTAGCTTGGCCATGCAGGAGGCCCTGGCGGTGCTGTGGCAGCGGCTGGGTGACAGTATGGCTGCCTCCGAGGAAGCCCTGCCGGCTGAGCCTGAGCAAAGCCAGCAGGGCCAGGGTGCGGCTGGCATGGGGGGTGGGGTCTGTGTGAGCTGGGGACACCTGGGAGTGGCAGAGATGGGTGCGGATGACTGGCCTCAGACTACCCCCTGGAGCCTCCCCATCCCCTTAGAGGACACATCTTACCCCTAGAGCTCCCATGCCAGTCGGATGCCGCTTGTATGACACCTGTGAGAAAGGTGTGCCCAGAGACAGGCCTGATGAGAGGTGCCAGGTGCCGGGACAGCAGGAAGGGCATGACCACCCCGGGGCTCAGGGTGATGAAGGTTCTGGAATTAGATTATGGTGATTACTCAGCCCTGTGACTAAGAATAGTCATGGGATTACCCTGTGCACCCCTTACTACATGTGAATGCTGCACACACATGTATGCAGGCACACATGCACACACATGCACACACTCACATACCTGTGCACACACACTCCCCCTGTGCACCTTACTGTATGTGAATGTTGCACACACATGTGCATCCAGACACACACATGCGCACTCACACTTGTGCGCGTGTACCCTGTGCACCTCTTAGTGTATGTAAATAGTGCACACACATATACTTATGCACATACTCACACCAATGCACACTACACACATGCATGCACACACGCAGATACACTGTTACAGACCCCTATATACACACTTATGCACACGCACACTGACGCACACACTCATGCACATGCACACACTTATGCATATATAATGCACACTCAGACATCCCCTCAGACACACGTATGCACACACACTGACACACTCATGCACACGCACACGCACACACTTATGCATATACAATGCACGCTCAGACATCCCCTCAGACACACTTATGCACAGACACAAACATGCATTTATGCACACCCACACATGTACTCATGCACACACTTGTGCACACTCACACACACTTATGCACACACTCTCATGCAGACACACACGCACACGCTGCAGTCACTGTGGAAAGACCGTCTCCCCACTTTTGACTCTTCAGCCAGATGTTGGCCCAAAGGCCACGCCCATGTCCGTCTGGTGAATAGTTTTACTGACACACAGCCCCGGTACCTGAGTGCAGCGTCTTCAGTGCTACCCCAGCTCAGACCCCAACCTACAACTTTTCCTGGAGGAGCGGGGGGCATCCCTCTTCCCCCATGGGACCTCCACAGTGTGTGCCCAACTACCCAGAGGGCTTCTGGGACCCCGAGTGCCCTGCACACCCACACCTACCCTTTCCATCACGGCACTGCAGGGGGGCCTGTACATGCCCCCCCCCCCCGACTGAGACCATCAGTGAGTCGCTGTGACTCCCTCCTGGGGCCAGACAGTGGATGCCTACAGTCAGCTCCAAGCACTGAGCCCACTCCGCACGCCCCCTGGGGCTGCCTCGGAAAAATGGCTTTAATATTGTTGTCGCCGGTGCTGCAGGCTGAGGACTTGGCGGGCGGGAGGAGGTGTCCTGGGCTCAATATGAATACAGCCCCCTCGCAGGGGTGGGGGTGAGGGGCAGCTCACAGAGCTCCCCGAGGAGCCGTCCACGACTGTAGGTCGTGCAGGGCATCCGGGTCTGTGCAGGGCATCCGGGCTGGCCGCCGCCATGGCCAAGTGAAGCCTGCACCGGCTCCGCGCAGGCCCCTCGCCTCTCCTTGCTCTGCTGACCCGCCGGCCACTCACCGCCCCAACCCCAGGGCTGGGCAGCCACTCTGCAGCTCCACAGAGCCTCGGGCCCAACCTGTGGCCCCACACCCAGGTGACAGGCACTCACTGTCCACCCTGTCCTTCTGTGGCACTGTGTCATGGCTGCCTGAGACTGCCCTCCCCAACCACACCGTCAGAAACCGTAGCTGAGAAGACCCAGGTCGAGCCATTAGTCTCCGCGGGCTACAATTTAATTAGAGGCTTCAGAGTGACTTACAACCACCAATTAGCAGCACGGCAGCTCACGGGGATGGGCCAGAGGTCCATGTTGGCCCTGGCAGGTGCAGCCTGGGGTCCTTGCTTTACTCTGGCCGGGTGGCCAGGAGGGTCCAGCAAACACGTGACTGCCCCACTAGTCACCCTGCCACTCCACGTGGCAGCACAGAGAGCCACCCGCTCTGCACCCACCACACTTCCACGCCACGCCTCAAGGGCCTGGGATGACTGAGCTCTGGCCGGCTGCAGCGGGCAGCTTCCGGCGACACTGGAGCCAGCTCTCGAGGCCCCGGAGGCTCCGATCTTGGCGGAGAGTTCGACTCACCCCAGAAGGAAAGCAGACCCCGAGACTGGCAGGGGCGACAGCATCAGCTGACCCATGAATCATGGAGTGCGGGTGTGTGTGTGGGGAAAGCCCAGACACACCCACACACAGGACGCAATGCAAGGTCAGCAGTTTGAAGCCACCAGTTGCCCCGAGAGCCAGCACTCGAGGCTTTCTGCTCTTGTAAGGAGCTGCAGTCCGGAAGCCCTCAGGGGCAGCCCTCCCGTCCTGTGGGGCACTGTGAGTTGGGGCTTAGGAAGCCTGCAAGGCAGGGACGTGTGGCTGGAACCAGGCAGAAACTCAGCAACAGAAGCAGGCACGGTGATGGAAATGGCGGATTGGCCAAAACCAAGCAACCAAACGCACTGCCTTGAGTCCATTCCAACTCAGTGACCCGACAGGGCAAGGCAGAACTGCCCATAGGTTTCCGGAGGCTGTATCTCTTCAAGGGGCCAGAAAGCCTGACTTTTCTCCCTCAGAGTGACTGGTGGTTTCAAACTGCTGCTCTTGGGGTTAGCCGCCTGACTTGTAATCACGAGGGCTTGGGCGGGACTGGCAGACACTGACTTGCAGAAGTCCCCAGGGTGCCAGGGCACAGGGACACAATGAGGAGTGTGTGGCCCCTCTCCTGAGATCAGAATGGGGCCAGAGGAGTCAGTAAGCAGACACACACCTGCTTTGGGCAGGTGGGGAAGACACGGCTGACTCACCATCCCAAGTGAGCACGCTGGGTGGTTCAGATGATGAGCTGGGAAGGGACCAGCCAGCCCAAAGCCGCCTCAGCTGGCGGCCATGGCCCGACGGGGTCCTGCGGCCCCACCATCAGCTGCAGCTCAGACCCTGGTGCTCGCAGCGCAAGGCTCTCGACGGCTACTTTAGGGACACGGTCTCCGGGCCTTTCTTCCTAGTCTGTCTGACCCTGAGCACCGCGCACACCCCCAGGAGAGACAGGCATCAGGTGCACATGGGCATCATGACCCAGAGTCGAACCCGGGTCTCCTGTGTGGGCGGTGAGACCCAACACCCCTGCCACGCTCTCGTCAGAACCCCTGGAGACGGGGGCAGGGCGGTCGCTTGGCGCTTCGTCGTGGCAGCAGAAACAAGTCAAGGAGAGCAAAGGGGTGCTCGCTGACGGTCCCGAAAGAAGGCAGCGGCTCAGGAAGTGCTGGCCTGCGTGGAACGCCACAGTATGTAGCCATTAAACCTCATCACTGTCAGGAAGATCACTTAATTGGGTGTGAAGCAGTCGTGATAAAGTGTCAAACGAATCAATCAGGACGCAGCTGTCTGCTTTGGGCCCTGCATTTCGGGGGACAGATAAGCATGGAAACATACCCGGAGAGGCTGGCATGGGACGCGCGTGCCCGGGGGACAAGGCTCTGGGGCCTGGCCGCTACACCTCATTATGCGCTGGGACAGCTTCGCTTTGATAGCTAGGAGATTATGAATATTAAAACTGGTTTTCTGTTTCTTTGCGATGCCTGGTGGGGCCAGCAATTCTTGAGCTCAGCTGCTAACTCCACAAGCTGGGGGGAGGAGGGGAGGGGGAGTGGCCCTGAAACACCTCGGGAGCAAGGCCTGGTGACCTGAGACCCGGGCCTGCCCCTGTGGCCACTGGGTCCGCTCCCAGGCATGGAAGCCCTAGAGGGCACTGCCTCTGAGGGGTCTCCAAGGGAACCGAGGGGCAGCTGGTGGGTTTGAACTGCAGACTGACCATCTGGTGGGCAGCCGAGCATTTATTTGCCCGTGGTGCTGCCAGGCTGCCCTCTTGGCAGAATCTTCTTGAAGCTCAGCCCTTGAGTGCTTGGGGGGGCTTCTCTGCCCTGGTCAGCTCTGCCCTGGCTGGTTCGCTGCAGTGCTCCTGGGGGGCCACCTTCTGAGCTCCAGCTCCCCCACACTCCCGCCTTGTCTTCCTCGGGGGCTGCAGACCACGCTCTGTGGACGCCTCGCCACAGGCGCCCCTGCACCTGACGTACAGTGGCAACAGAGGAGCAGGCTGCCTCACCCACCACCCACACCCTTCCTGAGAACCTCTGGTCTCACTGTCGGAGGTGCCCTGGGGGCGGGAAGGGAAGGTTGGGGCTCAAAGCTGCCCAGCCCACCCAGATGAGCCCCTGTAAAGAAAGCTGCCTAGGAGGCCCCAGGGGTCTGCCGGTCTCGTGAGGCCCCCAGGAGTCTGAACCGACTGAACAGACTCTCAGTGGATCCTGAAGCCTCGTGACTGGCCCACCTGCCACAGGCCCCGCCCCACAGGCTTCCTGCACCAGGTCTTTACTTGACTGCAGGCCCTGGCTGGGAGTCTCCCTGCGGAGAGAGGGCCTGTGTTCAAGGGCCCAGCCTGGTTTCAGCCGCAGTCACTCTGCCCTCAGCCCCACTGTCGGCTCCAGGTCCTGCACAGAGGGGCACGCTGACGGCTGCAGGGGGGTCTGGGTGTGGGGATGGAGGGCTGGGCATCTCGGTGGCCCCCGTGGAGGCCAGTGGTTAGAAAGCAGCACTCAGCACCCCCGTCCTGGCACGTGGAAGAGCTGGGCCGCTCCTCCTGCAGCAGGGTGAGGGGGGCTCCTCTCAGGTCCCCATGCCCAAGAGCCTGAACAGGCCTGATTACTGTTGGGGGGGAGGGAGAAGCAGGGCTGACTCCCCACCCCCTTCACTCCTGTTGCTCCCGGGGCCTCTCCAAGGCCCCACCTCTGCTCGCCAAGTGACCCTGGACTGGGCCATGCCCCCGGCCCCCCTTCCTGTCTGTCTGGGGCCAAGGGAGGACCCTCTGGCCACTCCCTCCATGCAGGCGCTCATGTGTCGAGCGGGTGCCTGGAGGGCACTGAGCTCCACTCAAGCCACTTGCTGGGCGCCCCCGCAAAGTGGGAGACTGTTGGGAAGGGTGGGGATTGGAATCACGGGATGCACCCCAAACCAAGATGAACCCCTGACTTCTGGGGGCCAGCTCAGCTCCCTCGGCCCAATAGCCACACCCCGACTTCAACACCAGGGAGGGACAGCTCCTGGGGGCCGGAAGGTTAGATTGTAAATTTCAGCACTGGAGGTGGGGACAGCTCCTCGGGCACAGAGCAGACTCTGGACCAACACTGAACACTGAACTCACTGCCTGCGCGGGCGGGTTGATGCCAACTAACATCAACTCTTACGGGCCAGTGCAGAGCTGCCCCTGCGGGAGCCCCGCCTTTCTCTCAAGAAGCTGCTGGTGGCTTTGAACTGCCATTTGGTCAGAGGATGACCACCCTGAGGCAAGGTTCAGACAAAGAGAGCTCTCCCAGGGCATCCACATGTAGTGGGTGCAGGCCACACCCTCTCATTGCCACGGGCTGCTCACATCCACTCACAGAAGGGACGATGAGGACACTATAGTGGATTACAGGAGAACTGGAGCCTAGCCCACTGCCACAGCCCACTGGTGTGCACACAGACATGCACCGGAGGGTCTTCCCATCCAGAGCAGCCACTGCTGAGTCCACACAGGCAGGCCATGTGCAGGCCGGGGGTGGGGCTGCTTATTTCTCCCTTCACAAAGCAGGCCCCACACTCCTGTCATCTCATGATCTGCAGCTTGGGCCAGCCCCCTGTCATAGGTTGCAGCTGCCCTCAGGCCCTGGGTGGCTGCCTCTGCATTCCCTACTGCCATCCTGTGGCCCCTGGCTAGAGCATGGCTGCCTATGAGGACAGTACCCGGCGGGGACAGACAAGGAGCCAGGCAGCATGGCTGCACCCCCAGGATCTGTGTGGGCTACAGCTGTGGTTCCAAGATGCCTTTGTACAAACAGTTATGCTCTCCGCACTGCCTGAGAGGCTGGCAGCCGTCTGAGCCCATCACGGTGCCCCGGGAGAGAAGTCTACACCCTCCAGGCACCTTCTACTGGG
>NW_022103901.1:1116412-1128180 GCF_000313985.2 Echinops telfairi
CTGCCTGGCCCAGCCCCTCAGCTTGAGAAAGCCCAAACCTAACCCTCTGCCACCAAGTCCCTTCAATAGAGCAGGCTGCCCCCTGGGGCTTCTGAAACCAAGTGGCACTTCTGACTGGTGGGGGTGGGCAGTGAAGTCGCCCAAGTCCACCCTGCCTATGATCTAGTCACATGAGGGAGACTGAGGGGGAGGGTCTCGGCGGCCATCGCACACACAGGATGGTGGCTGCGTGCCTGCCAGCTGAGCGCCAGCTCGGGCCCGCCCGGACAGCCGCACTGCTCGGGAACTGGAGGCAGCTCCGGGAACGTCCTTCAGGGACTCGGGAAGAGCCACTGCTCTTTGTGAAGAGTGACTAAAATACACGTAACCAACGTGGGGATTGGGGGCCGAATGAGCAACCAAACAGGATCCATGTTTCACCATTAAAGGACGCGGCCCTGCAGGCCCAGCTGGCACGTCTGCTCTCACTGCGTGCTGCCATGAACCTGCTGGCCCGAGGGAGCGGAGCGGGACTCGGACACACAGAGCAGGCCCCAGGCTGTGATAGGTGATACCTGGGGCCCCTGTGGCTTCAGGACACGCTTCAGCTTCAGAAATGCCACCCCCCTCGCCTGGACCACCTGCCCACCTGCTCCCTCACCACCCCACTGTCTCCCCCGACCCCAGGCCTACCAGTGGCCAGTTGGCTGAGAGCCAGGCTGCTCAGCACATAACTCCCTCACCTTAGACCAGGGAAACTGAGTCCCACAGGGGGATGGGGAGGTCGTTTCCTATCACACCTGGCCAGGTGCCCAAGCTCGCACATATGCACTCACATAGGTGCACACAAGCACCCGGGAGCATATGCATGCAGTATGCATATGCACACACCTGGACACATGCACATACATATGCATACCTGTATATATGCATGACCCGACACATATGCACTCACGCAAGGTGCACACTCACACACATGCACGTACCGTGCATACTTGTACATATGCATGCCCTGACACACGTACATGTACTCAGGAGCAGGCACACACACGCTCGAGCTCAGTCTGCACGTGGCAGCGATGAGCCCTGAGGAGGCCTCCCGAGCACTCTTCCCACGCAGTCCCTCTTGTGACCTTCTCAGCTGCTCCAGGAAGTGCCATTAATCTCGCCCTTGAAAGCAGAAGTGGCTGGCAAGGGCCGTGTGTGAGCCAGGAGCCTCTGGGACTGCTGGAGCTGAGTGTCAGCCAGGGCTGGTGGGGGCCCCGGCCTGCGCCATACCAGATGCCCTCTGCCCCACAGACCCCCTTTCCTCCCCTCCTGCCCCTTCTCTACTCTGCAGACCCTGGTTCACCCGTGCCCAGGCAGGTCCGCCCCTGGTGACACTTGGGCCTGAGGGGAAACAGCTTGGAACTGGGCACAAAGTCCAGTGCGGCCGCTGTGACAGCGGAAAAGGTAGGGGGTGGGGCATTCGGATGCTGACCTGAGCCAGGTCCTGGCTGTGTCTGAACAAGTAACATCAACTCTGAACCTCCGTGTCCTGACTGTCCTGACCCGGCCGCAAGGACTAGAGTCCAGCTGTGCAGTGGGCACCTCCCAGCCCTTCTTGACCCCGAGACCTCTGGCCCCCGGCCTTCACCTGAGTCAGGAGCCCCCCAGGCGAAGTCTACACCCTCCAGGCACCTTCTACTGGGCATGGCGGGGGGGGGGGTCACCACGAGTCCACCACTGAGTGGCCCTGCCACACCAACACTGGCCTCCCTCTACTTCTCATCCTCCTGAAGCTGCCCTGTACCTGGGGGAGAGGTCGGGGGAGGAGAGGATGGGAAGAGAGGAAGGGGGTACCCTATGAACCCCACCCCAGGGTCAGCAGGGCAGGAGAGAGCAGGCAGAGGAGTCTCCGTGCACCTGCACAGCTACGGTCACCTCGGGTTTTAGGCACAGCCTGGCCCGGACACTGACTGGGGGGTCTGCTCCCCTGGGGAGCAAGCAGAGAGCGGGGCATCTGCTCCCCAGGTGGGGGGGGCATGGAGAGGGGAGTCTGATCCCCTCTGCAAGGGAGGGGGTGCTGTGGCTGGTGGCCTTGCCTTTCCCTGCAGTGGCTATCCCAGGCAGTGGTGTCTCCCGCCCACGTGGCAGCATGAGGCTGGCCCGGCTGGGCTGAGGGCCCCCTTCCTGGAGGCACGGAGCTTTATGGGGCTGAGCACAAACCCACAATTATCCGGCGCACATCTGCAGAACCTGCTCAACTGGAAACAGGCCGAAGCTATTTCTAACTCTGCCGGCCGGTGGGCAGCCCCCTTCCTGCCAGGAATGGGGTTTGAGGAAGAAAACCTGAAGGCTGAAGTCTGCAGCAGTCAGGGCTGGGGGCTGGGGGCCCTTGGCATGGGGCCACGTCCAGTGGTCCAGGTCTCCAGGGGCTGCCCAGGTGTGCAGTCTGGGAAGCCCCCACGACCTCGGGCAGCAGTGGTGGTCCACAGGTGATGCTGCCTCCCCTTCTGCAAATGAGCTGAGACTGCTCAGAGACGCAGGCGGGGGGTGGGGAGTGGCAGCTGGAGGTGCGGTTTCCAAGCTGCACAGCACGACCCCGCACCCAAATTCTGCAGATACAAACGGACGCAGCCCCAGGGGTGACGAGGCCGGGAGTTCGTGGGGGTGAGGAGGGCGGTGGCCTGTCCCTTGAGAAGGATATCCTGGTAGAGGAGAGGGTCAGTGGAGAGAAGAAGACCCTCTATGAGGTGGGTGGACTTGGTGGCTGAAAGAGTTGACCCGAGTGAGGAGCACACGGCGGGTGGGGGTGCAGAAGGGCCGTGTCCAGCCACACCTGCTGAGTGCTGGCTGGGCCCGCGGAGAGGAGGCCTGGGGACCTGCCTATAGAGAGGACCGCATGCGGCAGCTCTAGGTCGAGGTGTGGTGGACACAAAGGCAGTGGCCTTGCTGGGCCCCTCCCCACCCCCCATGTCTCACCACCCAGTGCCTGCCATACCTGGGACCCTCTACTGCCGACCAGAGTGGGGGTGGACTCCGACTCACAGCGGCCCTCTAGGACCAGGCAGAGCTGCCCCGGGGGTTTCCGAGACTCCAGATCCTCACAGGAGCATACAGCATCCCATTCCTCCTGCCTCTGAGCGCCACGCCTCACTGATCAGGGTGCAGGAGCCGGGAGAGCAGGCCCCCCCAGTCCACACCCACACATGCTACCGACCGAGGGGGGAGAGCGCTCACGTCTGATGGGTGACTTTATTGTGAAAGAGCACTGACCCCCGGTTACCCAGAGGGGAAGTCCTGCATGTCTGTCTGGTGCTTCTTCATGCAACGCCTGTTATCTGCTGGCTCGCCCATCCACACCTGCACCACCCCCACTCCACCCCCACCCCGGGGTAGTCCTCAGCATCTCCTGGTTCCCGGCGAGACACACCCCTGGGCAGGGACGCCAAGCTGGTCCTGCTGATCGACTGATACTCAGAACAGGGACAAAGCTGCCCACACACACACACCCCGCCCCTGTTCCAGAGGCAGCCACACACCATGGCATGATGGGGACCACATCCAGCTGGGCACCGGAGGGCCAGGAGAGACGCTCCACCTGGCAGCACTTGCTGGCTGACACCTGCCCTGCCTGGGCCCGCCTGCTCACCTTGCCACTCTCTACACAGACAGACACACAGACCCCAGGGCCAGGCAGGCCCAGCCTGTGTGGGCGGATCAGCGCTATTCCCACCACACCCGTCCCCACCATGCCCCAGGAGCCCCTGATAAAGGGCAAGTGTGGGACCAGCAGACGGAAGCAGCCACCTCGACCCTCTGCCACGAGGACCCTGCCCAGGCCAACACTGAACTAGGGCATGACCAGCCCCCTCCGTCGGGGCGGCCCAGGGCACGCACCTTGAAGAGCAGGCAGTCGGCCTTGTGCTCGGCGTACATGGACGTCAGGCGGTACTGGCTCTCGGTGGTGATGTCGATCTGGTAGCCGGTGAGCGTGTAGCACGCCTTGCGGAACTCCTGGATCTTGGCCTGGAAGACTTCCTTCAGGCGCTGGTTCTTCAGCTCAGCGCTCTCCACCTGCTTCTTCAGCTCTGCGGGGAGACGGGGCTCAGGGACGCCCTGCCCACGTCCTCCCACCCCGCGGCCCTCGCTGGGACCACGCTCACAGCCAGCGGACATGGGACATGGAGGGGACATGGGAGCTGGAGCTGGACCCTGTCCTGGGATGGGCCCCCCTCTGCCCTCAGGCCTGTCCACCGGAGGGAAGCCGCTGGCTGGGAGCTAGTTGGGGAGGGGTGTGTGAGGTGGTGGTAGTCACATCTGAGGTTCTGCCTGCTGGTGCAGGAAGGCCCCTGGCAGAAGGGAGAGGTGGGCAAACCAACTGTGACTGGGCCCTGGAAGGGGCTGGGCTCAAATGTCGCCACCTTTTCTTGACCCCGAGACCTCTGGCCCCCGGCCTTCACCTGAGTCAGGAGCCCCCCAGGCCTCCAGAGACCTGAGTCAGACTGCAGCCGGGGCACTTCGTAACCTGGAGGGTGGTGGAGCCCCACCCATGGACACTGTGGAGGGCAGGGGACACTGTCCTCTGTCCACCACCTGGGGGCTGTCGGTGTGAGTACCCTGCCCAATGTGGAGGTACATGTCTGCACATCACAGGTCTAGTAGGGCAGGAACCCCAACACCAGATCAGACAGACCTGCTGCTCTGACCCCAATGCCTCCCCGCGCACAGGAGCCACCGACAGGAGACTCCCTGACCACCTGCCTCTATCTCTCAGTGTTGGAAACAACCCCGGTCACACGTGGGCCAGCCCTGGAGCTGAGTCACGGGCTCCGGGTGGAGGTGGCCGGACTCACACACAGACACCCTCTGATGGCATCTCAGGGAGCACTCCTGCTGCCCGCGTGCATGCATGTCCCTCATCTTGTGGGACACAGCTCCCAGGCTCAGCACCCTGACTGCGGGAAGTGAGGTGAGGGCCAGCCCAAGGAAGGCCTTGTGGGGACCAGGCCACCACAGCCCATGCTGCCCCCGCTCCTGTCGCTCCCTGCTTACATAAGCGGGTGAATAATTCACGGGGAGGTTGGATTAAATAAATAAAAGATGTCTCTTGCCTTGGAAATGTCACTGCTTCCTGTTGCTACACTTGTGTGCCCGAGGCCCCCACCAGTGAGAGGAGGGGCTGTGGGTGTGTGAGGGGGGAGGGCACCGCCTTTAGGCTGCACTCGGAGGCCCAGAGACCCTGTGCCCATCTAGCCTGAGACTGGGGGGCTGGGGGGGCCCTGCCCTAGGCAGCCTGGGTCCCTGGAGCTGGGTGGACAGCACAAACACCCAGGCACTGCCCAGCCTGGGAGACAGCCCTAGAGGGTTGGGGCCTACCGTCCTCAGATCCCTGTGCTGCTGAGTTCTGGGAGCAGAAGACAGCCCCCCAGCCCCCCACCAGGCCGGCTGACTCCCATAGATCAGCACCTTGGACAGCTCCCAGGAGGCCAGGCTGCCTGGCCCAGCCCCTCAGCTTGAGAAAGCCCAAACCTAACCCTCTGCCACCAAGTCCCTTCAATAGAGCAGGCTGCCCCCTGGGGCTTCTGAAACCAAGTGGCACTTCTGACTGGTGGGGGTGGGCAGTGAAGTCGCCCAAGTCCACCCTGCCTATGATCTAGTCACATGAGGGAGACTGAGGGGGAGGGTCTCGGCGGCCATCGCACACACAGGATGGTGGCTGCGTGCCTGCCAGCTGAGCGCCAGCTCGGGCCCGCCCGGACAGCCGCACTGCTCGGGAACTGGAGGCAGCTCCGGGAACGTCCTTCAGGGACTCGGGAAGAGCCACTGCTCTTTGTGAAGAGTGACTAAAATACACGTAACCAACGTGGGGATTGGGGGCCGAATGAGCAACCAAACAGGATCCATGTTTCACCATTAAAGGACGCGGCCCTGCAGGCCCAGCTGGCACGTCTGCTCTCACTGCGTGCTGCCATGAACCTGCTGGCCCGAGGGAGCGGAGCGGGACTCGGACACACAGAGCAGGCCCCAGGCTGTGATAGGTGATACCTGGGGCCCCTGTGGCTTCAGGACACGCTTCAGCTTCAGAAATGCCACCCCCCTCGCCTGGACCACCTGCCCACCTGCTCCCTCACCACCCCACTGTCTCCCCCGACCCCAGGCCTACCAGTGGCCAGTTGGCTGAGAGCCAGGCTGCTCAGCACATAACTCCCTCACCTTAGACCAGGGAAACTGAGTCCCACAGGGGGATGGGGAGGTCGTTTCCTATCACACCTGGCCAGGTGCCCAAGCTCGCACATATGCACTCACATAGGTGCACACAAGCACCCGGGAGCATATGCATGCAGTATGCATATGCACACACCTGGACACATGCACATACATATGCATACCTGTATATATGCATGACCCGACACATATGCACTCACGCAAGGTGCACACTCACACACATGCACGTACCGTGCATACTTGTACATATGCATGCCCTGACACACGTACATGTACTCAGGAGCAGGCACACACACGCTCGAGCTCAGTCTGCACGTGGCAGCGATGAGCCCTGAGGAGGCCTCCCGAGCACTCTTCCCACGCAGTCCCTCTTGTGACCTTCTCAGCTGCTCCAGGAAGTGCCATTAATCTCGCCCTTGAAAGCAGAAGTGGCTGGCAAGGGCCGTGTGTGAGCCAGGAGCCTCTGGGACTGCTGGAGCTGAGTGTCAGCCAGGGCTGGTGGGGGCCCCGGCCTGCGCCATACCAGATGCCCTCTGCCCCACAGACCCCCTTTCCTCCCCTCCTGCCCCTTCTCTACTCTGCAGACCCTGGTTCACCCGTGCCCAGGCAGGTCCGCCCCTGGTGACACTTGGGCCTGAGGGGAAACAGCTTGGAACTGGGCACAAAGTCCAGTGCGGCCGCTGTGACAGCGGAAAAGGTAGGGGGTGGGGCATTCGGATGCTGACCTGAGCCAGGTCCTGGCTGTGTCTGAACAAGTAACATCAACTCTGAACCTCCGTGTCCTGACTGTCCTGACCCGGCCGCAAGGACTAGAGTCCAGCTGTGCAGTGGGCACCTCCCAGCCCCTAGGCTCACATGCACAGCGGCCTGAAGGCCATCTTGGAGGACAGGCCTGGGGACCTGCTTCTGGGAGGTCACAGCCTTGCAAACCCTGGTTTCCAGGAACAGGACCCTCGGGAATCTTCCCCAGGTCGAGGAAGGTTTCAGCACAGGGCTGCGCCCCAGGGACATGCTCCGCTCTGCTCCCAGCTCTGCCTGGGTGGGACTGAGGGTCCCTGCCAAGATGCCACCCAATCCTACAGAGGGCACCCAGCTCGTGAGCATCACTGCTCCCAATCCTGCCTCATTCACACTGCGAGGGTTCCCACACATGGGGCGGGGGGTGGGGGGTGGGGGGGTTTGCATCAGACTGAGACGTGCCCTGGGAAGGTGACGCAGACGTCTGGAGATGCGGCTGTGTGACGCACAGAAAGGAATGTGAAGGGGAGCGGTGACAGCCCTGGGAAGCGGGGTGTGGCCTGGATTCAGGGCTCCTGAGGTTTAGGGTGCTCACCCTCAATGGGCGCCTAGCAGGGCCTCTCAGGGGCAGGTCTCAGCATGGCCCCGCTGGGGTGGGGTGGAGGTTCTCAGCCCTTGGGGCGGAGCGCAGGGATTCCGAGAGAAGAGTGGGCCTGAGTCTCTCGGGGCTTCTGGGACCAGGATGACCCCTCCCAGTCTGTCTCCGATGGTCAGGCCTGACCCGGAGCGGGGCTCCACCTGGCCTAGGGCCCCAAGGAGCTGCTTGTTTCTTCCCCATCCTATTGTGCCCCTCACTTCCCTCATGAACCCTAGAGCCCCGTCTCGCTCTCCTCTGTGGCTCTTCTCCCACGGGTGTGTGTGTGTGTGTGTGTGTGTGTGTGTGTGTGTGTGTGTATCCTCTGGGAGTTCCCTGAGACTCTTCAAAGCTCTCAGATCTGAAATAGGGAGCCCTGGTGGCACAGTGGTGAAGTGCTCTGCTGCTAACTGGAATTTCACACCCACACAGACACTCTGTGGGAAGATGTGCTCTGTGGGAGCCTGGTGATCTGGCCCTGGCAGGACGGTGGCCTGGCAGACCTCGGGTTACTACCTCTGCTGTCACACGGTGGCAACCATGAGCCAGAGTGGACGATGGCACTCAGCCACCATGGGGCTGCAGTGCCTGCCCTCTGTCTCATGCGGCCTGGCCACTCCGGTGGGGACAGGATTCCTGGTGAGAGGAAAGGCTCCCTCTGGCGTCCAGGCCGTTCCACTGCCCGGGCTCTGGAGGCTGCTGCCCCTGCCTGCAAGGCTGCATCTGTGTGCGCCTGCTCTTGTCTCTGTGTTGGTGGGGACGTCCCCTCTGCTGCCCGTGTGTTGATGTTCCCCATGAGAGCTCCTCCACAGGGTGCTCTCAGGGGTTCATCCACTGGGTGCGAGGAGAGCTGGGTACTGAGGGCTGAGGGATAGGGCCTGTCACCCGTGACTCTGCTGGCCTCAAGGGTCTGCAGCTCTCTCGACCTCTCTTTTGAGACTGGACCAACAGGTTTGCTGCATGGTGGGCGGGCACCTGCCTAGAGGTGGGGCAAGGAACAGCTTGGGTTCTCAGCACGCAGGACACAGGTGCTGCGGACCTGTGTGCTTCCCCAGACTGCTGGCATGTTGTGGTGGACACAGCAGAGACCTAGCCCCGCACCTCACTCCCAGATTCCTGGAAGCCTAGCCTGGGATTTCTCACATGTGTCTGTCTGTCTGCATCCACTCAGCTGCTCTCCTTCTCCCACAGAGCCTTGGTGACTCCCTGGTTAAAGCACCCAGCTGCTGACCAAAGGCCAACAGTTCGCAGCCACCGGTCACCCTGGGAGAGGAATTCCCCTGGTGGCGCAGAGGCGAAGTGCTCAGTGGAAAATCTCCCCCCACACCCACACCTACCCACCCATCCCCAAACACAGACACACACACCCCACTACACACACCCATACACACACACACACACACACACACACACACAACTGCTCTGCAGGAGCCATGAGCTGTCAGTCAGGGCTGTGAGGGTGCGCCCAGGGGAAGCCATGGGCAGCCTGTTCTGCCCCCAGGGACCCACGGGCAGCCCCCTTGGACTGGGCCCCAGCGGCACAGAGGCTAAGCACTTGGACATGAGCCAGAAGGCTGGTTTCCGCCTCAGGACAGCTCTAGACTGTCACACGGGCTGTCCCTTGGGCACCAATGACAGTCATGAGGGGCCGCCGGGGCAGCCACAGGCCAGTACTGCGGTCACTCAGGAGAGCGGGTGCGGGTGGGCTGTGGGGCAAGACCTGCCCTGAGTGAGCGTCTGGGGAGGTCCCAAGGACCCGGGGGGTGCGGTAAGGGTCAGCAAACTTCTGTGGGGGGCACACACTCTCAGGGAATCCAGGAGTGACAGTAGGCACAGACCAGGGTCAGCAGGATGGCGGGCAGCTGCACGTGGGCAGGACCAGAAGCATGCCAAGACCAGACCCCAAGGAGCCTCTGGTGACTGAGGGCTGAGAGCACCTACCCACCCCCACGCAGGCGAGGGGACACCCGCCCACTGGGCACGGGAGCACCTCGGAGGAGCACGGCTCTGAGGCGGGTCTGGGTGTGTGGCCGTGGCCATCCCATGGAGGGCAGCTCCGGGCCAGCACAGGGGAAAGTGGGCTCGGCCTGGGCCCAGAGCCAAGCTGCCAGCCTGCATTATTTATGCCCCGCTCACTTCTAAACTCTTGCAGTTTTACATTTTTAAATATTTAATAATTAGGCATCAAAGATTGATGTCATCTTATTAGCAGCCGTGGAAGCTCTGTGAGGTGAGCATCTTGGTGTTGGCCGGCTGCATGGGGTGGGGAGGGAGTCACAGGCCCCTTGGGCTCTCAGCAGGCCGAGAGGAGCCCAGCTTAGCACACAGGGCCTGCTCTTGGTGGGCAGTGAGAAGCCCGGCTTAGCAGAGGGCCTGCTTCTGGGGGCCACCTTCCCGTTCCGAGTCTCAGCAGAGAGACTGTGGCTGGCAGCTGCATCAGCCAGGGGCCCACGCCCAGGCCCCTCTCTCAGCCGCCCGCCCGCCCTCTGAGAGACACTCACTCAGGCAGGGCCCTCCAGTGCCAGTGCCCCTAGGTGGCCTCTGCAGGGGTGGGGCGCTGAGACAAGGACCCCATTGTGAGGCCCACCCCCTGCTGGGCCAGAGACTGGCGCTGGCCCGGAACTAGAGGCAGATGAAGGCTCAGCTCCCTTGCGGGCCGCCGCCACCTCGGTCGGGGTGCTTTCAGTCGGCTCCCCCATGTTATTAGCGCCTCACGCAGACAGCAGCTTGTCTACCCACACCGGCAATTACAGCCCACCAGACTGTGGGGTGGGAGGGTCCCACGCCTGGGGGTGTCATATCTGAGGGGGACGCCCCCCCCCCCGAAACCTGGAGACAGGGCCTTAGCCTTGTTTTAGCAGCTTCCTTCAGCACGCCCACCCACCCGCAGGGCCACCGAGGGTGCCCCCATCCAGATCCCTGTGTCTGGCCAGGCCAGGCGGTCCCACTTTGAGAGGGACCCCAGGGGCTGCTCCATTCTCATCTGCCCCTCCCCCAGGCCCTGGTCCACAGTCCATCAGAGCCCCCGGTCATCTGTCCCTCTCAGACCCTGGTCCACAGTCCATCAGAGCCCCCGGTCATCTGTCCCTCTCAGACCCTGGACCATCAGAGCCTTCGGTCATCTGTCCCTCTCAGACCCTGGACCATCAGGGCCTTCGGTCATCTGTCCCTCTCAGACCCTGGACCATCAGGGCCTTCGGTCATCTGTCCCTCTCAGACCCTGGTCCATCAGGGCTCCCTGGTCCATCAGGGACCCCAGACATCTGTTCCTCTAAACCCTGGTCCTTCAGGAGACCTGGCCTACTAGGATGGGGCCCAGCAGCCACACAAAAGGCCATGAAAGGAGTGGGCAGCCAGGTTACCTTCTGGGAAGTGTGTGGACCCCGAGGGGCACCCAGGTAGAGGGGGACAGCGTCGGTGACAGGCTGGGCCAGTGTTCCGTTTGTGGGATGGAAGGTGCTAGATGCCCCGCCACACACATACACCCATCTTGTGTTGTTGTGACGTAAGCAGTGGGACTGACCGGGAAGACAGGTCTGGCAACCAACTTCCAAAACCAGCCCTGAAAATGCCGCGGGTCCCTGTGTTCTCCCTGACAGCAGCTCACAGCTGAGATGCATGCTGTGGCTGGGGTGAGTGACACCCCTCATTCCCCACCGTGCAGAGCACAGCAGGGAGAAGAGGAGCAGAGCTGGGGGACCAGGTGAAGCCCCGCCTCCAGGAGCTGAGACCAGGGCAGGAGCTGGTGCTGCTGACTGCTCTGAGTGAGGTCACAGTGGAGGGCCCCAGGCCAAGCGGGAGGAGACTGCGGGGAACCCAGCTCACAGGAAAGGCCAGGGTCCGAGTCTGACAAAGACCTGGCCCGGAGATACCCTCCCAGGGACTGTCTTCACCCAACTGGCTGACCAAACCAAGCACCCACTCCCGTCAAGGCGATTCCGGCCCACAGTGACTGTGGACAGAGGCTGGCTGTCCCTGTGGGTCTTTGCGGCAAGTTCAGACACTACTGGGACACACAGTCTCACCGTTCTCCCTCAGAGCAGCCGGTGGTGCTGGACTGCTGACCTCACAGGTGGCAGCCCCGATGGCCCAGGACTCCTTACCAACACACAAACACTTCGAAACAAACACTTCGAAAGAGTGAGCGCCTTAGAGCAGCCAATCCGACAAGACCCAAAGCCAAGGTGAGGTGGTGGGAGGGGCAGGA
>NW_022103901.1:1128852-1136424 GCF_000313985.2 Echinops telfairi
GGCGGAGGGTGGCAAGAGCAGAGCCTCATCCTTCTTAGCTCAAGGGGCCCCTCCCTGGAGGCCCAGCCCCACCCAGGGAGGGGCAGCGTACTGCAGGAGCAGACCCCACGGCCCTGCTCTGCTGATGGAAGACCCCCTCAGCACAAGGCTCAGACAATCCCAGATGCTCGACACCTGGGAACACCTCACCACGCAAAGGTTCCGAGCTGCAGGGGCCAGAGCCAGAGAAGGGGTGAGGGGCTCGTGAGAGCCACACTCATCTGATGGGGGTCTCAGTGAGTGTGGGCACACCTGCCTGCCTGTGCACACACATCTCCTGGAGACACGCATAGATGCCTCATGACAGCACACACACGTCCTGTTTCCCTGCTGGACAAACCCATGTTCTGCGTGTTTGGTCTGCACACACCTGGTGCACATGCACTCAAAAATGCCTGTGCTGGTGCGATACCTGTGTCCTCCTAGCCGCAGCCTGTCCAATAGCAGCGTGCACGTGTGCGAGACTGCAGCCAGCTCACACTGCTGAGTGTGCACGTGTGCGTTATTCCAGCCAGGCCATGCGGCTGAACAGGTACCCTGCACTGGGCTCACAGCAGAGCTCAGGAGCCACTGAGAACATCAGTCAGGCTGGTCACATGCACAGGTGTCTTGCTGCCCCGCTCACCCCGCCCTGACCTGCACCCCCATGTCTGCCCGCTCCCATTCCAGGCCCAACCTGTGCCTGAGTCACCTAGTGTCCTCAGCTGGAAGGTGTCCCCAGAAAACCATGGTCAAGTCCTAACCCTGAGGTCTGGAACATGGACTCATTTGGAAAGAGCAGCTTTGAAGATGTGATGGGCCAGGGTCATGTGAGGTCACATGGGGTGGAAGGTCAGGTCTCTTCTGGGAAGGCTCTCAGAAGAGAGTCATAGGGCAGTCACAGGACAGGTGGCCATGGGGCAATGCAGCCACAAGCCAAGGACTGCCAGCCACCTCCAGGAGCTGGGGGAGAGGCAGGAACACAAGTCCCCTCAACCTGAGGGGGTCCACATGGCTGATGACACCCTGGTCTCAGACTCTTGGCCCCAGACCTGTGAGACCAGGGACTTCTATTCTTGTAAGTCCCCACCCGATTTGTCAGTCACCCCGGTCACTCAGACAGTGGGCTCCCAGCAGGACCCATGCTCTAAACGAGGGCAGCTGGCCAGTGGTCACCCCATCCACTCTGGCCACACAGGGGACAAGTGGGCCTCAGACCCTCCCCAGTTCAATTCCCTGCTCTGCCCAGTAACTGACGAGGCGCCCCCAAGGAAGGCTGGCTACCTGCGGCTGCCCCTTCCGGCCACCCCCAACCCTGACCCAACAGCTAAATTACACCGTGTCCACAAGCGCCAATTACACACCTGATTACCTGACTTAGAACCAACCAACCGCCAGGCCGAGAGGCGGGCGGGATACACAGTGATGACTACGCCAGCCTCGCCATGTCCACTGTGTGCCCGAGGGCACTCCCTGATCTGCTCTGGCCGGGCGTCCTGCAGCCTCAGGGTATCCTACCACCATTCTGAGATTCCCCCAGGGCCTCCCACACCCCAAACCCCTGCTCTCGGTCTAGAGGCTTCTGCAGAGAGCTTGCGGCTCCGCTCCCACTTGGGCTCTTTTCCTGTGGGGTTTGTGAGGACGCTGGCCTTGCAGGGTCAGGGTCAGCTCGGAGGGCTTGGGTGGGGCTGGCTGCTCTCAGCCTCACTTGGTGCTCCCACCTGCTGACCTCCGGCAGATGCACAGTCAAAAAGGCACCTCCTCTCGGCAGCGCTGAGCCACCTTCCTCCTAGACACCACCCCTGTCTGTCACCCGTCTTTCCAGTAACCATCGATTCAGGTAGCACCCATCCTTCCACCAAGCCACCCATCCGTGCTTCCTCCCACTTGTCCCCACATCCTCCCACTTGTCCCCACATCCAGCCATCCTTCTACCAAGCCAGCCATCCTTCCTTTCTTCTGCTTATCCACCCATCCTCTCATTTGTCAACCCACCCCTATCACCCACACATCCATCCATCCTCCCAGCCAACAATCTATCCAATCAGCATCCATCTTTCCACCCACCATTCTTCCACCCATCTGTCTGTCCATCCACCCATCCTGCCATCCAACCTTCCACTCACCTATCCGTCCAGTCAGCATCCATCCTTCCATCCCATCACCCCTTTCACCATCTCTCTACAGTGCAGTGACCGCACAGTCCTGTGGCGGCTGATGGGCAGCTGGGCCACAGTGGTTCTGCTCCCAGAGTAGGTTCCCAAGGCTGAGAGCCTCTGACCCAGCCTCCTCTGCAGTCACTCCCCCCACCGGCTCCTGCCCCCAGTGGGTGCCGTCTGCAGGCTGCCCAGCTACTGAGAAAGGGAAGCATGATTCTTAGCAGGAGCCACCACTGGGAGGGTGCAGACAGAGCCCGGTGCCGGCTCTGGATCAGAACCACTGAGCATGTTTGCACAAAGAGGGTCTGGGGGGCAGCACACTGCCAGGGGTCTCGGGCCACCCCACCAGACTTGCTCTGTCAGCTTGTCAAGCCTGAGACCTTCAGAAGCAGCTCACTGGGCCACTGGGTGGGTCCCAACCTTACCACCGGGGAGACCCTGGAAAAGCCGGAGAACCAGGAAGAGCTGAGGGGGCTGCGGGCTGCGCAGAGGGCAACAGGTCCCAGCAGGTGGAGTAAGATGCGGGAGGGGCCAGTCCTGGGGCCTCCAGACCTGGCTCAGCAGCAGCTGGGGCCCAGGTGGGCTTGCTCCTTCCCAACACCCAGGGGGACTTAACCTAGCACCCACTTGTTTATACCAGGTAGGCACCCCTCCCTGCCAAAGGGGCAGCCTGGCAAAGGGGCAGCCACACTGCACCGGGCACAGAAAGCCCCTTGGTCACCCCCGCCTGGAAACATAATTACAGCAAAGCTGCAAATCCCCACCCCACAAACATACCACCCCATGCAATCCCAACACACAGTAACAGCGCCATGCATCTTTCTGGACCCCAAAGTAATTCCAATGATCACGGAGAATAACGACTTTGTGTAAGAAAACCCTTAAATAATCACAGAGAAAGAAAGAACAGAATACCATCTGACTGTACAGCAGACATTAAGGTGTATTTTAAGGCTGTAATTACAGAAAGTGTGGCTCAGATCAAAGAAATATGGGGGTCCGGGCGGAGCACACCTGAATAGCTTCTATTATGTGTAGGAATCTAATAAAGAGCGAGACAGATGCTAACTCTGGCCCGGCTGAGGAACGGCAGCTGGCCAGTCGTCTGTGATCCACAAAAATGTGAACCCTGATCTTCACCTGCTACCACACACGGACACAAGGCCCAGGAGAGGAAATCTTTCAATACACGAAATCAGACTTAAAATATGCACGACACAAAACAAACAACACAGTGACCGACCAAGTCGCCACACAACTTTCTAGTTTGAAAGTCGTGGAATTCACAGGTGAGAGACTCAGTCACCAACCCAACCCAACCCCACTCCCTGCCTCAGAGTCCACGCTGGCTCACAGGGACCCCCACCCGCGGGTGTCCCAGACGGTCACTGCTGATGGGAGCAGCAAGCCCAGTCTCACTGCCAAGAGACCTAAAAATCACACATCACACAAAACAAAGAACCAGACAAAGAGGCCACAGCTACAAGCCAACACTAGGAAGGGCGTGACCGGAGTCCCCTGTGGTGGGAGCCCAAGACTGGCCCCTGGTCACCCTGCAGACCTGGAGCCATCTCACCCCCCAGAGACCCACTTTTCGCCCACATGCCTTAGAATCCCCAGCCATTTGGGGCCAAGGGGGCAGCATTCCCCAAGGACAAAGCTCAGAGGGTC
This sequence comes from Echinops telfairi, assembly GCF_000313985.2. NCBI lineage: Eukaryota > Metazoa > Chordata > Mammalia > Afrosoricida > Tenrecidae > Echinops > Echinops telfairi. The sequence goes on from NW_022103901.1 coordinate 1,132,701, forward strand.
AGGAGAGGAGGAGGGGTGGGAACAGGAAACACAGGGTGGAGGAGGGGCACCTGATGGCACCCAGGGGTGCAGGGGACAAACGGAGTTACTGTTTGGAAAACATCCTGTCCTGCAAACAAACCACCGCCTCATTAACAACAAGACATCAGAACAAAAAGACCTCTCTGCGTCAGTAACCAGAGAAGTGCTCATTAGAATGATGGGCAGTTACACAACTTCATATCAACTTGATAAAGGGAGGAAGGGGTGGAGTCTAGCCCGTCAATCAGGCCACAGCCTGATGCTCCCTCCTTGTGGGTGTGGTCTTCTCATGAGGATTCTGAGAACTCTCGATTCTGCCATCAGAAAAGGCAGGCCTCTCTCTCTGCTTCACCTTCCTGTTGACAAGCCATAATGAACCACGCTGATGGCAGCCAGAGCCCTGGAGATGCTTCCACCACCACTGGATCCACAAGACTTTCCACCCACCGGCCTGTATTCTTCCTGCATTCGGTGTCATTGCATGTGTTGCGTGAGTCTGGGGAGGAATTCATGGGCTAATATCGAACTCATGGACTTAATCTGGACTGGGCTGGGATGTTTAATTGATACACAATTGCTTCTTGATATAAAGCTCTCTCTGTCACATATATGAATGTCTCTGAATTTGTTTCTCTCATCAACCCGGCCTAGCACAAACGGGATCCTAGCTCCATCAGCAAAGCTGAATGCAGTTTTTCAGAGACCCAGGCAGTCTCCCCTGTCCTGGAGGCTTGCTGTGCATGAGGACAGCCCAGTGGCAGTGGGTCCATTTCTGCACTGGCACTCTGCAGCTTTCTGAACACACATCCCATCCATGCTCCGTGAGGTGTGCCACTAGGCATTTCATTTGGGGAGAGTAAATGGAAGAGGTATTTTTGTTTTCCGTTTCCACGTGTGTTCCTAGTTAGCTAGAAATACGCATGTGTGTACCAATCTCACATTCAGGGATATTGTCAAAGTTCTTCCTTTAAAAAAATGTATATCATTCTGATAGTTAGGTTTATCATGCCAACTAGGCCAATGGGAACGTGTGGGCAGAGTTTAATCAGGTCACAGCTTGATGGGAGGACAAGCAAGACAAATGGCTCTGAAAGGCCCACCTGTCTCTCTTGCTCCCTGGTGATCAGACCAGCGTGCTGCTGCTTTAGCTAGTTCTCTGCCTCGACCTGTGTGCTGCACTACCTGTGGGCTAAGCCAACCCATGGAACCTGTAGCTGGAGCTTAAGGCTCCTTCGAGACCTGCTTTGCCACGCTGCTGGTGCACACATCACTTGAGCTTCAGGCTGGTGGATCCCGTTTCTGTGCTTGAGGTGCGGTTCCTGCAGGGCCTGCTTTGCTAAGCTCCCAAAGCTACTGACTGTTGCTGACGCTCCCTGCTGTCGGCTGCCTGCAGGCAGACTCTGCCTGCCTTGCCTGAGGGAAAACTCGGCTGTCTGCTTCCTTGACTTTGGACCAGGCAGCTCACATGAGTTGAAGGACTTCCAGCACATTAACTGTTCACGAAAGTGAGTTGAACTGAGCCCTCTGTGCGGCTGTGTGGACTAGTTAGCTGTGATCTTCCTACCAGTTGAGAGCAAGCTTTCTCGGGAGTGTGGCCTGCAGTCAGTGCATACACGTGGACCCTCGGGCAAAGCTGTTTTCCCTCACTCTGCGTCCTGCATCCAGCTCACCAGCATGTGACCTCCAGATCTTGGGACTCCAGCCAGAGACCTGTCTGCTGTTCCTGGGGTTCGCCAGCCTTTGAGCCTGTGAGCCAGCAGCTGGTCGCCTGACCCTCCAGTCTTGGCTCTGGCAGCCCCTGAAGCTGCGTATGGCAGACAGGTGACTCACAGACTTGGGGCTGCCGGCCTGTTAGCCCACATGCTTGTGTACAAGCTGGGCTGCTCACGGCAAGGGAGGCAGTTTGAAACGACCCTCTGGGCCATGTCCTTGGGAGGAAGCCAGGGATTGTTCATCCCCGTGAAGGACAGTTTTGGAAACCCACGGAGGGTCCTACAGGGTCACTGTGGGTCAACATGGACTGGATGGCAGAGAGTTTTCTGAGACGCTTCGCTGGTTTTGCTTGTCGGGCGAGCCTGGCAAAGCCAGGTAGGGTGTCGGGGGTACAGTTTTTGTAGCTGGGTTTTGTTTTTATCAGGATGAGGGCGCTCTCTTCTACCCTTAGTTGGCTGAGGGTTTTTATCTCGAATGGCTCCTGGGAGTGTCACATGCTGCCGTCTACTTCACGCGAGGCTTCTTTCCCTGGGTGGCCGATGTGGTGGGTCACGCCCACGGATACCTGAGAGCGGAACCAGCCTCGCATCCGGAAAGACACGCCGTGGTCGCGGTCTGCCCTCGGTGCCCGTGACGACTTCTGGGCCTGCGCTCACGAGAGGGATTGCTCCGCAGTTGTACTTGTTTTGAAACTGGGGTCTTTCTTGCTTCATAGGATGAGCTGGGGCCTCTCCCTTCCTCATCTGCGTTTGTGAAGAGGCAGTGCAGGGTCAGTGTGGATCCTCCGGGGGCTAGGCCCGCAGGTCTGTGTCTGGGGAGCTTTGAAGTGATGCACTCCAGCTCTCTGGTGGGGGGGAGGCTGTGCAGGCCATCCATGTCACGCGGGGTGGGGCGTCCTTCTGCGTGCATCTGAGTCTGAAAGCTCTGCGCGGCATCGCAGCGCCGTGCCAGCCTCCCCTGGCCCACGTGAGGTGCCCTGCTCGGGAGCAGAACCTGGCTCTACGGTGTGGAAGGCAGGGACTCTGCCCGTGAGCCCCGGGCACACCGTCGACACTGTCGCTGCCGGGTGGTGGCCGGGCAGTCGCTTCAGCCCCCCACGTGTCGGGGTGAAGGCCCACTGGCTCTTCTCTGTGGGAAGCTGTTTCCAGTCTTTCTTCGGCAGGGCTGCTGGTCGGTGTGACCAGTGAGCAGCTGAGCGCTTGCCGGCTGGGCCCCCAGGGCCCTACTTGACCAGCACATGCACGCAGCTCCCATGCAGACCTGGCCCGGGCAGCAACTGGCCGGACTTTCCGCTTCTCCCCCAATCTTCCATTTCCCCTGCAGTGGACATTGTCTGGGTTCTCAACCTGCTTGGCCTCCTGTGTGAGGGACACTGACCCGGCTTCCTCTCCTTTTCTGCGGGTTGCAACCCTCCAACATAGGAAGAGCGTTCGGGTGTGGGGATAGAGGCAGAGGGGCGCTCGGCCTCAGGCAGCAGGTCAGGAGCGACGGCACACACCACCCACATCTTCCGAGACACCCCGCCAGTTCACCTTTCTGAGGAACCCCGCAAGCCCCGGGCCAGCTCTCCAGCTCCACCAGGTGCTCGCCAGGTCTCAGTCCAAGGGCCTCCCGGGGTAAAGAAAGCCCGGTTACCCAGGTCCGCGTCTTCTTACACGTCGCACCCTTTGTTTGGCTGGAGTACAACCTTCGCCAGCTTTCTGAGGGGGAGTCAGTATGTCGATACTAGAAACATCCAAAGATATACTTAGGTCTCCCTTCAGGCCTGGCTGAGACCTTCAGCAGGCACAGAAGCGCCTCTGTGCATCGTGCTTCCTAGGAGGTGCTCTGTGGCCATCTGGTGGCAGTGCTGCCTGCTGTGCACCGTGCTCCCTTAGGAAGTGCTCCGTGGCCGTCTGGTGGCAGGGCTGCCCTGCTGTGTACCGTACTCCCTTAGGAAGTGCTCCGTGGCCGTCTGGTGGCAGTGCTGCCCCGCTGTGCACTGTGCTCC
>NW_022103901.1:1137409-1151622 GCF_000313985.2 Echinops telfairi
GGCGGCCATTACTACTGGGCTGGACCCAATTCAAGGTTCCCCTGCCTCCATCTGCCCAGCACTGTGAGGAAGTCCACTCACTGTCCAGCAAGTGCAGCCCTGGGGCCAGTCTGCACAGTGCAGGCTAATCTCTCTGCTGGGGCCCCAAGCAGCTCCGCCATCCAGCACCAAGAAGGGTTGCCAGAGACGAGGCCATGAGAGCCATTGGGATGGGGAAAGAGCAGAGCAAGTGCTGGGCTGGGGTTCCCGCTGCGCCAGGGCTGCTCCTACAGATGGATGGACCTGGGGACGGCAGAGCTCTGTGCCCCTGAGTTCCGGGGAGGCAGGAGGGTGAGCGCGGGGGGATGTCAGTGTCCCAGGACATTATGGGTGTCCCTGAGAGCACCCACTGGACCCTGAGCGCTGTCACGTAGGAGAGGCTGGGACTGTGGTGTGGTAACTGTGTTGGGTACACAGAGGGGCACACATATGCACAGGTATACACACTCATGCACGCATGAACTCCTGCAGAGGTGCACCTGCATGTGACTGTATACACCCACATACAATATGCACCTGTTTGCACACATACACACCGTGTGCACACACACAAGCACCTGGCCTTTCTGCTCTCGAACCTCAGTGAGATCAGGAAAGCAGTGGGAGACGCACGCGTGTCGGGGACACCAAGGAGCGGATTCCTATGTCCTGCAGCCCGTGGAAGCCCTGACCCCCAGGGGACGAGAACACCAGCAGTCACAGCTGCTGGGGAGCGGAGGGGGGCCTTGCACCAGCACATTCACAAACGGTCAAGGGCCCAACTGACCACATTCAGAATATGGGCAGCAGGCAGCGAGTGGGGGCCACACCTCTGTTAGCATCACGCTGGACTTACTAAGTCTATCCACGTAGCCTCACTGGGGGACGGGAGGGGGGCTCCATGCCAGTAGGGGACTAAAGCTGGGGGCTAAAAGGTGGATCTGGCAGGGACCCGCAACGATGCTGCAGCCAACATCCCGTGTGCCAGGCACCCTCACCCCCCATTCTCCTCGAGGCTGGAGGTGCAGTGTGCACAAGAGCAGGGCCAGGGCAGGACTGCGGAACCCCCACAGGGCCAGCACAGACAAGCGCCGCCCTTCTCCGACCCAGGCAGCCCCAGGGCGATGTCCCAGCCTCCTCCTCCTCCGTGGTGACTGCCGTGGAAGGACTGAGGAGGGTCCGAGGAGGACGAGCAGAACGGAGCGGCCGGCAGCCAGGCGCATGGCAGCCGGGCACACTGCCCCAGCTGGGACGAAGGGCTGGCCAGCAGACAGGCCTGGGGAGGGGGAGCACAGGCCTGTGCGTCCCCCCACCTGAGGGTCCTCAGGCGTGGGCCCTCTGTCCCCACAGCAGGAGGTCCCAGGACAGTGCTCGTGACTGTGGCCACTGACGGCCGCTCCCAGGGCTGCCCCGGGGCAGCGTTGTGGGGGACACAAGCCCCCGGAGTCGACACTATGCACCTGCTTGCACAAGGGCAGGGCTGAGAAGTGGGGGGCCAATGCAGATGGGGTGGCCGAGTCTCTAGAAGCCGGTGGGGGGGGGGGGTGCCCGGGGCACCTACCTGCCACCTCCTTGGTGGACTGCAGGCTGGCAGCAGCCTCGAGGTCCGCAGGGACAGCACCGCCCTGCTCCAGGGCACGCACCAGCTCACGCAGCCGCTCACACTCGTCCTGCAGCCTCGCCTGATCCCCACGGAGCTGCTGCCGGGCCACACTGGCCGGGTTCATGCGCAGGTGAAGCACCTTGGTCCGGCTCTGGTCATAGTCGCCCTGCAGGGACAGCACCGTCACTCAAGGTGGTCAGCACACACTGGCACTGTGCACTTGGGTCCCCTGGGCCCACAGCGTGCTAAACTTCGGGTCTGTTGTCAGTGGGGGCAGGGCCATCCCAAGGGTTCAGGGGCCTCATCAACGGACCTCTACAAGACCCACGGCCCAACTGTAGCAACTGGACATCCCCTCACAGAAGGGGCACAAGGAAGGGACGAGCCAGCCAGGGTGCAGCACAGCACCGATGAAACCAACATTCCTCTAGTTCTTTAAGGCTTCCTCCCCACTATCATGACCCCAGTTCTACCTTACAAATCCAGTTAGACCGGAGCACGTACACTGGCACAGATAAGGGCTCTCGACACACGGAATCAGGGCAGATAAACCCTCAGGAGCAGAAATGGGAGTAGCAACACCATGAGGGGAAGGGGAAGGTGGGGAAGAAGGGATAAAGGGGGCAACGGATCACAATGATTGACGTACAACACATCCCCTCCCAGGGCTACGAGCAACTGAACCATGGGTGAAGGGAGACAGCAGACAGTGTAAGACATGCATAGTAATTTATAAATTATCAAGGGTTCATGAGGGTGGGTGAGGGGGTGAGGGAAAAAAGAGGAGCTGATACCAAGGGCTTAAGTAAAAAGAATAGACAATGATGACGGCAGCATGTGTGCAAATGTGACTGATACCATAAGAACTGTAAGAGCCCCAATAAAATGATTTTAAAATGACCTGTACAAACCCATGGCTCTCGAGCCCAGTCCCACTGCCAGTGGCCCCAGAGAGGCATCAGTTGCTCTGAGAGCAGCCTCCAGTGAACCCACAAACAGAGCCTGTCCACCATGGACTCCTCTGCTTCGACCACCATGGGGGCCCTTTCCTTGCTCACTCGCTCTCTCTCTCTACACACACACACACACACACACACACACACACACCGCACAAGTGCATGCATGACCCCGTGACCCCAAAGCACTCAAGTCGGGTCCCAGCCCACACAGGACACTGCTCAGAGCCGGTGGGGAAAGCACAAGGGCTCACACACACATGCACACTCTCACACTCACGCACGCAGAGACGAGCCGTGGCTCACAGGGAGGTACTGCTGGTTCACAGCCCAGCCCTCCCATTGGTGCACTCTTCTGCGGGCCAGGCCCTGCTCCCCACTACTGACACTTTGCCCAGGCCCCTGACTTTACCCCGAAGCCCCCCACCCCTGCCCCTGCCAACAGAGCCATCTGACAACAGGTCGGGGGGTCCTTCCCTCTTAAGGGTCCTCCAAATGGAGAAGTGAAAGGGCTTAAAAGCGGGGTGCTGGCTTGGGGGCTGACCCCCGGGAACCTGATCCTTCAGTCTGGAGGTAGCAGGTCCCGGGGTTGGCCAATCACAGGACAGAGTGACCGTCTGGGGGCTTTCTTGCTCTGGGGGTGGGGGTGGAGCCTCAGGCCCAGAGGAGCCTCAGCTGTCACCTGGCGAGGGAATGCAGCCAAACAAGGGTGGAGACGCCCCTGCAGGTCTGTCTCCCTGTAGTGACCGCTCAGACCCCAACACCCGCCCGCCAGGCCCAGGTCAGACAGGGTGCTGTGGAAGGAGAGCTGGCAGTGCCCACCCAGCTCGGGAGGTGGGGGGCACATCAAGGGGCAGGAGGTGGGTGTGCAGCACACAGAGGGATCAGTAGGGGCAAGCAAGAGATGCGGGGCTCCAGGAAACTCACTGACAAGCTGGCTGAGGCCACGGGCAGGCCACGGACCGGTGAGGACAAGAGCTGGCCGAGGCCATGGGGCAGGTGGGACATGGCAGTGCACTGTCTCATCCACGGCCCATCGCTCCCCCCAGCCTCCAGGGGCCAGCACAGAGCCAGCTCCACACTGGGTCCTGCTAGAGCACAAGGGGGCGTCCGCTCAGGACGGGCTGCGAGGCCCGCGGGGCCGGGCAGCTTTTGGGCAGGGTGCAGCCCCTGCCTGAACAGGACCTCTTTCTCTGGACCTCGATGTCACACTTAAGAAGAGAGGGCGGTGATACACGGAGGCCCCCTTTCTTTCCCACCCCCGCCCCAGACAGAGAGGAGTCCCGGGAGGGCTGTGCTGCAGAGGCAACCCCCAACCCATCCCTGAGGCCCCTGAAGGCCCTGTCCTTCTGCCCCAGGGCCCAGCCACCCCAAGGTGCGGGCAGCAGGAGGGGTGGGGCTGGCGGCACCGGCACCCTGTGCCTGAGGTGCATACTAAGAGACCCCGAGGGCCCGAGGCAGCAACGCAAGGAGAATTAAAAATCACAGTTAAATAACCGCCAATCCTCATGCATATTTATAGATCACCCGGCCTCGAAAGGAAATCAGCAGCTCTCCTGGCTGAGGCAGCCGGTGCAGGGAGGGACTGGGGCTGAGGGGTGCGGGCAGGGCTGGCTGGCAGAGCCCCAAGTTCTGGCTGCTCCAGGAAGGGCGGGAGAAGTGGGGACCGGCCCGCCTGGTCCTGCTGTCGGCCCAGCACCACAGAGCGGCCTCAGGTTTGCGTCAGGGATGGCCACAGAGACCAGTGAGGGCAAGGGGACCCTGAGCATGACTGTCCCAGGAACCCTCCCTGCTGCCCACCACTTGGGGAGCCCCTTGGCCAGGGAGCTGCACAGCCCATCCTTCTCCGGACCAGCCCCAGCCCTCGCCCTTCTCTGGGGTCCCCGCCCTCCCTCCAGGACAGCCTGCTGCTTCCCCCATTTGGCAGTGAAGCCAAGCAGGACCTCTGAGTGTTGGTTAAGTGAATGGCCCCCAGGAGGACAGGGGCCACTACCTGGGCTGCATGGTCACCAGCATCTCCATTGCCTCCAGGAGCATCCTCTGTGGGGCAGGCAGTGCCAAGTGCCACGTGCCAGGGAGTGTCCTCTGCAGGAGGCACAGAGCCCAAGCCAAGAACTCACGGCCACCCTGCAGAGCAGAGAGGGCAACCCCCGCGGCTTTCCGAGGCCACCAGTCTTTATGGAAGCTGTCCTGACGCTCTCCGGAGGAGCAGATGGCGGTTTCAAACGCCGACCTTGCAGTGAGTAGCACAACCCAGAGCAGGGAGCCCAGGAACTGTGTAACCCTCCCCCACTCCCTGGCACATGTGTGGATGAGACAGACCCGAGCACCCACACCCTGGGCACACAGCCCATGAGCCTCAGACCTGAGACCCAAGGGGCTCAGCCTGCGGCAGTGACGGGGATGCTATGGTGACCCCCTTCCCCCAGGCACATGGCCCTTCAGCCTGGGCCTCTGGGACGGGCACCCAGGAGGCGACGCCGGGGGAGGAGAGGGGCTTAATATTCTTGGCTTGTCACTTGCCTCATAAAAAAATCAAGTGAAATCAGTGCCCGTGGAGGTTCCAGCGCCCAAGAGCACATCACTCCACGGCTTTTTTAAGCCCCAACGTTAATAAACATGAGCAGCCTGGACGCCCCTCCCCCTCCTGCTCCCCCCAGCGCCTCCCTCCCTTCCAGGGAGGGTCTCCTCTTCCTGGGGCACATCTGAGGCCCCCGAGTGGAGGGGGCGGGAGGGAGGGTGGCCTCTCTCTGCTGAGATCTCTCCCTGCTTCTGCAACCCCGGTCACCCCCTGGGATGACCACCCTTCCCACTCCCTGCCCCACAGCCCTGGTCCTCACACCTCCCTCCCTGCTTCCTGCCTCAGTCCCTGTGCTGCGCTCCCCACCTGCTCCCCAGCTCTGGGTCCGTCTCTGCAGGGCCTCAGCACACACAGCAGGCTGCAGACAGAAGTGAGTTCAGCCTTGGCAGCAAACCACCCCCCACTGGGGGTGGGCTGAAGAAAAGATCCCGTTTACATTAGAAACCAACCACTGGGTAGCTGGGGCTCTGGAAGGGTCCTGAGGGGCGAGACACTCCCCAACACGCCTCGTCTCCCCACACTGGGCACAAAAGTCCCTGCCCTCCCCGGGGGCCACCGGCAGGGGTGGACAATGGAGGGACTGCAGGCAGCAGGGGCGTCTCACACCTGCAGCTCTGGGTGCTCCAGGGTCGGGGGGTGGCTGTCTTTAAAAGCAGGTCGGACACCCCTCGTACGATGGTGCCTTTGAGTCATGGTGCTGGTGGGGCATTCTGAGGACCGTGGACGCCAGAACAAACGTATGTGTCTGGGGGAAGGACAGGCAGATTTAGATGCAGGACAGAGAGACTTCAGGAGGGAGACGTCCGTGCTGGGTCACATGGGGGCAGTGGAGGAGAGGAAGACCCTTGATGAGACGGTGGACACAGTGGCTGCAGCCTGGGCTCAGACCTCAACGATCGTGGGGCCACGTGGCGCAGGCCGGGTGGGTCTCGTTCTTTAGTGCACAGGTGGGGTAGCCCTAAAGTGCTCGGCTGCCCCGAGGGTCAAACCAGGGGAGAAGGATCTGGCCCCCAGCCCTGGAAATGGGGACTGACTACATGGCACCCTGAGCAGCACCCTCATGGAAATAAGGGGGAAATCCAGACACAAAACCAGAGGGAATGGGGGGTGGGGGGGAGAATCCCTGCGTCACCTTGATCTGAGAACAGCCAACACATGAACTAGAAAAAGTGAGACAACTCAGTCATGTGAAAGTCAAGAACAAAAAACTGCTTTGTACACACACACACACACACACACAAACACACACACACACACACACACACACACCCAAGCTAGCAGACAAGACAAACTGGGAACCTGAACTTGTGACGGCTACAAAACGAGCTCAGGTCCTTCTACATCAAGAGCTCCGTGGAATTAATAAGCAGTGGACAAGGGACTGCCCGCTGAGCGCCGGGCAGTGGCCAGGGTGAGCATGCACGTTGGAAAAGAGACCCCTGGGGGGTGAAAACCAGAGATGGCGCTGTCCTCCCAGGCTGGAGAACGCCCTACTGTGCACCATGGCTGCCGTGTATCATGGGTGCTGTGCATTGTGGGTGCCGTGCACCATGGGTGCTGTGAACCGTGAGTGCTGTGCATTGTGAGTGCTGTGCACCATGGGTGCCATGTACTGTGGGTGCTGTGTATTGTGGGTGCTATACCATGAGTGCTGTGCATTGTGGGTGTTGTGCACCATGGGTGCCGTGTACCATGAGTGCTGTGCATTGTGGGTGCTGTGTACTGTGGGTGCTATACCATGAGTGCTGTGCATTGTGGGTGCTGTGCATTGTGGGTGCTGTATACCGCAGGTGATGTGCACTGTGGGTGCCATGCAGGGTGCAGAGAGGAGGAGAGCCTCCCCTCCCCTCTGGAAATGGATCTTCCCAGACCCGAGTGCTGTGTGGACACAGGGCCAGCCTTGAGGTCAAAGGGGCAGTGGGGACAGAGCTGTCTTTGGTGTCAAAAGGGCAAGAAGGCAGAAGGCGTGGCAGCTGCTGCCTGAGACCCACACTGGTATGCCAGTGAGCCATCTGCTCCTGCCTCACACCCAGCCCCTCACCCCTCGCCAGGATCTGACCTCGGAGCTCCCTGTCCAGATGAGGAGATGGGCTCCAGGACCTCTCAATGGCCCACAGATAGACACTGGGCTCTGGCACATCCGGCAGGGCTCAGAAGCCCGAGGTAAATGTGCCAGGCAGATCACCCCGAGTCTGGGGGCATGCTGGAACGGGCTGAGTCGGGGTGAAAAGTAGAGTGGCCGGACAGCTCCCAGTCCCTGTCCAAGCATCCTCGGTGGGCATTGGGCACTGGGTGTTACGTCAGGGCCCAGGACCCAAGCTCCATGACACCACGGGAGGAGACATGGCTTCGGGGAACGACGCCTCCACAGACCACCCCCCCAGGGCTCGGCCCCCTGGCCCTGGACAGGTTCTCAGGAAAGCCCCGTCGCAGCAGAGGTGGGAGACACACGCTGTGGTGGGGGAGGGACCACAATTCGAGCTGTCTGGGCCGCTGCTCAGTGAGGTGCTTGCCGGTACCACGTCCGTGCCTGGGCACATCTTTGTACTGCCTGCTATGTGTTACCCTACTGGGTGCACCAGCCTGCTGACGAGCTCTAGGCCTCGCACGGTCACTTGTGCTCAGTGCCCACAGGTGAGCTTGGAGGGACCGGGGTGATGGGGCAAGCTGTGCCCATGCTGACTACCCTCCAGGCCAGCTCTTGCAGCGCCCGAGGGCACTGTAGGGACACAGTGAGGTGCTCTCATGTACGGGAGCCCCAGGGACGGGCCCAGGACGGCTGGTCAGCAGTGAGAGGTCGAGAGCAGAACCAGAGAGGCAGGGTCGCTGGGCACCCAGGGACAGTGTGCATCAGGCCTGGCCAGCGGGGTCCCTGGTTCCTCTGAATGCTTTGACCATGTCCTGGGGGTGGTACTCAAGGCAGGGGTGGGCAGTGTGCGGAAATTGGGAGGGGGCAGGTAGGGGCTCCTGCCTGCCACCCCCACCAAGCATCTAAGATTAGCTGGCCACCCGCCTGGTGACGCAGGGCTGGTGCAGGGACAGTCTCCACGGGCACTGTGCCTTCCGCTCAGAGGGAACCCGGCAATTTTCTACCCACTCCTTTTCCAAAACAGACATGCTGGCAGGAAATGTATGTGGGCTGTTCCCTCTGGCCCGCCCCGGGGCTCCACGACAGCGCCACACTTCGGCCTGACTCCGCCCTGCAGACGGTGGATGGGATACGATGTCCGGCTGAAGCTGCTCATCGACCAGGCCCCCAGCAGTGTGGTGTGGGGGGTAGTTCACCACGAGCCGGGGCGGGGTGTGTGTGTGTGTGTGTGTGTGTGTGTGGATTCACAGATGGACTCAAGAGCGAACAGACGCACCTCGGGCAGCCTTCTTGGGCACCTGGATGGCCCCGTACTGGTGAGATGCCTGTTCCCTGTCCCCACAGTGAAGCCCTGGGCATGAGGGCGGGGATGGGGACTCAGACATATAGCCGTCGTCCCCCGACTCTTCTCCTCCCTTGTCACGTCCCATGTGGCCTTTCAGAAACACGATCACAGGACACCATTGCATACCTTGGGTGAGGTCAGCAGTGCCAGCATCTGCACACGGGGCCACGGGCTGGGCCCTGGCAACAGACAGTGTCCCCTCACTCGCAGGTAGGTACAGCCAGTGCCCTCACAGCCTCAGGGCTTGGCTACTTTGCACCCTGTGGCCATCTGCTGGGACACCACGCTGGGACTGGACATGAGAGATGAGCTAAGAGGGGCTGGAGGGACGAAGGGCCATGGTGGGCGGGTGTGGGGTCTCCGTAGCCCACCAGGCCATGGCCCAGAGGTACCTGGGAGAGGCTGGGGGAGGTGATAAAACCAAAGAAAAGAAACCAGCCCAGTCACTGTGTTGATGCCACTCAGGCTGGCCCGGGCAGAACAGAGGGGTCCAAGGGGCATCCGGGCCGCTCGACCCCAATGTGCACTGCAGGGGCTCTCAGACGAGCTGCCAGGTGTGGCCAACCTAAGTGTCCACCCACAGACGGTGGACAAACAACACGGCCTACCTAACCCAGTATCCACCCACACATGGAGGACAAACGGGACGTGGTCCAGCCACACAGTGGAGTCCCACGCAGCCATCCTAAGGAATAGAACCCTGCTGGACCCTAGGCGCTGGGCGGGCCTTGGAGACATGATGCCGGGAGACACACCAGCCACCACAGGGGACACGGAGACTCCCGCCAGCCTCTCTGAGTGTAGAGGGTGGGTCAAAGGCCCCCAGGGAGAGCAGTGTGGCTCTGCGGGTGGTGGGAGCAGCGTTTGGACATGGACAGCAGGGCTCGGGATACAGGTTTCCCCGTGCGAACGTTAAAAATGGAAATCTCTCAACGAAACAATTCGCTCGGTCCCCGCGTGAGCGGGCCGTGCACTGGTTGCACTGATGCATGGGCAGGCCCACTGGTCACCCCTCAGCAGGCCTGTGCCTAGGGGACCGGTGTCCCTGGGCCCACCCAGCACCGAGCCACGTCGCCTCGCCAGCCAGCTGTGAACTAATTACACCAAGTTCTAGCCGAGCTCCCTCTCCAAGCATATGTTCCCAATTAAGTCAAACTGCAGCTGATTTTAATCAATCTTCCTTGAAGCGGCCCAACTTGAAGCTTCTCCTTCTCCAGGGCGGGGGCGGGGAGCAACGGGAGGGGTGGGGGCAGAGGGGGAAGGAGGGGAGGGCAGGGCAGTGCTATACCGGTGCTCGGAGAAGATCCGCCCCTCCCACGGCTCCCACTCTTGGAGTGTCAGATCCCAGCAGGAGACCCGAAGTCAGCCCCCAAAGGCACAGCATGGTCACTCCAACTTTGTTAGAGATGAACTGAGGCTCAGGGAGAAACGTCGGGGCCCCTGAGACCAGGATCCCAGGTGGGGACATGGTGTGCTGGCCCCTCCCGACCAGTCACCCCCCCACGGCAGATCTCACAGGCCCCACAGGCCCTCCCACGAAGGACATGGCCTCTGTGGGCGACTGGAGTGGTCTTGACCTACAAACCACAGCCCCCTGCCCACAGAGCGTATGCTGCAGTCTGCCAGTCCCTAACCAGTCCCCGCCCCAAAGTGTGAACACCATAAGGGGAGAGCCCCACCTCCAGGTACTAGGTAGTGCAGTGCTGATGGAAGGGGCAATCCAGTACCCCTCCCCTGGGAGCAGAGGTCATTGCCCACCCCACAGGAGCCCCCATCTGACACCCAGAAGAGCATGCCCCTCAGGGACGGGCCGCAGAGCCCACAGGCCCTTACCACTTGGTCCATGGCCTCCACGCCCACAAAGCGGAGGCCCTGGCGGACAGGACATGCTGCCAGCAGGTGTGGGGGGCTGTGGCCTGTTCTCTGAGCGGCGTCAGCACCCCCATGGGACAGGGCCTGCCTCTCACCCCTCCCTCAGGCCAGCAGCCCAATTACAGCATGAGCTGACAGGCGCCCCCGCACCCACCACTTTATCAAAGATGCCACTTCTCTGGGCTCCAGGAATAGGTAATAAAAAAGGGATTCGAATTGCCACTAATAGGTGTCAAGATAAAATCAATGTCCTGTCTCAGGCCTGGGGGCTTCCTGCTCAGGATCAATTCACATTGGGGAGCGGAGGAAGCCACGGGGTGCTGCTGACGGCACCACTGGGGACCGGCCTGGACAGGCGGCAGAGCCAGGGGGCTCCACCCTCATATGCCAGCCAGCAGCAGGGAGTGGCCATCCATGGGCCAGGGATGCCCAGGGATAGTGGGGCACCTCAGGGTGTACTTCCCTGGAGGAAAAGCACAGGCGAGGTGTTGCCCCCACCTATGAAGCCCCAGGCCACACGTGCTGCATCAGGTAAGGGGGTCCCAACATTGTACCCCAGACCACACATTCGGTACAGGTGAGGTGAGTCCCTCCACTATACCCCAGACCACACACACTGTACAAGTAAGGGGGTCCCCCCATTATACCCCAGACTACACACATTGTACAGGTAAGGGGATCTCCACATTGTATCCCAGACTACACACATTGTACAGTTAAGGGGGCTCCTACATTGTATCCCAGACCACACACATTGTGCAGGTAAGGGGGGTCCCTACATTGTACCCAGGCCACATGTGCTGCACAGGTTAGGGGAGGTGAGGGTCCCCCCACACCCACCTGCAGGATCAGCTTCTCCAGCTGCACCTCCAGCTTGGTCTTGTCTTCCTCCAGCCGCCTCCGCTCTGCCTCCAGCTCCTCCACTTTCAATCTGCATGGGAGGAGGGCCGTGGGTTGGCTGTGTCCCCTCAAACACTTGCCGCACCCCCAATCCCGAGTGTGGGGTCTTCAGCCCACTTGACAGTGGGTGGTCTTTGCTGTTAGGGAGACAGCATGGGCGGGGGCGTCTCATGTCTGTCAAGTGAGTGAGCAAGCACTAGGCAGACAGGTGCCACGTGAGGATGGCCACAGGAGCACTCCCTGGAGTCCCAGGGCCCAAGTGGCAGCACCCACAGACTCTGGGATTCCGTGTCCCCAAGAATGTCCTCTCTGGGCAGCTGCCCCCAAAGACCAGCTAGGCGGCACATGGAACCTGTGTCCGATAGCCCCAAACCCTCTACCTGGGGGCTCCAAATGTCCGCGAAAGATGCCCATCTTCCTCCCATCTTAGCAGACCCTCGTGGGACAGCCAGCGAGCGCTGGTGGTGCAGAGGTCATGAGCTGGGCTGCTGACTGCAGGGTCTGCAGTTTGAAACACCAGCCAGCTCCACCACAGACCAGCAGGGCTTTCCGCTCCCATGAAGACTCACAGGCTCAGAAATCCCCGGGGCAGTGCCACCTGTCCTGTGGGTCGGCAGTGCCACCCTGAGTGGTTTGAGGAGGACACTGGCGCCCCTCTGCAGGGAATGGATGAGCAGAAGGAGGCAAAAGCCACGGCAGGTCTGGGAGGACCTGGCTTGTCTACACCTGGCCCTGCCAGGGCTCAGGCCTGTGCCCAAAGAGCCGCCAGTCTCGAAGGCAGAAAGCTCACGACCCCTGGGGAGGACAAGATGTGCATGTGTGTGTGCGCGTGTGTGCAGGGTGCAGGTGTGCGTGTGTGTTGGGGGGGGGTGCGGGTGGACCTGTGTGCATGTGTGCAGGGAACATGTGTGCTCTGTGTAGGGTGCAAACCCCCCTGTGGCACCGGGGCAGGAACAGTGGCAGGAGGGGCATGTCCTTGCTGATGGTGGTTGGGGCTGCAGGCACGTGGTGGCCTGGAGAGCAAAAGGATTTTTCCCCACTTGGTCCTTCTTGTACCAAGCACCCTCACGTGACCTGGGCCAAAGGCCAGCCCTGCTGGCCCTGAGAGACCCCTGGTCTAGGAAGCCCCTGTGGCTGTATGGGACAGGAAGTGAGTGGCAGCCACCACCCACCTGTCAGGGGAGGCTCCTTGGTGCTAGACGGGTCTCAGAGGAGCTTCCAGACCAAGAAAGACCAGGAAGAAAGGCTTGGTGACCTCACTCCAACAAAGCCCTCAGTGAAACCCTTGGGCTACACAGCCAGACCCTGTGTCTGTTGGAAACAGGGTCCCCGACAACAGAGCCCTGGTGGTGCCTCAGTGAAGTGCTCTGCTGAGAGGTCAGAGGTTACCCCCCCACACACCTGACCCCAACCTCCACACGGAGGGCCTTGTGCTTGCCCTTCACGCCCCTCACGCACAGGGTCTGGGGCTGCCCAAGTGGCCAGGGCCCACCATGTAGGCCGTCCTGTGGGCTCAGGGGCGGAGGGGCAAGACGGGCCACAGCAGATGCCAGCAGGCACTGGTTCGCATGGCTTCAGGCTGGCCCTCCTCTCAAATAGACAAGCCCGCTCAGCCGGCTAGGCATGGGATGGGGTGTGGCGGAATGGGGACACGACACCCATGGGGACCAGGTGGGGTGTGATGAGAGGACATGGGAGCAGAGCTGAGCTGGGCTCTCTGGGCATCAGGGTCTGGGGGGCCCTCAGCCCGTGGGACTCCCAGGCGGTGGGCGGACACAGGTCCCCAATGAGACCGGCCCGGCCACCCCACCAGGGTGCTCAGGAAGGCGAGCCCCGGATCAGTTCCAGCTGAAGGTGTCCTCCAGCGGCGGCAGCTGACATTCCGACCCGGTGTCTCCTGACCCCTCGTTAAGAAGCTGATGCTTTATGCTTACAGGGAACCTGATGGGGTGCGGACACGGGCTGCTGCTGAGGCTGGGTGCCAGGAGGCAGACCCACAGCACCCCATGCACAGCTCCACACAACCACCACATACCGCCCAGTCAGGCCCCATTGCTACAGACAGTGTCCATCCACCTCCATGAGGGCCTTCTTCGCCTTCGCTGCCCCTCTGCTTCCATCCACCTGGCTGCCAGTCCCCGAGAAGGGGGGCTGTGTGATGAGTGCCACCACCCCCCGAACCCCAAGTCAGAACTGACCCCATGTGAACCTTCATGTGCATCCACACAAAAGGACTTCAGAGGTGTGGAGACCCCTGAAATCCCTGTCCCTGTCTCCCCATCCCTCCTGTCTGTCCCCCCCAGCCCGGGGCCCTGTGGCAACAGGCCCACACACGAGCTCCGGGGTCTCCTCCAGGAGGTTGGGACAATGTTAGGGGAAGGCGCTGTGGGCCTGCTCCCAGAACCAAGTCTCAGTGGCAGAGCTGCCCAGCCATGGCCGAGCAGGGCAGGGCCCTGTCTCGCTTGCCTCCCCCTCCTCCCCCCCGCCCTGCCCGAGAGGGCAGCAGTGGGGGGCTGGGGTCACAGCGACCCGTTGACCAGCCTGGCACCGTCAGCAGCCGTGGGCCCAGCTCCTGCTACTTAGACACAAAGGCTCCCTCCGCAGCTGGCGCTGGAGCAGGGTGACAGCGAAGGAAGCTCTGATGTCAACGACACCAGCCGGGGCCTTTAAATATTTCTTAAGAAACAAATCCAAACAAAACAGAAACAAACAAACCCAGGCAGGATGTTGGCGCCAGCCGAGGCTCCACCCCAGCAACAGCGACGCGAGGCTGTGGACACCAGGCCTGGGGTGCTCGCCCACCGAGCAGAGGGCAGAGGGGGTGGCCTGGTGATCACAGGCAGTGGGGG
>NW_022103901.1:1152001-1155430 GCF_000313985.2 Echinops telfairi
GTGTGTGTGTGTGTGTGTGTGTACCGGAGTGTGTCTGCCTCCTCCCTGGAGAACAGGAAGCTCTGCTCAGCGGGGTCGGCCTGGGATCTCAGCATGGTTCTCTTCCCTGGTCTGTGTGTCTGTGTGGCTTAGTGTGTGTGTGGCCATGTGTGTGTGGGTGTGTGTGTGTGTGTGTGTGTGTGTGTACCGGAGTGTGTCTGCCTCCTCCCTGGAGAACAGGAAGCTCTGCTCAGCGGGGTCGGCCTGGGATCTCAGCATCTTCAGTTCCAGCTCCAGCTGCAAGACAGGGTGAAGGTCAGCTCCATGTGCAGAGTCCCTGGACCCAGGAGGGGGGGAGCTGCTGGCCTGCAGGGGGAGCTGGGAGGGGCCCAGATGCAACCAGTCTGGTCTCAGGCCAGCTGTCAGGGTGGTGGGCACAGGAGCACCTGGGGAACACACTGCCTGACCATCACTCTCACCGGCTCCCTGCCCACCCACCATGTCTGATCGCCTTACTCCTTCGGCTCCCTTTCTGGAACGTTCTGGGAGGTAGATCTGAAAAAGGACGGAAGCCCTCTGCTCGATGCACCTGGGGTGTCTTTGGGGGCAGCAGGTCATGGGGAGGTGATGGAAGCCATGTGGCCCCCAGGCGTAGGCACAGGGTGGGACACAGACCCTTGCTGACCCTGCGGTCCAGGGCCGGCCGCCACCTGGGGGAGGTACAGTGCGCAGTTTCTTTCCAGCGACGAGCACTGGGTCTGCTCTCAAGCTCTGCCATTTCCAGGCCCCCCTTCACTCTGCCTGGGTCTGCACAGGCCCCCCTCCCTCCACCACACCTGCCTGCCTGCTGCCGCCGAGTCCCCTTTGCAGCCTTCTGGACCGGCTGCTTGATCCACGTGAGCCATTCTTCCCAGCTCCGTGGCATCGATATTTAAACCTGGGGCTGGCTTCTGAGCAGGGACTTGACATGTCCCAGAGACGTGGCTTCATGGCCACCATCCCTCACCGTGGTACGCAGCTGTACATTGAATCTCCCCTCGGAGTGGGCATGCTGAAGGCAGGACTGCTTGTGGCTGGCTGTGTGCTCAACTGACCCTGTCTCTGGCCCCCTCCCTGCCCGCTTGCTCTGAACTTCAGGTTTTATCACGTGGAGATCAGAGGGCCCGACAGAGAGCGATGGGCGATGGTCCTGCGCACCACCCAGCACTGATGGCGTGTTCACGTCGACTCCGTGAACTGGCTTACGCCTCCTGACGTCAGTGTCCCTGGAGATGATGGGTCTCAGACCCCAGGCCCAGGCTCGCAGGCGCAGGTCTCAAGCTGCACTGAAACCTGGCGCTGTGGGGACCCTGCTGGTGCTAAGACGCCAATGGGGGCGTCACCCCCGCATCACAGCCACGGGCTCCGCCCCAGGAGTGCAAGTCGTTTCTTGAGGCAGACTCCGCCACCGCTCTGTTGTTGGGCACCACTGCTCAGTGACCCATCTGTCCTTCCTGCGCCTTCGTTACAGAGCTGGGCGCACGTTCTGGCTGCACGCTGCCTCTGGAACGGTGTCCTTCACTCTCCAGCCATTAGCGACGAGGAAATTGACTTCCATCTGCTTCTCACACCTCAACTATGTGAACAAGCCCCATCGGCAAGACAGGACATGTCCACCCGTCGGCAAGATGCCGCCCGCCCTCTGCCTGCTGCCGCTCCTCCTCTCCTGCCCCGGGAGCTGATGCCCGGGCCCCCCTCACCCCCTCTGGGAGCTCCCTGGACACCCGGCCAGAGGCTCAGAGGTACTTCCCATCTGCTTGGCCCTGAGGGAGCTCTGTGCGCAACCCCCGCCCCCGCCCCTGCTCCTCTGCGCATCGCTGAGAGGGCTTGGGAGTCCTCGTGGCCGGGTGCCGGAGGCGCTCATGGGGCCTTGCAGGGGTGTGGGTGGTTCCGGGAGAGGCTGGATTCGACGCTGCCTGGGACACACACAGCCCTGCTGTGGAGACATGGCTTCTTCGGGCAACTGCCCAGGGGGGCCACTCTCACCCTGGCCCCTCGCCCCAGGCCCTCAGCAGCTCCCCACATCAACCCCAGTCTTCGCCCGAAATGGTTTCCCCTGCAGCCCGAGCTTCTGGGTTTCCGGGATGGGTTTGCCTGTGATTCTGGGGCATTTCCAGGAAAGGAGAACGCTGACTCAGCACACGAGTCCAGCTCCTCCCTTCCGACCCTGACCCCCAAAGACACAACAAACAAATCACCCCAGCGCCCTGCCTAGGAATGTCTGTCTCCTTGGGAGGGGGGGGGGGCTGGTCCTCCCTTGCAACCTGCATTCCCAGCCCAGGAACAAGGCCAGAGGGACTTGGCCACCACAGTCTCTGCATGTCCTGTGCCCCCGCTCCCTCTTCAGGCACTCCAACTTCCCAGGTCAGGCCTGGACACAGGGACTCAGTGGGCAGCCTCGCAGCTCAGCCTGCCCACGTTCTGGAGCCAGGTAGCCACCATCAGCTCCTACGGCCTCCGGGCGCATCGTGGTGTGGAGGGGCTAGTGTTGGCAGCTGCACTCTTGCGATGCCTATGCCCCCCGCCTGCCCCCCCGCCCCCGAGTCAAGATGCTCAGCCTGGCACAGGGTGTGCAGTAGGTGCTTAATACACACTTGCCCCCAAGTGCGCACTGTCACCGCCCCCATCCAGTTGGCACTGGGGGTGCCTCACCGCACCCTCCCCTCAGCATCCCCGCTCCCAGTCAGCCAGCATCCACTCCACCTGGGAGAACATGGGAGAGGCGTCAGGCCGCCGCTCCAGCCCCTGGGCAGCAGTCAACAGTCTGGCTCAAGGGAGGGGGCCTATCTGAGGGGCCACGCTCAGTGGCCACAGCCCCAAGTGGGGGTGCTCGAGGACAAGCGTCCGACCGCAGGGCTTCAGTTTCCCAGGGTCTCGTGCACCCCAAGGAGCCTTCACATCCAGCCAGTGCCTCGTCCCATCCCCACATTAGCCTCCCGAGCGCGCCACTCAGCCACTTCCAGTGTCAGGGGGGCTGTCTTCTGCCGACACCGCCCAGTCTGGTGCAGCTGGAGCTCCCAGCTGCTTGGGAGCTCCCCTCTGTGCCCAGCCAGGCCTGGTGGTTAACAAACGGCGCTGGGTGCCTCGAGGCAGACCTGGGCATGCGCCCAGGGTCTTCAGTGCCATGTGTTTGGGAACCAGACTGCCGGCTTCTCTGCCTAGGAACCTCTAGGCAGACTCAGACCTCTGACCTTTCAGTTACAGGCCAAGCACATGGACAGTCTGTGATGGTCAACCACCAACCAGGCAGGCCCACCGGGCATGACAGGGCAGAACTGTCCCCAGGACACCGGAGGCTGTGGCTTCCGGGTGTGGGCTGCCTCATCTTTCCCTCACCATCAGGATTCTTCCAACAGAAAGAGCCTTCCGGGAGACAGGAGGGAGGTGAGAGGCCAGAGTGAGCTGGGGGGG
>NW_022103901.1:1155530-1159014 GCF_000313985.2 Echinops telfairi
CGGGAGGTGCTGGGGCAGGCGCCCTGCCTCCTTCCAGGGCAGCTGCCTGTGGCCAACTGCTCAGCTCCCCCACACGCTGGCCAAGGGGTCCCTGAAGCCCTCCCTGCAGGGCCGGGGCTGTGTCACACACACACACACACACACACACACACAATCTCAGGAGAACCACCTGGGGCCTGGCTGGGCTAGAGGTTCTGACTCGGTCCATCTGGGATGAGAGCGCCTTCTCCAGAGAGGGTGCCCCCCAAGTCTGGTTGGGACCAGGAGCAGGCTCCCAGGGCTCCGTGTCCCCAACACCACTGTCCAGGGGTATGTGGGAAGGAGAAGGTGCAGGCCACCCACCCCAAGGGTGGTCTAGGCAGCCGGTGGTCTAGGCCCACTTGGCTCTGACAGCAACGGGCAGAGGGCACAGCACAGTGCAGACTGGGGTGGGCTGCAGCACTGGGGCCGTGGGGCGGTAGGCCTGATTCTACTGTGCAGGCCCTGTGCCCATAAAGCTTACTCCACGACAACTGGCCTATGGATGTGGCCCCAAACACCCCACCACCCTGCCAGCACAGCCTCACCTTCAGACCCCGCTCCCCACTGTCCCACCCACCCCTAACGGGCCAACTTACAGCGACCCTACAGGACAGGGGAGAACCACCCCTGTGAGTCTCGGGGCTGTCACTCTTTCTGGGGGTCAGGCGGTCTTATATTTTCTCCTCAGAGTAGCTGGTGGGTTTGAACCGCACACCTGTGGTTAGCAGCCCAGCGCCTACTCCACAGCTCTGGGCAGACGGAAGCCCCCAGACTCACTCCCCTCGAGCCCCTTCTGGCTCACAGTGCCCCTGGAGGACAGGGTGGTCTGTGACTTGACAGGGGTAGGAAGCCCCACCCTTCTGCAGAGCAGCTGGTGGTTTCAAACTCCCGACATGTAACCCCTGTGCCGCCAGGGCTCCAGGATAGAACTGTCACTGCTGTTGTTGCCCATCAAGCCGGCTCCAGCCCACGTGGCCCTGTGCACAGCAGGAGACGCTGCCGGCCTGCACCATCCTCACCATCGTGCACCACTGGCTGTGAGCCCGGTGATGCAGCCGTGGCGCCGTCCATCTCACTGAGGACCTTCCTCTGCGTCGCCAGCCTCTCAGGAATGGTCTCTCCTGACCACGTCCAAAGTCCGTGAGACAAAGTCTCGCCAGCCTTGCCTCCAAGGAGCACTCGCATACTTCTTCCAGGACACATCGGTCTGTCCTTCAGGCAGGCAGTCCATGGTACTTCCCATCTTCTATCCAGCACCACATTCAAGTGCACTGATTCTTCCTCAGTCCTCCTTATCTGACGTCCAATTTGCTCGATAAGGACAGAATTGGGGGTGCAGAAAGTAAGCCAGTCTTTGTGTCGGCTGGTTTTCCACCGGGGCGCTGGGACCTTTCCACGGGGAATGACAAGAGGAGTCTCATCCGCAAACGGGGCTGGGTTAACCGTGGAGTGGCGAGGACAGAGCTGGAGTGAGCCTCACACCGTACACAAAAAACGACACCTCCAAAGGGCTCCGTGACGTCACTGTCAGCTATCCAGTCCACTCTGACTCACAGCTAGCCGGTGCAGCAGACCGAAACCTGCCTGGTCCCCGCCCCATCCTGACAATCGATCGATCGATCAGTGTTACATCGGAGTCCAGGCCTGTCCCCACCCATGTCCATCTATCTCATTGCGGGCCTCCCTCTTTTGGGGTGGACCCTCCACTTGACCAAGCATGATGTCCTGCCGGGGGACAGGTCTCTCCTGACCACATGTCCAAAGTGCACGAAGACAAAGTCTCGCCGTCTTCCCTTCTGAGAGGCTTTCTGATTGCCCTCTGTCTGGCATAACCATCTGCTCCCTTCCTGCGGCCTGGCATTCTCACACGCCCGCCCCCAGGGCACCTGTGTGCCTGCCGCTGTCCACACGTGCTGTGTCAGTCCAGGTGAACTAGAGAAACAGATTCATAGACATGTGTGTGTATAAGGAAGAGGCTTATATTCAAGTGCAATTGAACACTGAGAAAACCTCGCAGCTCAGTCCAGATCAAGTCCTTAAGTCTGTTATTAGGCCCAAATGTCTGATACCAGTCTCACGAAACACATGCAATGACACCAAATGCAGGAAGATCACAGGCCAGTGGGTGGGGAGTCTGGTGGATCCAGTGGTGTTGTAAGCGTCTCAGCACTGGCAGGGGTCAGGGCATGGGGTCTATCAGCGTAGCGCCATGTGTCTTGTCAGTAGAGCATCTCCCAGGGAGTGAGCAGAAAGAGTGTCTCCCGCCTCCAAGGAGGAAATACAGGAGTTCCCAGAATCCTCAGGGGAAGCCCATGCCCACACAGAGGCCACATTGGCTATATAATGATTGACAGGTTAGACTCCACCCCTTCACTGGTAATCCTCTCAAACTTACAACAGATTACATAACTACCACACGCATGAGATCCTCACGGCACATGTTGGATGACTCCCGTTCCGGGCCCCTTGCTTTGGAACAGGCACTGCTGCTCCTTCCCGCGCTGGCTGGGCACTGCCTGCATGGGACACACCCGGGCACAAACCAGTGAGTGCTTCCAATGCCCCATTGCCTGCCTGGCTGGGACATTCTGACTGGTATTCCTGAATCTGAGCCCAGAAAGCACAGGACTGCTGGGAGGAAACACAGGTGTCCCTTCCCATGCCCCGGGCTGGGCGGGGTCTCGGAGACAGGACCCCAAAGCACAAGTGACCAGCACAGTGACCAGCACAGGCCTGGAGGCACCACAGGGATGGGCACCTGAGCTCTCGAGGGGCCGTCCTCCATGGTCAGCGCCCTGACCAGGGCCCACAAGAACCGTGACAATTCACCAGCAGCACCTGCTCAGCAGGCAGACAGATGAGAGCCAGCAGACGCATCTCCACTGAGGGAGGGTCTGCTCAATACCAAACACACACGTGAGAAGAAGCCCAAGGTGACTCTCCGTCAGGCAGGTGCAGGCCAAGGCCACCGTGAGGAGCCCCCATTCCCGATCAGAGAAGGAACTCGGCGGTGTCATGGCCAACCTGCTCCCACTCCATGCAGCCCAGGCCCTCGCATCCTGCTCGCTCAGAGAACCAACCTTGCTGGTTGCTGGCATTCAACTACCAGTCGGGCCAGGAAGGAAGCCCCGCGCCACCCTCCAAGAGTCGAACGCAGTCTTCCTGAGAGGAGAGCAGGGGTCAGAAGAGGCCCCGAGGGTGACCCTCAGATGGGTAGCCACACAGCCGGCTCGCGGCACACATGGGCAAGGTGGAAACCCAGCCTGGCACGGAGTCTGGGGGACCTGCCTCCTTGGAGAACTGCCCAGGCCCTCAGCCGATAGGGTCTCCCCCTCCTCCGTGTAGCGGCGCCGGGCCCTGGGCTCCCAGCTTCATGAAACATTAATGCTAATGGCATACACTCTCTTAACCTTTAAATGGAGGCCGGGCACTTGGGTTTAATTTGAGAGGATATACAGCTCCG
>NW_022103901.1:1159114-1163989 GCF_000313985.2 Echinops telfairi
CCCATTCAGCAGAGGAGCTGGGCAGCACATCGCCCCACCCCCACCCCACCCTAGCAACTCTGCCTGTGGGGACCAGGCCACCGCCAGGCCTGCACCCATGCAGAACGCGTCATCGTGGGAACTCCCACCCCAGGGAACCTTGACCCAGGAGAGCCTCTAACCAAATTGTGTGGAGCCACTCCCGGGAGGGACAGGTCCCCTGACGGGTGCAGGTGCATGTCAGTGAACGCCTGAGACTGAGGAGCAGTCGGCTTTGAGATGGGTGACTCTGCAGGCTCAGGGTCTGGCAAGCAGGACAAAGCCTAGGGGGCATCACAGGGCCAGCCCCACACCCTTGCTGCCCAGGCCGGCTCCCCTTGCCCACTTGAGGGCAGAGGCCTATCTGGGGGCAGAAGTCTGCACATGCATGCATCCACTGGATCAGGGATGGGAACAGGTCCGTTGTAAGGGAGCCCAGTGTGAGGGTTGGGCTGCCACCAACAGGTTGCTGGTTCAAAGCCAGCAGCAGCTCCTTGGGAGGAAAACGAGGCTGTCTGATCCTGCCAAAGGGAACAGCCTCGGAGACCCACGGAGCAGTCTGCCCAGTCCTGGGGGGTCACTGTGAGTTGGAGTCCCCTCGAGGACCATGGTGTTGGGCATGGTATCCAGGTGTCTCCCCGGAAGACCCACTAGGAACGAGTGTCAGGAAGCCCCTGGCCCTCTGAGAAAACTAGGAGCCCAGGGGCCTTCTGGACACTAGGGGACACCCGGACACCACCTGACACAGTCCCCTGGCTGTCTTGGAGAGAGCCTTCCTGCTCTGTCCACAGCAGGCCCTGTCAGCACAGGCCCTCGGTGGCCACTTACTGCCCCTACAGAACCCAGGGGCACACAGGAAACATGCCCGCTGATGCCCCAGGGCCAGCAGCCCAGACCTACCCATGGGTCCCCAGGAAGCAGCCATCAGAGAGCGAGAGGGGCTGGGGGGGCGGGGTGTTCGGTGGCAGTCACTTCTCTCAAGTCCAGCTTTCTGCTTCACCCTCACACACACTTGCATCAGGTCCCAGTTCCTATAGCCTCACTGCTCACATCCAATCAGAGATGGACAAGCGGCCTGGAGGCCCCTCCCTGGGATGTTAATTACAATTACAGAGAAGCACGAACTGTGTTGTACTGACCAATTAGCACGGCTATGCTAATTAATAAAAGAAAGCCAAACAGCCTCTGTCTTGTCATCAGCAATTAGCTAAAGAGGTTTGAACTTTTTTCTCCTCCTCCTCCTGTTAACCCCCTTCTGTCCTCAGCAGTGCTGGGGCCGTACAGGCAGAGGCAGGCCCCACGCTCCACATCAGCCACACGCTTGCTTCAGCCATCCACTAGCAGGCACATGCCCCGGTAACCCCACTCTCACTGCAGACACAGAAGGACCCCATTATCTGTGGATCGACCCTGACACCCTGTCTCCCACTGGTGGAACCGCACGCTCTACCCTGTCTGTCGTCAGGAGGGTGGGGTTTCGGCAGGTACTCCTCCCCACACCCATCCACGGAAGGCCCTGACCTGAGGCCCCGCCCTCCAGGCAGCCAGGCTGCCGATCCCGAACTCACGGTGTCTGCTCTCTGCTTGTGGTCTCCCAGCTCCTCCAGGGCCTGCGACAGTTGAGCCTGCAGGGCAGACAGCACCAGACAGCACATCAGTCTCCACCCTGGTGGCCCGGATCCTCACAGGGGCCTCAGGGAGGGACAAGCACCGCAGAGTTCAGAGAGCAGAATGCTCAGTCTGGGGGGGCTGGGGTGCGCTGGCAGGGGGAGGTGGAGATAGAGGGTGGGTCAGTTAATAGGTCACTGATAGTAGGTAGATGGTATGTACGCAGAGAAAGGTAAGTCAATAGGTAGGTGACAGATATGACAGGTGATAGACAACAGGCACAGATAGATAGGTGATAGGTGAGCAGATGACAGATGGACAGACAGACTTCCAACAGCCACCCCAGGGGTCCATGGCACCTGACAAGCCCTTCAGTGCCTGGACCCCTGAGCCAGGCCCCTCATGAACTGAGGAATGTTACAGAGACAGGGTCCGAGCTGGCCCTTCTGCCCAGGGCTGGGTGTCGGGGTGTCTGTGGCTCCGGCAGCCCGAGGCTCCGGAGAGAGCCGTGTACAGACTCGGGGTCTCCAGTAGCACACAAGGCTGGCACGCCTGGCGGGGCCACTGACGGTGACCCACGTGACCCCATGCGCATCACAGCGGTGAGAGTGGGCCCACAACAGGCAGAGTTGTCGGCTCCTGTGGGGACCCTTGCCATTCGTCCTCCCCGGGCCTGCCTCTGGCCCCACAGCTTCAGGCCAGATGAAGACAGGGGTGTCTTCATGCCCAACGCCCCCTTCACAGCATCGCTGGCACACTTCCAGGCCACGAGGTCCCGGCTGCGCCCCCTCCGGGCAGATGCACAGCAGCCTCTGGTCCCCCAGCTCCTTCACCAGGACCCCGACTCCAGCTTCATGGCCTGGCAAACGCAGCCCTGGTGGCAGTGGGTGGAGCACAGGGCTGCGCACCACAAGGTCAGTGGTTCAAGCCCCCAGATGCTCTGTAGAAGAAAGCAGGCTGTTGCAGCCCCACCTGCCACACACACCTGTGCCCAGGTCACCCACCACCCGCCAAGCCTGCACCCTGGGGTGCTCCTCCTCTCACCAACTGGGAACCTGCTGCTCCCCTCTGAAGACAGCTTGGCCACCCAGGCCTGAGGTCACCAGACAGCTACCAGACAGACAGCTACCAGACAGCTACCAGACACTGAACTGCCAGCTCCGAAGGCCACGGCCCGATGGCAGATGGGTGCAGGCACCCAGCCCCCAGCTCCAGCTCTGAGTTGCTGCAGCAGTGCCACTGGGCACAGCACATCCTGCTGGGGACATTTGTCCTGGGCTCAGGTGGCCATGTGTGCTGGACTGGCCACGGCCAGACGGCTTAGATGACAGGTGGCTATTTTTATCTGGAGGTGAGAAGCCACTGCCTGGTGATGTAGCACCCTGCAGTGCATGCAGCTCTGGGGCACAGTGGGGAGCTGGTGGAGCACTGGGGACAGCTATGGGGGACAAGGCAAGTACCAGTCCCCACACACTACCCTGATAGGATGGGCCCACAGGCCACGGAGCAGCAGGGCAAACCACTGCTCAGGCCTGCTGGTCACCTCAGACATGACGCCATAGCCTCACGCCCAGCCCCAGCCCGATGACCATGGGCACCTCCTCACTGCCCCCCCCCAAAAAAAAAACTGGCATGCACCCACCCTGAACTGGACATGGCTGACGGACGGTGGTGTCCACCCAAGTATGGTACCACCGCTGTCCCGAGCAGCAGCTCGGGGGTGCAGGTCACAGGGTAGGTGGGGGCCTGGCTACCCAGGCCCTCTGGGGGTCCTGAAGCTCCCCATGGGGAGGAAGGAGGCCAGCCCGCTGGTCCCCTGTGCCAGCTCTGTGGCCCTGACAGCCCTTTCCGTCCAGCCTCTTTGACTACTTTGCCTGGCTGTCGCCCAGCACGCAAAGAACTTGCTCCCTGGGGCCCGGCCTGCCTCCCAGCCCCAGCCTGGTCAGGGGCACAGCGCCCTGCAGGAAGCCGAGCGGGCGGACACCTTCACCTTGTCTGTCTTGAGGGGCGGGGCTTAGCCTGCGGTGCCACCAGGGCGCCTTAGAACGACTGCCATGGGTGCCGGCCAGGTGCTCAGGGTGGAGACCCCGCCTCTGCCCTGCACACTGGCCGCCACACTCAGCCCAGGGAGGCCCAGACCCTCAGAACCTCGCACCAGCTGCTGGGTCTCTGCTCTGATTCACATGCCCCTGGACGACGGGGGCTGGACTGCCTGCTCCGCGCCATCCTATGCCCACTCGGCACAAGTCCACAGCTGTCTGTAGAGGGTCCGCGGGGCCACCTCTGGTTCACCAGACACCAGGCGGGCAGCAGCAGGCAGAGCGGGGCATCCCAGCCTGAGAGAGGAGGCGGCTTTCAGACCTAGATGCGGCCAAGGCCTCACCACTGTGGCTATACCGGAGCAGGGGCCAGGGCCGTGGCTGGGGGTGGGTGTCAGAATGCTTGGGGTCCCTAAGTGGGGGTGGGGACATGGGTGCCTGCTTCTCTGCACATGAAGGAGGCTGAGCAGCAGGGGACGCTCTCAGTGTGATGGCCTTCGAATCTGACCCCTGGGAATTCCGGCCCTGGTGTCCAGGGTTATGGTCACAGCCCCACAGGAGGGCCAGAGAGGCGCAGACAGGTGGAAGGACAGAGGGAGGGCGGGTCGGAGAGAAGCCTGGACGGGTGACGAGGGTAGAGACGGCAAACACACGAGGGCCAGCTCAGCTGAGGGAGGGAGCTCTTCCCCCTGGCCCCCAGGACCTTCCCCCGTGCATCTGGCCACCCCTGGCTCTGCCAGAGCAAACCAAGACAAACTGCCCACACTGCCCTCCCCGCATGAGATGACTGCTCACTTCCGGGGGGCCCAAGGAGCCCTTACTGAGTGAGCGTGGAGTAACGTGACTTGATGGTGTGTCAACACAGGATGCAGAGCTAATAAACACTGTTCCTGCGAGGGTTCTCAGCTTCTGAGACAGCATCACAGCGTAGGAACAGAGCCCACCTACCCAGCCCCCCGTACAGGCCAGGGAGCCCCTCAGTCATGCCCACCCAGGCGGGCAGGCAGGGCGGCACCTCCCAGATATCCCGCTGTGTATTACGTGGGACCCAGATCGACCTGTCACACGGGGGCTGAGGGGGTGGGGCAGCCAAGTCATGCTGCTCCAAGGGCCCCTGGCCCCCAAGCCACTGTGTGGTCCCACCTGGCCACCTGGGCTTTGGCAGGGCTCACAGTACTCTCTGTGGTCCTGGTCGCCCAGGCTGGGTCCA
>NW_022103901.1:1164239-1168500 GCF_000313985.2 Echinops telfairi
GATGGGTTAGGGTCTGCATCACCTCGCAACAGCCTCTGGAAGCCCTGAGGGCTCGAAACCAGCCCTCGGCTGCTGAGCAAGAGGGCTCCATCTGAGCCCACCTAGAGGCTCCCAGGAGAGCTGGCCACCTGCCCCCAGAGCCCACAACCTAGGGATACGCGGGCTTGTTCCACGCTGCACGCGGTGCCAGAATCAAGTGATGGCACCCAACCTGGCTATGAAATGAGAACTCCCATGTCCTTGCTCGCCCACCTCACGCTCCGTCCACATCACCAATCCACCTGACCATCGATCCGCCCATCTGTCTGTCCATCTATCTATCTGTGCATCCATACGGCATCTGCTTGAGCCTCCGTCGAGGCATCTGTGGGACCATCCGTCCATCTATGGGTCCAACCATCACACATACCTGGCTGTGCGTCCATGTACACACGCCCCCATCCACCCTGTGCCCCGCCCCCCACCGATCTGTGCACCCAGCCAGCCAGGCCCCCAAGCTTCTGGACACCCACCAGAGTATTGTGGCGCCCACCCATACCGCCCAGTTCCCCATAACCCGGCCCCTCCATCCAGCATTGGTTGCATGGGAAGCCTGCTGGGTGCCCTGGCTCTCAGCTCCCCTGGGATCACCAGGAGAGAACCCCAGGCCCTGTGCATGCCCAGTGCCTCTCTCCTGAGTTCAGCTCAGACACGCCAGGACCCACCCCGAGCTGAGCACCCTGCCCTGCACCTGCCCTGGGTCAGTGCAGGAGGGGCTGACAGAGCCCCCACCCACATACACACACACAGCGGGGGAGCAGGAGTTGTGCCCTGTTCTCCCAAGGGCTCCATGCGCACTGAGGAGGGACTCTGATGGCCGGTTTTTCACACAGTCACCAGGTGGGTCTTGGTCACTGGTGTCCCCAAGCGGCGCCCAAGATGACACGGGGTGAGGGGCACAAAGCAGCTCGGCTCTGCCTCCCCCACCACATGGGCTTCTGCAGCACTCCCTCAGGGCAGCTTGCACCCTGATCTGCCCTGCCCACCCTCCACCTTCCCCTGCACCTCACCCCACCCCAAGGCGGTGCCCTGCCTGCCCTCCATATCACTACCTTCCCCTCCACCCCTTCCCCACCCCAAGGCGGTGCCCTCCACTGCCCTCCACCCCTGCCCACGTCTCGACCCCGCCCCCACTTCAAGGTGCTGCCTGCTCACAAGTAGGGCCGGCAGCCCTATCTGCTGCCACCTAGTGGTGAGCTTGGGCTCTCAGAGGCCATCTCTGCCCTATCCAGAAGCCGATGGTGGCCCTGACCTAGCAACAGCTCACAGCGAGTGGGGCTGGCAGCACACAGGCATGCCCACCTCGGGCTCTGAGGGCAGGAAGCTCCCGTTGACCTGCCAGGGCACGGGGCACAAAGCACTAGGTGAAAGAGGCAAGTGGTGGGGCAGAGGCCCTGACCAAGCAAGACCCCGTTCCACAGGTCCTGCCTGCAGAGCCTGGTGCTGGGCAGGAGGGGCAGCCACAGTGGGCAGTGCCAGAGGGATGCTTGGCCATTGCCTGAGGGGCAGCTTCAGGCCAGGCTGAGGCCCAGGAGGGCAGGGCACAGGGAGGGGCAGCAGGACCTTGGTGGGCTCTTAACCCTAACACAAACACTGAGTCACAAAGCCACCATCTGTCCACACACCGCTTCATGCTGCAGCCAGCTCCCACAGTATGTGCTTGGGGAGCCGCTCACCTGGGTACCAGTCCACCCACGCACTCACCCACCTGCCAGCCCACCTACCCACCCACCCACCTGCCCGTCCACCTACCAATCTGCCCACCTGGTCTCCTGGCCACCCGGCCACCAGCCCCTGGGGACACACAGGCTGGTCTCTACAATCAGGGCTGGTTTCTGGGTGTCCTGGGGGCCGTGGTTGGCACACTCGCCGAGGACATGGCATTGCTGCCCACTGGTCCAGCACCCTGTTCAACAATGGGGCCCACTCGGAGGGGGCTGGGCAGTAGCAGTGTCTGCAGGCCCAGAACAACTCACGTGCCACAGAAAGGCAGGGCCATAGGGCCACCAGAGCAGATGCCCACCGGATGGTACCTGCTCCCACCCCCACGAGGCCCGGCCCACCGACCCACCAGCCCTCACCTCGACCTCGGAGCTGTGGGCGTGCACCTTCTGGACCATGTCCTCCGCCTCTCGGATGCGGCGCGTCAGCTGCGGGGAGTACTCAGCTGGCGTCAGTTCGCTGTCATAGGAACCCAGGATGGCCCGCATGCCGTCCCGTTCCTGTGGGAGGGTCGGGGTGAAGGGGCGTCAGGGCAGGCACAGGGGTCACCTTCGTGGTTTGGGACAGTCCTTGGGGAGCCCCCAGGGATCGGGAGCCGGGGATGCCTGCTCCAGGACACCGAGGGTGTGGGGGCTCAGATGCTGCTCTGAGTGACCAGGGGAGCATGGTGTCTCCCAGGACAGCCATGGGGACCGAGTTCCGCGCACCCCCCCCCCCCCCACACACACACACACAGCCGACACTGTGCCTGGCTCAGGACACAGCCTTGGCTGGCCCAACCTTCCCAGGGTGGTGCTTCCTTGGCCTCTGGACCAGCCCACGCCCACACAGCATCAGACTCCAGGGCCCAGAGGGGCACAGGGCTCACAGTGGCCACCAGGGCCCTCTGTAAGCTGAGCCCACCATGCCACTGTCCCCAGACCCTTGCCAACATCCCCTGGAAATAACCAACTGCGCCCCCAGGTATGCCATGGCTTCAATGCCACCGTCACCCTGCCCTCAGGGGACAGCTGGGTCAGCACAGTGGGTGTCCAATGGCTGAGCTCTGCTGCCCATCACCAGGCCTTTCTTTCCTACTCCGACTCAGGCTGGAGGTTCTGCTGAACCGTGCTCAGCATCATAGCTGCAAAAAGGTGGCTACCAGCCAGGAGGTAAAGCCGGGCCCCACAGGGCAGGCAGGGCTGGAGCACACAGGCACATGCACATGGATGTGCACACATCCACGGACCTCCCTCACTCCTACACGGACACACATGCACACAGTCCCAGCCATCCCACCCCTGGACTCACTGCCCCTCGGCCTGGCCTCGCTGAGCTTCAGGGCTTCACCTGCAGGACAGAGACCACCTGGCAGACGCAGGGTCTACCACTGTCCTGGCTGTGACGTCCTTAGGTTACCGAGAGCCTCATCTTCCGCCCCAGTGTCCCACGAGGCCCTGTGCGCATCCCAGAGCCCATGAGGCACCAACAAGCGGAAACCAAGAGGCCCCCCCAACCCCACCAGGGGCCGGGAGGGGCCCCCAGCACCGCCCTCACCACCGCCATGGCCTGACTCATGCTGGGCCACCCACTGCAGCCTGCTGCCCAGCGCCTTGGGACACACTGCCTGGCCGCCCAGCAGGCAGCCACTCAGCGCTGGAAACATCCTCCCCCAAGTGTCCTCCTCCCGCCCCCACCATCCGCCTCGGCAGCTGCAGTCACCTCCACTTATCGCCACACCGCACAGGAAATGGAGGGAACTATCACAGAGCCGCATGGTCCAGCCCATCACCGCCCTCGCTCGCTGGCTGGCTCTAGGGGACAGGGCCACTGGAGGCTGGGTGAATGGAGGGGTCAGGGCAGACACTGCTTGCTGGGTCCCACTTCCTGTGCCAACCTCCCCTGCCTCCCTGTCTGTCTGCAGACCCCAGGGCTGGCCTCTGGGACCCCAGGGCCAGCAGAGCCGCAGGCGGACTGGTGGTCAGTAACAGGAAGGTAGCCTACAGGAAGAGCAACCCAGTCAGGACCCAACACACAGCACGCCAGCCCCAGGCTCTACCAGCCCCAGGCTCTACCCCAGCCCCGCTCCCCTCCCTCCAAGAACTGCTCTGTTCATATGAACTTGCACCTGCGGCTGCGTCGTGAAACCCCAGTCTGACCTGTGGACTCCGGCCCCACAGACCAGTGGCTGGTCCAAGGTCACAGGCAAGGGCATGTGCAGACAGATGCCTAGGGAGGTGAGCTCCTTCCCTGTGCTGTGGGCATGGGCCTCACCTGTCTGCTCAGCCGGTGCTGGCCACCAGCACCAAAATCAGATGGCAGATGGACACACAGATGCCAGACCTTTCACTGTCTGTCACCTACACACCGTGCACTCCCCCACTGCCATCCTGCCGGCGACAACTTGCTGTGACCTTACAGGACAAAGCAGACCTGCCCCAGTGGGCTCCGTTCCTGTACTTCTTCACAGATATGTAGAGCCTCACCTTTCTCCCCAGGAACTGCGGACCTTGTAGTGAGC
>NW_022103901.1:1169342-1173206 GCF_000313985.2 Echinops telfairi
GAAACACTGACATCAAGAATCTTACAGGACCCAAAAGTGCCCAGCACCTTGAGGCCGAGTTCACCCCAACCTGTGTCATGCAAAGCCAGGAGGCACGTAGAGAGGTGGGAAGAGCCTCTAGTCAGAGTCACCCACTGACTGATGGGAAGGACTGGGGGCTGCAGGGATGGCAGAAGTGCCCGGCAGAGGCGGGAAGGTGGCTACACCTGTGCCACCTGTGAAGCAGCTGCCAGGTAGCCATGAGAGACCTGGAAGAAGCGCATGGAGAACTTGAGCGAGTGAACCTCACGGGCACAGGTGAGGAGTGCGTGGCTGGGAGTGAGTGGCGGAGCTGACAGGAAGCGGAGCAGATGGTGAGCCTGAAGACACAGCCTAGCAGCTGTCCCGCCGCAGCACATCCGCAGAGTGGAGCGTGCTGCCTGGTGGGGCCCCAGGTTAGGCACTGGGAGGCAACTCCAAGTCCGATGGTTCGCATCCACTAGGTGCTTGGTGGAATCAAGATGCGGCGTTCTGCTCCTGTGAAGATTTGCAGCTCTGTAACCTCACAGGGCCGTCCTGGTTTTGCCTGGGGCTTTAAGTGCAGTCTGCGTTAAAACTCGCCAGCTGCTCCCGGGAAGAAAGACGGGCTTTCTACTTCTGTGAAGAGCCACAGCCTCGGAAACCCACAGGGCAGTGCTGCCATCCTGTAGGGTCGCTGTGAGTCAGGATTGGGGTTGGGTTTTGGGGGGGACTTTTTAATACACAAGCAATTAGATAGAGCATCGTCTGGGCCATAAAACGAGCCTCAATTCACTCAACAGGTTTCAGCTAATAGAAGACAGGGTCTCAGAAGACACCTCTGCTGCCAGGTTTACAACCCACAGTGACCCCAGAGCACTGGGCTTTCAAGGCTAAACACTGTCCATCTTTCCTCCAGAGTGGCCGATGGGTTCAAAGGGCCAACCTCTCCATTACTAGCCAATGCTTACCCGAGGTGTGGCCAGGGTGCCTTGATGCGTGGGTAAGGGCCATACGTTACAAATCAGTGCCAGAAACCTCCATGGAGATGCCTCAGTGTCTGCACACCGAGTAACACGCGGCAGCGGCGAGTCGCAGGAAACCCTAGCACACGCGTTAGAGAGCACTGCAGGAGGATCAGGGGAGCCCGAGCCGCCTTAGAATGTGCAACGTGCTGCTGAACGGGGACTCGGAGCGACAGCTGCCAGCAGCTCAGCGCCCACCCTGAGAAACCGGATAAAGAGGGCAAATGGAAGTCAAAGCGAACCCCCAAAAAGCAGGAGAGAGACAGACAGACAGAAGGCAACAGAAGAGGAAGCAGGCAACGGAGATCAAAGAACTGACGCAGGTTCTTTGAGAAGATCGGTACAATGGATAAGCCTGTGGCCTGACTGGCCGGGCACAGATGTGAGAAGGCGTGCACCAGTGTCGGGTGACCGCAGGGGCATGCGTTATTGAGTGTGGCTCTTCCAGGAAAAGTCTCCAACTCCCAGCAAACGGCCTTTCCCTGCGCGGGTCTGGTCCGAAGGTGGGGGAGAGACTGAGAGGTCTCAGCCGTGAATCAATGTAAGCAGGTTCCCCAGAGTGTCAAGCTGCTGCGTGTAAAACGAGCCCACAGAGAACTAGGAGGGAGGGGATCTCACTACCAGCAAGAGCCAGGAGTGAAGCACATCCTCTGGACCCGAGGTCCCGGCACAGAGAAGCTCCTGGATCCAGGGGCAGCTGTGACATCAGAGCAGCAGCAGCAGCAGCAGCAGCAGCGGGACCCAGAGCGTGAACCCTGCGGTGGACTTCCCAGCCCATAGGGCCAGTCAAGTGGAGTGCCTTTGGGCAGGACGGAGACTGGTTTGTGGAGGGGGTTCCTCTGGGCACTGAACTGCAGGGGGCTGGGCTTGCTGAACCACGGAAGTGGAGCGGCGTGTCTTTGGGCTGGGCCTACAGCCGAGTGGTGAGCCTTTGGGGGTGCCTATCAGTGGCCCTGACGGGCCTGTGAGACCAGCCCCGATGCACAGCTCCATCCTGGCCGTCTCCACTGGCACTGCAGCCTGCCCGCCTCCTTCATTGGCCCTTCGATGATGTGCTTTGTCTGTGGGCTCGGTGTAGCCATGGCAATGGACTTAGCACCCGGAGGTAGAGCAGATAGCAACAGCCAAGCCACGGCACCCAGGATGAGAAAACTGGCACCCACTTCTGGCTGGCCCATTCAAGAGCCAGTGGAGTGGGCCCATACCCTCAAAGGCAGGAGTTCGCAGAGCTCCCTTGAGGAGAGAGCCATCTCCGGCCCGAGTGGCCCCAAGAAAGGGAAAAGGCGGCATCGGACGCATGCAAAGAATCAGGAGAGAGGATGCAGTGCGAATACGACATCGCACCAACGTCACCCACGCTCTTCTGATAGAGCACAGACGAGAGGGGTCTCCCCGCCTCCTCTGAGGCCAACATGTCCCGGGGGGCAGAGCTCCTCACAGCGCTCACAGCCGCTCCAGTGCAGAGCCGTGCATGTGGTCAAAAGCGCTGGACAGCACTGTCGTGCCTGACACCCGCCATCCGCAAGGCCTCTGACGGCTAGTTCTTGTCCCGGGCCGTGGTGGACATGGGCGTGGAGTGGGGAAGACTGGCAGTGCGGGTGAAGAACAGCGACGGTACCACGGACTGCCTAAAGAACACGCGGACCGACCTGGAGGAAGCCCGGCAGGACGGCCCCACTTTGTCCCGCGCACGTGGGACGTGTCATCAGGAGAGACCAGTCCCTGCAGAGGGACAGCCTGCGGGTGAAAGGAGGAGGGCCCTCGGGCGATGGGCCGGCGCAGGACCAGGACGAGGCACAGGCATGCTCTGTCATGCAGGGCAGTTGGGGGGCAGCGACCATGAGTCAGCAGACCCTGGAGGCCCGAGCAGCACCACGGTGAGATAATGAAGGAAGGTCACAAGTGAGAGGTGAGTGCATCAGAGGTGCAGACGCTGCGTGAACAAAACGCTGCTACAGCTCTATTAACACCACGCGGAGGAGATTTACAGACCAAAAGAATCCACAGATAGAGAGCACTTCATAATAATAAAAGGTTACATTCACAGGGAAGATAATAATTTCTAATTTATAGGTGCCTAATAAAACAGCGTCCAAAAATATACTGAAACGAATGTCACGCGCACATATACCACCCCCCAGGAGAAACAGATGAATCTGGAGCTCTCTGTACAGCTAGCTCTCGGGGACTGGGAGGGAAAGACGAGCATCGGTCGGGACACCTGTGGACAGAGAACCATGGAGCCCTGGGTGGGTGGGGTATACGGCTCAGGCCCCTGGCTGCTACGCCGGGAGCTGGAGGTTGACATCTGCCCCCGGCTGCCTCAGAAGCAAGGCTGGCCTCTGTGGCCGAGAAGCTGGCTGTTGCCAATGCTGTGCAGGGCAGCTCTCCGCTGATACCCCGGCGCTGCTGGCAGGGAGAGGTCAGTACACCGGAATACCAAAAAATAAAGCTCAGTTCCTCCTCCAGCCGACGCAGGGCCCAGTCATGCCCAGCCAGCCCCAGCCAGCTGTGCTCCCAGAGAGGGCCGTCTCTGCCCACAAGGACACGAGGCGAGAAATACCCCCGGCACGCTGGGCAGAGATCACCGAGTGTTTGCAGGCCAAGATGTTTGTTTCTGAAGAACCCACGGGTGGGATGAAAACCACAACGGGAACTGACACGTACTGGGGATGGGTGATGACGGAGCCGCCCAAAGGTACCAGGCCACGCCCACTGCCAGCCAGGTGGTGTGACTCACATGGTCCTACCGGACAGGGTGCAACAGCCAGTGGGTTTCCAAGACTGCTCTGGACAGGGCAGAGGGCTCCCCTGTCTGCAGCTGGTGGTTTCAGACTGCTGA
>NW_022103901.1:1174030-1181987 GCF_000313985.2 Echinops telfairi
CATCCATCCATCCATCCATCCACCCATTGCTGAGGAGCAACCCCACGAGTCAAGACATGAACAGCCAACAGAGGCGGGGGGCTGGTGGGCATGAAAAGAGGCAAGAACGATCAGGGAAGCTTCCAGCACAGGACCAAGTGAGCAACTGATGCTGCTCATGAAAACGACCAGGCAGCTGCAGCAAAAGGATGAAGAAAGGCAGGAGTGGTCCATCAGAAAGATGACTGCTCACCAAGACACTGCGGCCGCCAGGGGCACGGCCAAGAACTCTGTACAGATGGGTGTGAACGTTTACGTAAAGTGGACAGTATCAAAAACAAAACAAGCAAAATCAACCCATAAACCAACAACTTACCTGAACAGAGCCGAGGGGGGATAAAGAGGCGAAAAGAAAAACCTCAATTGCCCCAAAGCTACTGAAAGAAATTAAGCCCCCCTTTTTAAGTCTTCTCAGTGAGAAAGACTCTGGTCTGGACACCCCCACCCCACCCCCGGGTGGAGCTGACCCAACATTCCAGGGGAGGAGGAAAAGGAAGCATCCCAGCGTGTTCCGGAGGGCCGGCCAGGCCACGATGAGGAGGAGACAGTGAACGGCCTGCGCGCCATGACCGCAGACGCCAAGTCCCTGAGACAGGGACTCGCACCCCAAATAGAGCGTCCACGCCCCAACTAATCCACACAGCCTGGCGTGTTTGTCTAACACTGGAAAGAAAACAAATTAAATCCGCATTAGCAGCCAGGGAAGAGAAGTTGTATGAGCGTCTCAATGTTTGAAGAAAAAAAGCATCTGATTGAAATCCAACGGCTGCACACGATTAACCTGTTAACAAAACAAAGCAACACATGAGAGAAACAAGGGACACTTCAGAGCAGGCAAAGCAGGAGAG
Source organism: Echinops telfairi (assembly GCF_000313985.2). Taxonomy (NCBI): domain Eukaryota; kingdom Metazoa; phylum Chordata; class Mammalia; order Afrosoricida; family Tenrecidae; genus Echinops; species Echinops telfairi. Next base: position 1,174,918 of record NW_022103901.1, read on the forward strand.
CACTCGTCATCCGACGAACACCTGACAGCCCGCCTGGCCGAGGTGCGAGCAGAGGACGTGCTTCTCAGGCTCAGAGAGCCCAGGGCTGGGGCCAGCCCTCCACCAGAGATGACACGGGGAGACTGGGGGGGCGGGTCACGATCCAGGAGCGCCAGGCCACCAGCGGCCTGGGTACGGGTGTCTGCTTACTTCTGGGCAGAAGTCTGGGATGCCCCGACACATGGGCAGGAAAGAACTGGAGCACAGGGCTTTGGAAGAGACACCTGTTATAACATCCTCACCGCAGTACTTAAGTAAGTAAACACACTCCTTCCAGATGTCTGCCCCGGAAAGTGTGACACGTGGCCGAGGAAGGGGGCCCAGGCACACGTACGCTTGTAGGGCGCTCCGGGATTCATGGAGCCAGTGAGGCGGGAAGAACCCTGAAACGACTGCCCTGAAAGTCTTTACACCATGAACTAAACACACCCCTGAAGCGTTTCGTTAAGCCAAGCGGGAACTTAGTTCTGTTTTGTGTATGGTTATTATGCAACTCCTGACGGCAGCAAAGCCTGCCCTGAGCCTGGTCCCTGGGGGCTCAAAGGAGGGTGACAAGCACACCTCAAGGGAGCCGGTGGGAAACCGGGGTGCAGTGAGCCGGTGTCGGGCAGCACCGCAGGGAAAAGGGCTGAGAGTGGCCGCAGGGCTGGGCGGACGTCAGCCAGCTCGCTGACCCGATGTGGAGAAGCTGTGTGGTGGGCACGTGTCGGCGAGACCAGCAATCTCCAGGAGAGCATCTCGCAGGTGGGCTGGTAGGAATGAGGGGCTAGGGCCCCCGGGCAGATGGAAGCTCAGTCAAGACAGTCAGGGGCCAGCGGCAGGGCTCCTGCCGCCGCGAGCAAGGCTTGGACCAGTGTCTGTCTTAGAGGAAGCATGGCCACAGTGCTCCTTGGACGCTCTGTCTCACTACTTCAGACGTGCTCTAACACGGCAACAGCAACCCGCCAGGCGGGCGCAGGGCGGGACCGACTCCACAGCCCCTGACCACCCTGAGTCCCCCGTGTGAGCTCCCACATCACATCCGGCCTGTCAGATTCAGGGGAGCTCCCCCCTCGGAAAGGAAACTGACCCTGCACTGTGCCTTCCTCGTTCCCCAGCCACACAGCATGCCGCCTGGCAGTGCAGCCCCCACAGCGGGCGGCGGCAGCTCCGTAGGCTTACTGTGTGCCAGGCCTGCAGCTGGCCGTCCCCCGCGCCTCCTGCCACACTCAGCCTGCTGGACATCACGGGTGCCGGGCTGAATGTCCAGCAATCAGCAGCAGAATGACTGCCTGATGGTCAGCCAGTCTATCTCGAGGGCTATCGCGCCCTGCAAGTCCATGGCTTGTCCGCCTCTCAGACCAGGGGATGCCTCCCCAAGACAAAGCGGCATGTCCCAGACAGTCAGCCAAGATCAGAGCCCCAGTGTGCAGAGCACACACCTGCCGACCCAAAGGGCGGCGGTTCACGCCCGCCTGCCGCAGAGGGCAGCCTGGAAACCTCACTCACAGCCCTCGAGCAGATGTGACTCACAGGGACCCCACAGGACAGGACTGCAACTCTGGACAGGGTAGCAGCCTCATCTCTCGCACACAGAGCAGCTGGTGGGTTGGAACTGCTGACCTCGTAGCTGGCAGCCATGCACTGAAACACTCACCGTGCTCCTTCTGAGGACCTTCACACAGCCAATCAATCGTCAATGCAGGGCAGTCAGACCCGTGAGGCTCTGCCCCGGGAAACCATTTGGTGCTGCAGGTGGCGTATGTGAACCCCTCCCTTGGCCCGCGGGGCCTACCAGCTTCACACGTACCCTGCTGTTACCACAGAAGCAATGTTTATGGGGCGTGAGGAGTGTCTTCTGCCATCTGCCACCTCACAGCAGCCCGAATGGCACCCACAGGCCACATCCAGGCTAACCAGGCAGACTTTGAGCGAGGCTGCAGGCCAGGGAGAGGGAGAAGAGCAAGAAACACAGGGGTGAACAGCGGGCCATCACCGACACTGCCGCAACCATCAGAGAGATGTCCCTGCGGGACTGGGCCCCCAGGGTCACCACAAGCCAGTGTCAGAGCAGACCCGGCGAGCCCGGGAGAGCTGGGGTGCAAAACTCCAGGGCAGGGGGACAGGTGGCCACGAGCCAGCTCTGCCAACCGAGTCCTCACCACAAGCCCTGCAGCAGGCACTGTGGCAGGAGGTAGGGTGTCAGGGGTCCAGGTCAGTGAGCAGTGGAACTGGGGTCCTCACCTGGCCACAGGCTCACAGCTGAGCCCCGACCACTGGCCTGCAGCTGAGCAGGCACCATGGCTGGCAGGGTGGTGGGTGCCTCAGGTGTAAATGCAGTGAGAAGAATGATGAGGGGGAGGGGGGCACCCACTTCGTGAACAAAGCAGAGGCAGCCGTTACAGACCAACAGGGAGAGAGGCGCCCATTACAGATCAGGATGAGAACCGCTGCCATCTGATGCACCCGGGTGCCACACGTGGGCAATCTACAGAGAAGTGAACCCCCTGCTAGGCTCGGAAGACCACCCGAAACTGGGCAGGAGCCTAGAGATGCCAAGGTAGGTGAGGCTGAGCTAGCTGGAGGCCAAGGTAGGAGGGGTGGGAGGGGGGAACCTCAGGGTGGCCCTCACTGGGCTGACCTGCTTCTTAGCCTGCACCTGACCTCACGGCCCCAGCTAGCCAAGGCTGTTGTGGGCGAGTCCGTATCAGGAAAGGGTGGTCAAGTCAGGGTCTTCTTGTCAGGTGGGGTGCCCGTGGTTTGTGGCCAACACTAGTCTAGTGGCTGCCACAGAGCAATTTGTATGCGGAGATCGGTTAGCCTGAACAGAGCCCGTTGCCTCCACAACATAATCTGACGTGATACAGCACAATCATCTTCCACAACGCCGTGCGATGCGATCAGCATACACACACACTGCACGGTCACGCCACGCCATCCCCGTCCACGAGCGCTATCGATTGCAACGCCATCCTCTTCCATGATGGAATGCAACATAATCCCCTTCCTCTGACCCCCTCGGCATGAACCCGGGCGTCGTCTCTCAGTGTGAATGAGGTGCAGCAAGCTCCGCCTCCACAGCAGCACCCTAAGGGGCAGGCAGGTTCTCTGGACACCTAGAATCTCCGGGAAGCCCAAGGCTGCCATCTGGACAGAAGCTGGCCCTGCAACCTTTCCTCTCAGAGAGGGACGGGCTCAATCCGCCGACCTTTCTGTTTGCAGTCAAGGCTTTAGCACTGCGTCGGCAGGGTTCCTTCCAGAACAATCCCGTCAGCCCAAGCCTGGCTTCGGGCAGCAGGAGCCCCACCTGCCAGGCCAGCCGAGGAGAACGACAGTGCAGCGTCTTCCAAAGCGACCCGCGCCCGTCTCGGGGTGTTGGGTGGGGTCGGGGCACCACTTTACGGGCAGTAGCCCAGAGCTTAACTGACCCCCAGCCAGGGCTGCTGCCTGAACACAGGGCTGTCTGCCCTCTCCTCGGGGCACAGCTGGTGAGGGGAAGCACAGGGGGTACAGCCAGCCCCCCTCACGGAGAGGGGCCAGAAGGGGAGCACAGGGCCTGCGCTCTGCACAGCCACCTCAGGGAGGGCTCTGTCTTCCCGGCACGGTTACACAGCCCTGCTGCCTCGGTCCGGCTGCTAAGCCACGCTGCCTCCAGCAGGATAAATGATGTTTCTGTAACGAGCGGCATTTCTCTAACCGGAGGTTAATAAAAATCACCTGTGACGGCTAACCAGGGAATCTAATTTACTTAGAAACTCACGGAGCTGTGGATAAAGCCAGGTTCAGAAGTCCAGCATGAGTTGAGGGTCTGACAGCATCACATGTGTTGGGCTCTATGACTGGTGCCAAGTGGGGCACTGCTGATTCTCAGGGGTCAGGAGCAGGGGCGGAGGCTGGATGGGATGGAGCTGCTCAGGGTCCCCGGGAATATCGCCAGGGTGTGCAAGAGCCAAAGGTTGGTCCCGTGCCTGTGCCTGAGGGAGCCAGGGGCTGAAGGTGGGGGGGGGGGTGCCCCACACAGCTCTCACCACCCGCACCACCAAGGACCACCATGCCACCCTCTGGCCCAACGCCGCAGTCTGGCTCCTCCGAGGGCAGTGTATCTTGCACGGTGAGGGGCCTCACAGGGCAACTGCCAGCCCTGCCTCACGCAGCCTGCCACCCTCTGGCATCAGACGAAGAGGAGTTCCCGCTGCCCCCAGCCAGCAAGGGTGGTGCCCCCTCCTGCAGCCACCGTCAGCCCCCACAGGAACTGGGCGGCGAGGTCCCCTTACCAAGAGCAGAGGCAGAGGAGGTCCTGTGAGTGGACTCAGCCCTCCCACGCTGCCAGGGGCCAGGTGTCACGCATGTGCCCCACACTGCTTGCCCCAGACCAGTGCACCCATTCCACAGGCACATGCTGGGCCGAGCAAGCCCTCCTGGGTCTGCTATGGGAGAAGAGAAGACGTGTCCAGTGGCCTCCAAGGACAGCTGCCTCCTTTCCCGTGAGCCCAGAGAACTGGGTGGTGCCCAGCCACCAATGTGGTGTGCTGAGGTCAAAGACTCCTTAGAAGAGTCCTGATCAAAAGGGGGGAGGTGTGGAACAAAACTTCAAATTCTCATAGATTCTAGAGATTCTGGAGCACTTGAGGCTGGATAACCCACAAAACTATGACCTGAAGGAATCTTCACACCTGGACCAGGGCCCACCCCTGAGCCAGCTTTGTGTCCCATGAGCCAAGGTCCCAGGTGAGCACTGGGTACCTGAAGGACTCCTCCCCGAAAGCTCAGATCAACAGCGACAACTCGAAAGGAGAGATGAGCAGACCGGCAGCATGAGAACCTGGTGAGAGAGGGACACACTGAAACTGCCAAGTCACTGAATTAAATGCATAGAAGTCACCAACATGGCCAAGCCCACACCTGGCCCCAGAGGCCCACAGGAAGCCCAACTTCCCAAATGAGACCCGCAGGCCTTTGTCTCCGGGCACCACCCTTGGGGCAAACAGTCCTCTGGGAGCTCGGGCTCCTCACACATGCACACGTCTGCCTCCAGCTCGCTGGGCTGCCAGGAGCACCGGCCGGGGCAGGCAACGCGTGCTGGATAGGGTCAGGCAGAGAGGCAGCCTGCTCTGGCAGCCGGCCACATAATTAAGCGCAGGATTTACTGCAGTGGCCAAGGCGGAGTGAGTGGGAGGGACGTCAGCAGACCCCGTTGGGGGAGTGGGTGCAGGGGATGGTGCTGGTCTAGGCTTTATTGGGCAGCTGGGGTCTTGGTGGGTGACGTTCACTGAGAGAATATGAACTCCCACTGCTCCCCCGCCTGTGACTGCTTGCCGGCCGGTGATGGATGGTATTTAATACCTCGGCCCGAGCACACGCCGAGTCTGTAAATACAGACCCTGCTCCGTCGCGGTGTAATAACGATGGCACTGGCGGGAGCTAAATGTTCCGGGGGCCTCCTGGGAGAAGGGGCTCCAGCACACAGAGCAAGGGGCAGGCCTGCACGTACACGCACACGTCTGCACACGCTCAGGCAGCTCCACGCACATCCACATGCGCAGGTCTCACACACGTTCACATGTGCACACACACACACCTGGCGCCCTAATCTGAGTGGCAAGGACTGGGTGGGGGGAGGGCAGAGCAGCCCGGGGAGGCCCCACCGAGGGTCTGGCATCTCCCAGCCCTTGCCTCTGCCCGTGGGACCCTCAGCCAAGAGGTTATAAAGGCCTAATGAAAACCCTAAGTTAATTTGATGCACGGGTGTAATAACTGCTATTTATCGAGTGCCGTCTTGTTCCGGGGACGCTGCCAGGTGTCTGACACACATTTATTAGAAAACACACTTTATTAAGGAGAATAAATATCAATCACGGTGGGTGAGGCCCGGCGCGTAATCTGCCATCAGGGGGCTGGTGGCCAGCGGCCAGCTGCAGTGCCGCCTGCTGTGGGGTGTGGATGCTGTTCAGTCGGCACACTGGTTCCTTTCGTGTCAGCGCCCCAGACGCAGGGGTACAAAACGCCCGGGGACCAGTGTTGGCTGACCCTCCTGGGTTCAGCGAAGCACCCTGAGGCTCCCTTTAGGCCTAGATCTAGGCTCACCCCAGGGCCCAACTTTCACTCAAATAGTAGGCAGGCCCACCAGACATCATTCAACCTAGGGAGGGTTGCGCCCCCAGAACAGCTAGCTGGAGGGGAGCAAGCTCGGGAGATGGGGGCTGGGGGGTGCAGAAGCCCAGGGAGAATATGGACAGACGGCTCTGAGCTGGGGACACAGCAGCCCACATCACAAAGCAAAAGGGTGGGAAGGCAGACTGCTGGTGAGATAGACGAGGAGCTGAACGGAAAACCAATTTGCTAGGCAAACTTCCATCTAAACCACAAGAAATGATCAAACTCAAAACAGTAAGAGTAACACACAATCAAACGTAAAACTGGCTGCCATCACGCCCATGCTGTCTCACAGCGACTCTCAGACAGATGGAGCAGCCCTGTGCGTGTCTGAGACTACAGCTATGTGCAGGCGCAGAGAGCCCAGTCTTCCTCCTAAGGAGCGCCTGGTGGTTTTGAACTGCAGATCTTGTGCAATGACATCTTGTGACCTCATTGTTTTAACTTCACCAAAAAGGCCGCTCTATTAGCGTGCCCTGGGTGGCCCTGCGTTAAGCACTGACCCCTGGTGGCCCTGAGCACCCTGAGGGTCCCCTGGGACAGAGTCAGCAGTGCTGCTCTTGGGACGGCCAGCCATGGGCAGTGTGCTTCATGGGGTAGCACGGCTCCGGGGTCCCTGGGCTCAGGCCCCAATGTGCCCTTGCCCGCCCCAGGCCCCAGCTCCCCGGGTCGTCCTGCTGGAAGGTTTGAGATCCCCACACAGCTGGAGGGAGGGAGGCTCCCACCTCACAGGACACCCTGCCTGCCCTGGTTGGGAAGTTAAAAGGAGGCCCAGGCTCAGCTCCCAGAAGGAAGCGTGATCAGCCATCAGCCTGCCGCCAGTGCCCCCTTCTGGAGAAGGAGGGCCCTGCACCCGGCCTGGCACCCAGGTCCAGGCAGCCGGGCTCTGGCCTCCTGGG
>NW_022103901.1:1182187-1209584 GCF_000313985.2 Echinops telfairi
GTCAGCCAGGAGCATAGGGGACGTCGAGTGAACACACACACACACACACACAACACTGCGGACAGCTGCTCAATGACACCCAAACGCTGACAGGGCAGCAGACTAGCGCAGGCTGGCCAGGCCGCCTGGGGCCAAGGGCAGTGGTGGGGGCGGGACACCCCCACCCCAGCACCGTGCCAGAAGCGGCCCAGAGAGCATTCGAACAACAACAACAAGGTCCGGAGCTATTTTTAGCAGCCGAGCTGGCAGGGCGCCCAGCTCGAGGCTGACATCCATTTTCACCTGCAAAAGCAACGGGCCTTTCAGGATCAAGGTCACACAGACAGGAGTTCTTCGAAATGGAGCCACTCAAGGGCCAGGGGAGGCCGGGACACGTGTCCACACACAGCCCAGTCTCCCAGCCCCCCAGAACCTCAGATGCCGAGGTCGTCTAGCCGGGGAGTGGCCCGGAGGTGGGCCCTGGGCAGGGCTGTGCGCCCATAGGCAGCTCCCCCCTCCTCTGGGTGCAGGCTTAAAGGACAAGCCTGGGACAGCCTCCCCCCTCCCTCCCCGGGAGAAGCTGCCTCTGTAGGGACTGCGGGGAAGGGGTTGGGGACCAAGACAAGCCTCTACGGACCTGACGGGGCTCGAGCGTCTCAGACCTCGGGTGCTGCTGTCACAGAGTCCCCACACAGAAGGTTCCCCTAGCGGGGAATTTATGTCTCTCCTGAACTCAGGGTGCTGGCTCTCAGTGGGCTCTGCAGGGGAAGGGCCTTGTCCCTGAATGAATACTTGGCTCCTGGGCCACCTGCATACAACCTGACACCTCTCTTCCCCATCTCCACTCCCTGCCCTGCTTGTTTCAGCTCTTCAACATCACTAATCAAGGGGTCCTGGTCCTGGTCCTGGTCCAGTGGCTATGCACTGGACTGTTAGCTGCTAGGCCAGCAGTTCAAAACCACCAGGTGCTCCATGGGGAAATGATGAGGCTGTCTGCTCCCATAAAGAGTGACGGCCTCGGAAACCCACAGGGGCAGGTCCACCCTGTCCTCCAGGGACAGGAGTCGGCACTGGCTCACTGGCGTGGGTTTGAACTTGAGAGACCGCTAACCGCACGGAGAGGGGAAGGTCAGGGGGCGAGGCGGCTGCCGCCGTCGAGAGGTGCAGCCTTGGAACCCCAGGGGAAGCTCTTCTCTGTCCTGGAGGCCACTGCCGGTCAGAACAGGATCGATGGCAGCGGTTTGGTCGGCTTCTCTGTCTCAAGAGATCGGCTCCAAATGCTGTGCGCTAACCGTGCCTCATCACACCGTGAGGAGCAAGCCACGCCCAGTGGGTTACAATCCCCAGGGCAGTTAGGGATTACAGAAATCAAGCCACCAGCCTCTATGCAATTAATCTTAAATATTCAAAATTAAGGTTTCCCCTCAAACCCATAAGAGACTGTTAAGAAAGCAGTAACCAAAAACAGGACGAGACCACCCTGTGTGGCCCCCAGGAACCTCGAGTCCTCAGATGCCCACACACAGCGCCAGGTGGGAGGGCTGGGTGGGCACTACTGGTTGGCAGTTCTCCCTGACCAATGTGACATGCCAGCACTGGGACATCTCTGTGTGGCCACCCTCCAGAAAGTTCCAAGGAGGGGCAGACAAGAAAGACGCTGGGACAACACTGAGGACAAGAACCACCTGCTGTAGGTCCTTGGTGAGCGTGGGGAGCAGACGGAAGCACAGGAAGTGGGGTGCAGGCCAACCAATGAGTCCACTCTGCAGGGCAGTGTGTGGAAGGACTTCAGGGGGCAGGGAGGCCCCAGAGGAAATGTGAGGGGGCGTCAAATTCCAGTAAGGGCCCCCCTTCCAGGGACCTGGGGGTGGGCAGAGCTGAGGGTAGAAGGCGTGGGATGGGGTGAGGCCGAGAGGAGGAGGCAATCAACCTGAGTCTGAGTCACAGCATCAAGCATGCATCTAGACCTGCCTCGGCGGGCAAGTGCTTCCAGAAGCGCCCAACCCAGGGGTGGGTGGGTGGTGCCTGCTCCATTCAGGCTGCCCCCTCCCTCGCCTCTGCATGCCACCGCAGAACCAGGTTGGTGGGGGGGCAGGGGGGCAGAAAGGAGGGGCAGCCTCAGGAGGCTGGGGGCTGGGCCGGGGTCCCAGGATCAGCAGATGTTGCTCTAGCAGGGCGCCCTGTCAACTGCTGGTGGCAGAGCAGACATGGCCTGCCCTCCCCAAGGACACGGGCCAGGGCCAGGGGCCAAGAGGACAGACTACCAGGGCACTCAGGGCAGTGAGAGGAGTGCATGGGGGGGCAATGGGGCAGCCAGGGGCTTTGAAGCCTCACTGTCCAGCTGCAACCCCAGAGAGCTGACCTGTGGCGACCTCGAGGGCCGAATGGCACAAGCCCACAGCAGCCGAGGCCGTCTGACTTTCCCGGGCAGACTGCCGCCACACCTGGCCAACCTTGAGGTTCTGTGGAGCGCTTAAGACAGCGCCACCAGGGCTCCTTGAGCATGGACCGCTGCCATCACATCCACTGTGCTCTGCCCACACAGCTGCCCGAGGCTGCATTCCTCCCTCTGAAGAGCAAGTGGGTCTGAACCACCGACCTGTTAGCCAATGAGCACGGCACTGCGGCAGCCACAGCAGCAGCTCAGCGCACCGGGGCTGCTTTGAGGAGCAGTGAGGAGGGAGGCCGGCCGGCCTGCCTCTGGCTCCCTGGCCTCTCAGTCACAACTGCCCTCTTCCATCCACCCACAAGCCCTATCTGAGGAAACATCTCCACCGTGGACAGAAGGGGATAAGAGGCACTTTGTTTGGGCTTCATTATATTTCCCACAATTGCTCTCTCTCTGGGCCCTGCCTGCCTGCCCTGATCCGGCCTTGTGGCAGGACCCAGTCACATGCTGCCAACGGCCCCTCCACCAGGAAGCTCTGTCCTCCAACGGGCACAGCCGAGAAGTCGGTCTGGGACAGCAGCCAGGACACACCACAGCAGCACCTGGACATGAGGTCCTGGTGCCTCACTAGCAGTAAGTGAACGGGAGTCAGGGTAGGGGGCTGCTCATGCACCCTCGGGACTCCCCCAATGTCAGCCAGGAGCATAGGGGACGTCGAGTGAACAAAGCCTGAACTCAAGGCGCAAGAGCGGGGACACGGCTGTCCACAGCTGCCCCAGGACCACCGGCTGGGCCGGCAGAAAGGGCAGGGCCACCGCAAGGGTGGGTAGTGTGTCTGGGCTACAGAACTGGTGGCCTGGGCTGTGGCCGCCACCCATCTGCCCCTGGGGGGCTGGGCAGCCATTCGGTCCACCCCCCCACAGCCATTCGGTCTGCCCCCACAAGCCCGATGGGGATGGCTGAGAGCACCAGCAGCCTCAGGCTGACAGGTGGCAGAGGTGGGGTCTCCTTGGCAGCCCCTTCGCTCTGCGGGCGCTGGGGCTGGCCTCCTGGATCAAGACACACCTGGGCTGCATGGTGACAACAGGTGAGGACAGAGACACCCATGGACTCACAGGGGCAGCCTCTGGGGAGCCTTGCAGCCACAGCCGCCAAGCAGCACCAGCAAGGATGACCCAGCTCCCCCTGGACGCTCTGTGCAGGCCTAAGATCAGCTACTCACTCAGGACCATTTCTGGGACTCAGCACGGACCGGATGTCCCCATGGCTACCAGACCCTGTGCTAGGTGCTGTGGCACCAGGGCACCGCCCTCCTTCTCCTGACGGCCACCCACCCTGGGACTTGGGTGGGCTTAGGAGGGCCTGTAAAAAGGGGGGTAAGAGAAGACAGAAACAAGTGGTGGCTTCAACCCCAAGTCGGCGCTATAAATAACGCGTGCGGCTGCCACACCGAGGTGTCTTCGGGTGCCTGGAAATAGCGCACTTCAAATAGGAAAATGGTTTGTGTTCACCCAGTTCTGGAAGTCGGTTTTCAATTGCCGAAAATAGTCATGATATTTTACCAAGGTAATTACACTCTGAGCCGTCAGTAACAATTAAACCCTTAGCCGAGCATGGCTTAATAAAGGTCTCGGAATCAGGCTGCACGCCACCCATGCGGCTGTTTCAAATGCCACACACTCCGACAGGATCCTTGGGGGGACGGAGGGGTGCCTCAGGGTCCCCCCAATCCCTAAGCTGGGCCCATCCACAGCCCCGACCTACAACTGTGCGAGGTGGCAGCATGTGGTGTAGATCCCCGGGGCCCAGCCACCAAGGCCCCTCACGCACAGCAACCCACAGCCCACAGGCTCCCAAGACACCCGTGGCCCGCCGACCCCATTTCTTGGAAACCTGGTGGCCCACCGTCCAGGAGCGCGTAGGATCGCCCACTTGAGGCCCAGTTCCACGGTAAGCCCCCGTGGGGCAGGGCACCCGCCCCCAGGGTCCCGGGCTGGCCTCTCTCGCATGGGCACAGGCGCATGGGACACGCACGCATGTGCAGTCGTGGAGGACAGACCCTGCTGCCGGAGCGGCGCACACTGCAGGACGACACCAATGTCCCTGCACTGTGCGGCCAGCATGGAGCCGGGCACAGGGACACTGGGCTCTGAGATGTCCTGTGGATTTACCCCAATGTCAAGGTCACCCAGAGTCCTATCTGGCAGGGGCCCTGGGACTAGGGGGCTGAGGGAGGGGCACGTGACAGCCCTGGGGGCAGGACCCCGCCCCAGGGAGACGTTAGCTTGGACTCAGCATCTCACTCAATACAGACCTGACACTACTCGCAGTGACTGGGGAGACACACATCCCTCCCCCACACCCTCACCTGGAGCACTTCATGCCCAGAAGAAGAACGTGTGCAGAGAGCTGACCCAGCCCAGCGCCCAAGGGTGGCACAGGACACCCACTGGAGAAGACGCCCACTGATACCCTGGGAGAAGCGCCAGGCCTGAGGTTGTCCAAGGGAAAGGGGCTGGTTCCACCCTGGGAGCCTGGGGCCAACTCAACAGCCCACCTGGTTTCTGCCGGGGGACAGGGTGCCCCCAGGTCAAGGCTGGAGCCAGCTGAGCAGCAGCCAGGTTGGACGAGTCAAGCGCTTGCGTGTACACCATGCCCAAGTGGAGACCATGCCACAAGGCCATGCCGTTATGGCCAATGGCAGTTACCGAACTCTCTGGAATTTCACCTCCGGGGGTCCACTTCCAGAGCCCAGAGGTGCATTGGTTAAGTGACGGCTGCTCACCGCTTGTTCGGCATCGTCCATTCTTTGGGAGCGAAAGGAGACCCTGGGTAGTCTGCCAACCCCATGGGCGCTGGGCTAGCCCCCGCCTGGCCTCCACAGCGGTGGGCTGGGCTTCCGGCTCCCGTCCTCTCCCGGTCTGGGGCCCACTGAGGACGCCCTGACTTTGAGCAGAGGAGGGCCAAGGGGTCTCTTCAGAGGAGACCAGGCAGAGGCTGCAGGGATTTGCCAGCTCCTCAGAAACAACCGGCTGCAGGTTGGCATCTGCACCCCTTCACAACACCACCCCCACCGCGACCTGTCTGGGGCAGCCACAGCCCTGGGTTCCCTCCCCTTCTGCAGGCCCAGCCCCTCCCCACTGGCTTCTGAAATGTGGACCCCCACTCACCCCCCTCAGCTCTCCACCCACCACTCTTGTCAGCAAGATCAATGGAATGGGGGAGGGGGTGATGAGCTGGGGATGAGGATGCAGGTGAAAATCTCCCACCCACCCCCACATGGCAGCCCTGCCAGGCACTGAGGACTGTGGGCTCTTACCCCGAGTCAGACTGCCTGGACCTCCTGCAGGCACACGCCACATTCCCAGGGCCTGCCTGGGTGCACATGCCCAGGGAGGGGAGAAGCGTAGGAGACCCTGCAGGCTCTCAGGACCACTCAGACTGCACACCTGCAGCCCTGCCCTGGGGCCAGGACTGACAGATGGACAATGGACATCAGAGCTGAAAGGGGAGGCCTGGGCAGGCACAGGGTGCGGGGGCAGAGAGTTAGAGTGGCCCTCAGCCCAACTGTGGCCAGCCACAGTGGGGCAAAGCTGGGTGGGGAGGGGTTGCCCACCTTGGTCAGCAGCAGCACACGCTTCTGTAGCCTCCGCGCGAGGCCCTCGCTGGTTTCCCGCCGCTTGCGCTCCTCCAGCAGCTGGCCGCTCACCTGGCGCACCTCCTCCTGAAGCTGCTGCCGTGCCTTCTCCAGCCCCCGGGCGCTGCGGGGCACAGGGCAGGGCGTGAGCCTGCGGGACTCCCTCAGCACGGCCCTTGGGTGAGGACTCCACCACCCCTCTGTGTCTCTGCTGCCCTCCCACAGAGGCCTGAGGCTGGTGTACCCCCCATCCCCAGCAGGGCCCCTCCAGGTGAGGGGCCTGCCCATCATCCCCTCCCCCCGCCCCCCACCGTCCCCTGCCTGAGACATGAGGCTGGTGCACCCCCACCCCCAGCATGAACCTCGAAGCCCCCACCCCCCCTGGAATCAAATTGCAGGTGCACAGCCACTTCCTCGCTCTGAATAGCTACTTAGCGCCTCTCAGGGGTTTCAGGAGTTCACGCCGACACCGGGCGATCCCAGGAGTGGGGGCCCCATGCACAATGGGGAAGATTGTGGGCGCAGGCGGCGGGCTCCGGCTCTGAATGGGCCCAATCAGGACGCGCTTCCCCTGCGTCATGGCAGCAGATGTGCACGGCAACCGCACCCAGTCGGCTCCGCTGGCACCAGGCCAGGCTTGCAGGCGCAGCCAGGGGACCCCACGCCCACCCCCCACCATGACCCCCGGCTGCTAAAGCCAGGAGGTTCCTGCCTGGCGCACCTGCCAGCTCAAGGGGTCCATGGCCCTGGTCGCAGCCCACCTCCACCTGGCCCCATGTGCAAGGGCAGTCGGTCACAGAGCCCCCCCATTCACTCAGAGTCAATCTTGTGGCTGGGGGCTCTCTGACAAGTTCCTGCCCCTGAGCACACGGCCAGCAGTCGGCCGAGCAGAGCCCCAGCACTGGTCCCGGGAGAGCCTGCTTCGTCTCAGCTGTGCCTGCTGCTCCCTGGAGGGTCAGGCCTCAGCACCGGCCGCACTGGCTACTGGGGTGGGCAAGGTCACTGGAACCGAGGGGCCCCAGTCTTGAGATTTCACACGCAGACTCAGGCAGGGCCCACAGATCTCCGGGGTCACCAGGTGGTCCTGGGGATGTCCAGTAGACAGTGGAGCAGAGGCTGTGGGCCCCGGCCCATCCCACAGACACTCGGCCCAGTTTTGAACGGAACTGGCGCTGTACCCCCCAAAAATGTGCCTGTCACCCCAGATATCCCGGCCTCAGAGCCTGCATTCTCCAGAGGCCAGCTCTCAGCCCCATGAACCTGCAAGCAGGAGGGAGCACGCTCCCAGCCTCAGCCTCTGCTCCTGGCCCTGCACACTCAGATACCTGTATGGGGAGGGGGCACGGGGCATGAGGCAGCTGGGGTGCCCTGCCCGGGGGGTGGGGGTGGGGGGTCAAGGAGGATCAGCCTAGGGCGGCTCGGGGTTCCAGGAGGAGTGTGGGGAGTGGGGGAAGCACAAGAGTAGCCCTGTCCACACAGGGGGCACCACCACAGCTGATCACTGAGGTGGGTGGACCCCAAGGGGTGTTGACTTGTCTCAGAAATGTACCGGAGCTCAGACAAAGTGCTGGCAGAGCAGGTGGCTGCCCACACAACGACCTGACTGGCGCAGGAGCCCAGCCCCAGCTGGGGTGTTCAGACCTCCCACCCACCTGCATGGGCGGAGGGGAGCCTCAGTCCTCAAGGCGGCTCGCCCCAGGACCATCTCTTCCTGGAGCCACTGCTCAGCCTTCTTGGGGACCCCCAGCCAGCCACCCTCCCCAGCACCTGCCCCACAAGCACCTCTCCTTCAGGAAGGCCCTCTCGGCTGCGCCCCGCCTCTCTCATCCAAAGGGAAGAATGGACTCATAAAAAATTAACCCTGGCATTTCCCTGGGCCTTTGCAAGCTCACTCCGAGGGTGGGTACTCAAAGGAGCCAGGAATATGCATCGAGCGGGGTCACTTTGAACTCGCCCCCATGGCCCATGGAAGCGGCCTTCGGGCAGGTGGGGCCAGACCGGCCCGCTTTGATGCAGCATTCTCTCCCCCTGCGGGTCCACGGGTGCCCTCTCCCCAGGGACAGAGAAAGGCCACCATTGGTACAGAGACATTTCCCTGACCTTCTCCTGGACACCGCGCATTCCTGCCTCCCCACTGCTGAAGCGAGGGTGTCTGTGTGGGGCAATGGGCACGCTGCCAGGAAGGGCAGCCAAGGCAAAGGGCCTCACCACCCAGGGAGGCCAGTGACCCCAGCCACCAGCCACCCCTTCCTGAGGGTGGGCTCGGGACTCCAAGCCAGCCCGCGGGCCTGCCTGACAGGCACACGCAAGGGTCCCAGCAGGCACCCCGCCCTCCGTCTGAGCACCATGCTGTGGGGGTCTGTGTGTGGCCATGACGCTGGGCACGGAGCAAATACGGTCACCGGCAGGGTCACCAAGGTGGGTAAGCTTCATTGGAGCTGCCCGGCCGAGAGAGACTCGGAAAAGTGGTCTGGCGACTGACTTCAAAGAGCACAGCCCATGAAACACCGTCAGCTCACAATCAGTGCCACCCCACTCCTGTGCTTTGGACACGTCTCCAAGGGGGCCACCCATGGAGGGGACCTGTGTGTGGTGAAGCAGAGGGCCAACATGGGCAGGGAGGCGAGGCCCTCTGCGAGATGGACAGGCACCGTGGCAACCACGCCCTGCCAGGTCCCAATTCAGAACAAGGCCAACTCGGGCTAAGTACCACCTTCCAGGTCAGCAGCACCCAACCAGCGAACACAGACAAGCAGGACGGCACAGGAAGCAGAGCTCTGGAGAACCCACAGCCCACTGCTCCGAGCCCATCCTGACAGACAGCGACCCTGTGGCGGGGTTCCAACCCAGTCTTCAGGGTGTGAGCAGACAGCCTGGTCTTTCTCCCTGGGAGCAGTGGGCAGGTTTGAACTGCTGGCCTTGTGGTGAGCAGACCGACGCTTGCTCCGCAGCACCACCAGGGCTCCTTTCAGGCCCAAACAGCCGGAGCTCGCTCCAATCCACGACCCCATGGCCCCACGTGCATCCCACCAGGTTCTGCCGATGTGACTGATGGGCACACTGCCACACCCATGATGCATTGCCTGTCCCCAGGGGACTTCCCCGCGTCAGGCTGGGGGGCTGCTTGATCTTACACACTTGGACACCATGGCACCAGACACCCCACCCCGCCCCCAGCACCACAGGATCACAGGCTCCCTGAGCCTGAGATGTCGGGCACCCACCTGCCTTCATTCTGGGCCTACAGCCATGAGGGGCTGCTGGAGGGGAGGGGCTTCCCAGAGAAGACAAAGCCAGGGATCCTGAGGGCTTCTGAAGGAGAGGAGGTTGGGAGCTGACCCCATGGACCTGTGGCCAGCTTGGAGGACACGGTCAGCAAGGCTGGAAGGACAAGATGGTGCTTCCAACAGCCAATTCTGACCCCAGGGATCAGGGAAGGTGCCGGGCAAGCAGCTCAGCCAGCGTGCCAGGCCCCCCACTGTCCCCGCCCCCGCCCCCGCGAGCAGGCGCTATGAAGAGGGTCCCTGCTCCTTGTGCTGGCACTGGGGCGCTGAGGGCTCACCTCGCTGACTGCCCCCGCCCCGCCTGAGCAGCCCTGGAGAGCTGGCACTTGGGGACGCCGGCACGAGAGGTTAATCTCTGTGTGTGAGCAGGGGCATCCAGGACACAGTGCCGACAGCACAGCACGCATGCACAGCCGAGCTGTGGCCCTCTGCCCACAGAGCTCAGACCTGCAAAGCCAGGAAGGGTGGCCCAGGGCAGGGAGCTCACACAGGGCCCACGGTTCCCCTCTGTCGTGGAGCAACTGGCCGGGCTGGGGTGGACAGAAGACAGACACGATCCCCTGGAGCTGGCCTCTGGGCCTGGGAATGGCTGGCATGCTCAGTACCAATCTCAATGGCGCCCTGAAGACCCTCCCAGAGGTGCTGTGATAGGCAGTCCTGGCCAATGATTCCCAGACTCTGCCATCCACAGCCCTGTGGGCTGGGCCCGCCTGCTGGCTCTGTCCAGGGGAGCCCATCCTGGCCGCTGCTTTGCTGGCACCAAGTAGAGGCAAAGGGTTAGTGCTGTGCCCGGCAGGGCTGTGGGGTCAGAGGGCGGGTGGGGGCGGGTGGGGGGGTGCCTGTAGCCCCGAGGTCAGCTTCGCTCCATCATGGTGTGGATGCCGTTGTGCTGAGAAGTCGGTTCGGACTCAGGGGCACTGCCACGTCCCTTCCATCGCTGACGATGCTGCTTCTGGGGGCTCTCAGATCTGTGTCGATACGGAGGCCCGGTGGTGCAGTGGTGGAGCCGGTTGGCTGCTACCCAGAAGGTTGGAAGTTCAAGACCACTGGTCTCTCAATGGGAGAAGAACATGACCACCTGCCTCCACAGAAGCCTTCTGCTGTGCCCCGTGGGGTCTGGGGCACAGAATCAACTAGGCGGGTTTGGCTAGGCTCATGGGGACCCCAGCCTGCACTTCGAGTGCTAGTTTTGTCTGCCCTGTGCTTGGGGCCAGAGCAGTGCTGGCCACACCATCCTCTCATGACTTGGTTTAGGGGACTTTTCAGGAGCTCAGACAGATCGGGGTCGATTCCTCCTGGAATGCTGATCAGAGCTCACAGCGGAGCTGTCTGGTCCCGAGCTCTTCCTTGCCAGCAGAGCTTCCTGGGCGATCCAATCTCTCTCCTTGTCACGGGCTGGTCAGACTTCCTGTTTCTCTGGCAGTTGCTGGGAATTCCTGTTTCTAGGAACGGTCCATTTCATCAAGCTTAGCTCATCTACTGCAGCGCAATCATTCTTGGCTTCTGTGATAGCCCTTTTTGCACCTATAAGGTGAGCGTGCCCACTTTCACTTCTGACTTTAGCCACGTGAGCTAGCTCTCCCTCTCTCCCTCTGGAAGCTTCCGTGCCCCCCTCTGCTCTCTCCCCACTCCCTTCACTACTGCCCCGGCTCCTTGATCTGGGTTAGCTTGTTTCTTTGTTCCGGCTCCGGAAGCTGGAAGGAGAGTCCTGCTTTGGGAACTTGCTGCTCCTTCACAGTGCATGTTGTGAACAGGTAGGTTCTTGTGGCACGCTGCCCGCCCCATGTCCCGGAAGCGTTGGCATGCTGTGGTTCATCTTAGTCCACCTGCGTATTTCCTGATTTCCCTGAGATTTCTTCTTGGGCCGCTGGGCTACTGAGGAGCAGGCTGTCTAATTCCCACACATCTTCGAAGTTCCCACGGTCCCCTGTGCTCCTGACTCGGAATCCCATGGCTCTGGGGTAGGAGCACGTTCTCAGCATGAGTCCATCCTTCTCAACCTGTGGAGGCCTGTCCTGTGGCCTGGCAGATGGCTGCTTCTGGGCACTCTGCCGTCACTCACCTACAAACGGAGTTGTTACGGTTGCTGGGAGGTGCTGCCGGGTCGGCACTGAGTCAGCAACATCGCACACAACAGGAGGAGACACTGCTCGGTCCTGCACCGTCCTCACACTCGAACGTCGCTACGTTTGAGCTCACTGTCACAGCCAGTGGGTCCATCCACCTCAGAGATGGACAGACGGACAGTTGCGAGGTGCTAGTCCGCAGGGCTGCCCTGCACGTGTGGCACTCGGCGGAGGAGCAGACTGCTCCAAACCTCTCCTTCCAGACAGGAGCGAGGGCTGAACCCTGGGTGCTGCCTTTCACACCGAACACGAGCACCAGGAGTCTGACAACGAGGGCAGCTCAGGAAGGAAGCACCCGCGGTGGACTCTCCATTTCCCAGCCAGAGACCAGAGGCCTGCCTGGCCCAGGCCCGGCATGGGCGAGGACACGCAGGTGGCGTTGTGACTTCCATGTCACCACCAAGCTCGTCCCCTGGACAAGCACTCTGTGGTCACTTTTTTGCGCCCCTCCTAGGCCCCTACGTCTCCAGCTTGGACAGATGACGGAGCTGCTGGTCTGGCTGAGAGGCCGGGCTGGGGGCCAGCCTAGGGCTGGTCCCCACCACCCCTCTATCTGCTGCCTGTATGACACAGAATGAGGTCGCTGCCCCAGCTCGCAGCAGAGGTGCCCTGAGCTTGAACAGCTGCACGGCCGGAGGCCAGCAGGAATGACACAAGGCGGGGGGCGGGGGCTTCTTGCTGAACCTGGCCCTCAGCCCCAACTTCTGAGGACACTGAGATGCTGGAAAAATACCGGCTGAGTGCCTGCCATCAGAGGTATGCCAGGCCACAGGCAATAACACTCCTGCCCACCCTGCCATACCCCGGTGGTCCAAAGGGGCAACCAGGCCCAGCAGGGGGTCCTAGGAATGCACCTCATGTCTCACGTGGCTCTCCCACACGCTCACTCTCCATCTGCTCGCTCGCTCACTCACGTGTTTGCCTCCCTTTCCCCGCTCCGTCATGTTCTGGTCATTGTTCCCACCCTCCACCTCTCCAGCACGCCAAGCTGACCCCACCCCAAGCTCCTCTGTGAGCTGCTGCTCACCTACCAGGTGTCTGCTCAAAGGTCACTCCTCAGAGAGGGCTTCTCCCAGCCTCCAAGATAACGCACCCCCACCCACCCACCCACACACACACGGCCCAGGCCCTTTCAGACAAGTGCAGAACCTCAGCTCATGCCCCCTCCTTATGGGCTCGGGGGTACAGAGAGATGCAACACTGAGTCATCCTGAGCAAGCAGACCTCCAGAGACAAGGGATCGTGGGTAAGCACTTGTTGGATAGATGGGTGGAAGGCTGGCTGCTGCATGATGGAGGGTGATGGTGGAAAATCGAAAGATGGGCAGATAGATGATGACTCAACAGGCCGATGAATAGATGGATGGATGACAAAAAGGAGGGGAGGCTTGTGGGTGGGTAGGTGGGTGCGTGAATGAATGGATGAATGGCTTGAGAAACAGGTGGATGAGTGGGTGGGTGGATGATGGATAATGGGTGAGTGAGTGAGTGGGTAGATGAATGGATGAGTGGGTGATTGCAGGAGTGGGTGAATGGGTGGGTGGGTCGTTCTGTGAACAGCAGGGCGGTGGATGGATGATGGAGGGAGAAGACACAGACTACATCACCTGACTAGGCAGATGCAGGGACAGACGGGCGGCCTGACTGCGGCCAGGAAGCCTTGTGGAAATGCAATCAAAAGCCACCCCCACCGCCGTGGAGGCCCTCCCCTCCACACAGGACCTTCTTTTTGATGAACCTTCTAGAGTCACACGTTTCAAGAACAGCTTGTCAAACACAGGGAAACAAGCCAGTTCAAGTCCAGACGTAGGTGGAGCTGCCACAACACCAAACCCTCGGCTTCGTTCCTCGAGCCAGCAGGAGAGCCCCTCCTGGCGCCCAGCTGCCTCTGGCTATGGCCCTGGAGAAGCAAGGCCAGCCTCACCACAGCCACCAGTCCAGGCTGACTCACAGAGACCCTACAGCGGGGGAGGACAGTGACCATTCACGGGAGTAGAAAGCCCCGTCTGTCTCCTGAGGAGCAGCTGGAGGGTTTGAACTGCTGACCTTGTGGGTCGCAGCCCAGCCTTTCTCTGCTGCTGAGCGGGTTTGGCTCGGGACGGGGCATTGGGGGCTGCGCCTTACAAGGGGGCTGCAACCCGTGTGGCCGGCAGCTGGAAACCACCAGCCGCTCCTCCGGAGAAAGACAGGCTTTCTACTCCTGTGAACGGCTACCGCCTCCAAAACCCACAGGGGCGCTGTGCGTCAGCACCCACTCGGTGGTGGTAGCTTTGGTCTGCAGCACGGTTGGGGTGTCTCTCCGTGACAGATGGCGTCGAGCCTCTGTTCTTAACCGAGCTGCTACCGGGCCCCTTCTTTGGTGAGCCATCAGTCTGGATCGCTCACCCATTGTCTAATTGGCCTGTTTGAAGGGTCCCTCCTCTCCCCTGGAGACACAGATAAAGAATTTGCCAGGACACCCTCCCTCCCCGCATGCGGCATGTTCCCTCATTCTGCCAACAGAGCCACTCTCGAGCGAGCACATCTCTCCCTTGTCTCTTTCGCAGCTCCTGCTTTGGGTCCTGCTTTGGGTTTGAACACTCAACACGGGGTCCCCAGTCATGCGGATTCTCTCCCACGCTTCTCCCCGCAAGATCACAGGGCTGTTCCGCGTGTTAAACAAGAGGAGCATATGTATAGATGTTCAGAACTGAGGGCTTCCTTAAATGCTGCTGGCTCCAGAGCTCCCGTTCCACAGTTCCACAGCGGAGAACCTGTCCCGATGGGCGCGGTGATGGCGGCACGTGGGCGTTACCTGGAGCAGCATTTGGAGAGTCAGAGCCAAAAGCGATTCAGACATCTAAGGATTAACGTTTGGCTGAGCCCAAGACGGATGCGATGGAGGAGCTTATAGGCAAAAACTCCCCGTTTTAAGTGAATACTTGACAGGAGAAGGTTCAAAAACAATCAGCCAAACCAGGAGACCCACTCGGCAGAGCACCTGGTGGGCGGCCGGGCGGGTCTGGCCGGCATGGGGCCGAGGATGCCGGGAAAGCTTTATTTTCGAGTTGGCTATTTTTGCCTCCCACATTGTCACCCGTCGTCAATGCCACTGTACTCCTTTTGTAATCGAACCAGAAAGAGAGTCATTCACAGAAAACGCTGACATCCGTTCCGACTCGCTCCCTCCTTCCAGGTGTGAGAACAAAACGCCCGCGTGTGGATCGCAAACGCAGCAGACCTGAGAGGAGCGAGCTCCCCAAGGACGCACCTCCACTTTGCCCACCCTGGAGTGCCTAGGAAGCCCTGGCTGCCTGCGAGCCCAGAGTCCTGAAGGTCAGAGCCACCGTGGGCAGGGTCAGTGGGGGGAGGGCACCTGAGCAGGTGCCATCGGCTGGCAGCTCAAGATGGGAACCCCCAGTCTCCCCAACACACTCCCTACCCACCACTCCTGTGAGGCAGAGCAGGGCTGCCCCCTAGGGTTTCAGAGGCCGAAATCTTTATGGACGTACAAGCCAGCCCTGGACCCTCCCTCCCAAGCACATGCCCACCGTTTGCAGAACTAGTGGAGGCAAAGAGCAGACCCAGCTGGTCCCAGGCGCACAGTGGCTGCACCTGAAACCTTCATCCCTCCAAGGACCGGTCCGCCATCCTCGATGGACACACAGAAACACAGCCGGCCCTAGAGACAGCTCCACCCCCCCACCCCCCCAGCCTTGCCTGGGAGCCCCATGAGAGAAGCAGCCCAGATGGAGAGCAGAGGGCCCCATGCAGCAGGGCGCAGGGCGCAGGACGCAGCAGCCGGCAGCCGAGGGCTCAGGCGAGGAGCTGGAAGGACACAGGCAGGTGGGCAATGGCCTTGGAGGAGGCAGCATACGTGCACACTGACCGTCCTCGTGGACGGCGCTTTCACAGCCGGAACCCGCATGCGCTAAGGGCTGCAGGAACAGAAAGGACCTGTGGGCACAGGCAAGAGGACGCTGAGGCAGACCCTTTGGTGCAGCCCCCTCTCAGGGACCAAATCCCAGCCCTGCCCCCAGACCCCGCTGCAGCTGACCACACTGGGAATGTAGGGGGGGTGGGGCACAGCAGCAGGGGAGGCAGGAACGTCAGGGGGAGGCACAAGTGGTAGGGAGCGAGCTAGACAAAAAAGACAATCGGGGGGCAGGACCCCCAGCGTGGTCATGTCTCATCAAAAAGGAGATGGCATGGCTCTGCGGAGGAGCCCTGGTGGCGCAATGGGGAAAACACTGGCTGCTCCCACAAAGGGTGGGCGGTTCGAACCCCCAGCCACTCCAAGGGGAGAAAGGCGAGGCGGTCGGCTCTCTCGGGTCACTGTAAGGCAGGCCGACAGCAGGGCCTGGGCCTGGGCTGTTGCTGGGTTTGAAGCTGGGGTAGAGAAGCAAGCGGGCCAGAGCTGCTCAGGGAAAGATGCTCATTCAACTCGGCCCCACGAGCGAGCGAGCAGGGACGCTGGCTGGTCAGAAGCCAGGGATGGGGACCTGGGATGCTCCGCTCAGCTTCCCACCCGGCCCACTGCCGTCCTGGGCCCAGCCCCCAGGCTGGGGGAAGGAGGGGCCTCGCCTCGCAGGCGTGCTGCCTCATCAGTATTCGCTGCAGCCATGGCCCTCCTTTGTGCAGCAGAGAGGAGGAACGTCTCCGATCTCTGCTGCCGCCCAGCTGCAGATGCGCAAGGCATTTGAGTTGGTTCTTCTTTTTTAACTTTTTATTTAAAAAAAAAAAAAAAGAAAGAATCTCATTTTAGATTTGAAAAGGAGGGATCTAGCTCTGCCTGGCACTGACAAGCAAGGCCGGTGGGAGCGTCAGCGCTCCAGAGCACAAGTCAGGACGGAGACATCAACCCCAAGCTCCAGCAGGGGCCCACCCTGGAGCTGTCAGAGCGGCCCTCCGCCTCCACCACTGCTCCCGAAGGCAGGCTTCAGACACCCCAAGACCGGCAGCAGGCATCCTGGGGCCTCCAGTGAGCTGACCACACTGCCCGCCAGACACAGCCAGAACGTGCCCACAGGGTCACTGTGCCTGGCATCTCAGGATGTCCGGGCCACTGCTGTCAGCAGTGCCTCAAATCTGCCTGCCCCTTTCTCCCCGGGTGGCTGGAAGGGGCACAGTGCCTACAGCAGGCCTGGGGACACGCTGTCACCCCTGCTGCCAGCCAGACTGGCCCCAACTGACTGTGAGCCTTCCAGGGCCGCTTACAGATCCGTCCGTTGGATCTCAGTGGCTGGTTTCTAAAAGTGGATTGCCAGGCCTTTCTTCCTAATCTCTCTTAAAGTAGGCTTCTCCACTCATCTCACCACCATTGAGTCGATGCTGATGCATTGCGACCTGCAGGGCAGACGGACTGCCCTTGAGAGTCCCGAGACAGCACATCTTCATGGAAATAGAGCCCCATATTTCTCCCAAGGAGCGGGCTGGTGGTTTGATCTGCAGACCTTGCAGATTGCACACCAACTCATCACCACGCCAAACCTGCTCAGCACCCTGGCAGCACACACACCTGCCCTGATGAGGCTGGGGGCTGTGCAGGAGGCACACTGGCCGAGCACGGGCACCAGGGACTCTGCCGCTCCTGAGTACACAGGTGCCCCAGATTGCACGCTGGAAAGGAGATGCGGGGACGGGACAGTGAATCCCAGGCAGCTACAGGCTTGCAAGGAAGGAGGGGTAAGAGACAGGTACGTGTGGGCTCTGCTCAGGCCCCCAGACAGCACTCCCTGTCGGGGCCTCGGGCCCCAGGGATACAGCTCCAGGCAGAGCGAGACTGAACAGCACCTGCAGCTGGGCTCGGAGGGGAGCCCCATCTGGGGCAGCTCCAGGGGCAGAGCTGACGTCCCCAACAGGCTGCTGTCTGCCTCAGTTCAGGGCTAACCCCCTAGAGTTTTCTCAAGGCTGGGGGGGGAAGGGGGGTTGCTGCTGTCCTGGTCAGCTGCCCCAAAGGCGGACCCCACAACTCACGACCCCCATGCACAAGGGAACAGGGCCGGCCCCACCCTGTAATCCCCAGGGGTTCACAGGCTGGGCTCTGGAAGATTTTCCTAGTCACCTCAGCCTGGCAGGCAGGTGTAGGAGAGCCCCAGGCCCCCACCCCCCATGCTGCCATCTACAGGCCACAGGTGAGACCTGTGCTCTGGAGAGCCAGTCTGGCTGCACAGGGTCTTGGCTACACACTGCGTCCTTTCCCGCCAGCCCATCCTGCTTGTGCTGTCATTCTGGAATCATTTGCTGGGCCCACAGCTTCGAGCTGCCAGTGGTTTGGGGACAGCGCTGGCTCCCAGCCTCACACCTGTCTGAGCTCTGAGGGGCAGGGGTCCACAGGGCTGCTGCCTGAAGCCCACCTCCATCCCCCAGACACACCTGCCAGGTTGACACGATGCTAACTTTTTATCGCTTGTGTGGCAGCTCAGCTATTAGGGAGGCTCATTTGCAGGTGTCAGAGGAAGAGAGAAATCGCCTAATTAGCCACTCTCCCGTCAGCAAGAGGACAGGAGAGCTGGCAGCTTACTCCCACCTCGCTCCTGGAAACTCACTCCAGTAATCGAAGGAAGTTTCTAATCCCTTGTCACGCAGCGTTGGGCAAGTTGTCCTTCTAAAGATGAGGATTTCACATAGGCCAACTTGGATGCTGTCCACTTCACTCTGAGAGCAGCCCAGGCCAGAAGCGGGGCCGGGAGGGAGAGCCTCCGTCCACTGTGGGACAGATGCCACCCCTCAGGGAAAGAGGGACAAGGCAGCTCTGAGGCCCTCCACTTGGCCGTGAGCACGGCTCCTGTCCCACCCACTGCAAGGCGAGGCCAGGCCAGGCCTGGTCCCATGGTCAGCACCGCCGTCCCAGAGGCAGAGCCGAAGGGCAGAGGGGAGGCAGGGAGAGCTGGACGCTGAGAGCCTGGGCTTTGGAGTCAGGAGGGCCTCGGCCGGAGTCTTGAGCCGGCCAGCTGTGGGAGCGGGAAGACTGTTCCACCTCCTGGAGCCCCTGGCTGCCTTGTCGTGGGGTTAAGAGTCTGTCCACTAAATAAGATAAGGTGAGAGGACACCCTGGTACAGAACCGACACAAGCAGGTGGTCAACAAATGGCCAGACCTGCTGCTGCAGCCGCCACTGCAGCCACAGCCACCATCAGCATGACCATCACCCCTATCATCGCCAACAATACCAATCATGACCATGCCACCATCATCATATCCACACCTCCATCACCCCAGCCACCATCAATGCCACCACCCAGACCATCACCATCACCATTACCAAATCATCACCCCCTGTATCACCACCATCGTCACCTGACTCACTATTACCATCACCCCACTGCCATCACCACTATCACCATGTCATCATCAGCAACATCACCCCCACCATCACGACCACCGTCACCTCCTATCATCACCACCCCATCACCGCCATCACCCCTCCTCTCACCACCAGAACTCACCTTCACCATCCCCATCACCGTCACCTCACCCAAGCACATCCTCACTGTCACCATCATCGTCAGCCCATCGCCACCACTGAGGCCGCCGCCACCACCAACAGCACCATTAAGACGATCCCACCCCGTCACCATCATCATGGCCATGAGCGTCACATCAGCACCACCGCCACCGCCATCACCCCCAAGGACACCATCACCATCACTGTCTTCACCATCATCACCATCACTGCCACCAAGCATGTGCTGCTCCATTTGCATACCCTCCGGCACCTCCGTGACGCTGACATCTTTCCCTTAGATGTTAATCAACGGCCCTGGGAGGGGAGTCCTCAGTCCCTTTAGCACACAGGTCCCCTCCTGCCCCGGGGCCTCTGCACCTGCTCCTCCAGGTGTCAGGTCCCCCCCCCTTCAGGTGAGCAGTGCCAGCCCCAGCCTCCCTGACTAGCTTGGCCCCCTGCTCACACCACGTCCTGGGCTCGTTGCTCAGAACCAGGTTATCCTTCTCGAGACCTGTCTGATGTGTGCTCCTTGCTAGACAGCATGGCCCACAGGGGCAGACCACGTCCAGCCTCTCCCTCCACAGACAGCCCGCGGACTCAGCAGAGCTCCATCCTCGTAGCCTAGCTCTGACTACAAGAACAGGTGGGTGGGTCCATGGGGAGTGCAGACAGGAGGAGACTGTGCCCTGCCGAGACTCTCCCGCAGCCTGCAAACAGGTGTCCTCCACGTCCTGGGTGCAAGTACCACAGGAGGGCTGGGCACACAGACAAAGCCAGCTTTGGAAGGATCCGGAAGGCCCTGGGCTGAGTGCAGGGACTCTAGGGTGTGGCCAAGCTGTAGACATGGGGATGCAGCTGGTGCCCACAGGTGACCGCTGAGAAGGAGCACATGAGGGGAGAGAGCCCTGCTTCTAAGCTGTACCCCACAGGACAGGCGCTGGGACCCCACACGCTTGCTGCCACCCCATCAGGCAGGAGATCCCAACAGCTGGCCCGAGTAGAGGGACTGACCACTGGCCCAGGAAGCCCTTTGTGCCTGCCCCCAGGGTGGACATGGGGATGCAGTGGGGAAAGACCAGGGCAAGGGGAAGCCATGACACATTCTGACCACATGCCCCACAGCACACCTGGCCGGGTGTGGGAGCCACGCAGAGAATGGTGCACACCCGCCAAGGGCCCGAGAACACTGAAGGTGCTATGCTCAGCTGTGACCGTGAGAGGGGGGTGTCCTCGGCCCAGAGGCAGGGCAGTGATAGCAGCCGCCATGCAGGGAGGGGTGGTGCCTGCTGGGAGACATGCAGGTAGGAGGCAGCAGGGTCCAGTCCAGATGTGCAGCCTAGCCTGGAGCAAGACCAGTGGAGTCAGGGGCCAGCCCACTGTGGGGCGCAGAGTCACACATCTTCTCACCCAGAAAGGCTCCCCAAAGCCAGCCAGCCAACAGAGCAGCTCGTGGCCCCCTGCCTCACTCTGAGCCCCCGCTGCCTGGCACAGGGCCATGGGACTGTGCCCACTGGTCGCAGCGAGTGCTCCCACCTGGGGCCACACTGGCGGCGGTGGTGGTGGCAGCGGGGTCTCGCAGTGCAGGGCACTGCACGGCTATCCAGTGAGGCTCTGTGTTCTCTCAGCGGCTCAGCACAGCAGGAGCTGTACAGTGCAAGCGTCCACCCAGCACCGCCCCCGGAGGACGAGGACCCACAGGGCACCTCATGAGGCTCCTTCGGCTCCGCTTCAAAACCATCTCAGAGGTGCTGTGTCTGCAGTGGCCCGAGAGGTGGGCAACTTGTCCCCCTATGCTGGGGCTGCCAGGGCCACAGCTGCTCTCCCTCTCTGGGGGGGTCAAGACACATGGCCACCTGGTGGGAGGGACAGAGCAGACACAGGGACCGGGCTGAGTGGAGGGCGTGGCCTGACTGGGACACCCCCACTTCAGGAAACCACTCAGAGGATGAAGCCCCCCCATCCAGGTGCTCAAAAACCACTTGATTTCAGGACGTTGTCCCACACTCCCCGCTGGGCTCATGTGAGCAGAATGGGGAGCTTGGGGACACTCCGTGTGCCGAGTTCCCCCTAAAACTGCGCAAACTGGAGAGCAGGTCTCATCACAGCACGGCGTGATTGCTGCCTCAAGCCACATTGTGTCCCCACCACAAACAAGGCGCAATCACAGCAGCACCCGCGCACGTCCGCTTAATGCTCGCCATTCACCCCCAGAAAGGGCCAGCTGTGCCGGGAAGAGGGGTGCTTGCTGCACCTCCAACTTGATTGAGGACTGGGAGCGGGTTCAGCCAGCTCCCTTTGTCTGCTCTCAGCTCCTTCCCTCAGTCCACCCCATCCTCTGGGCACATCTGGATCCAGACCGCCACCCCGCTAGGCAGGAAACAGCCAAGGGACTGACTGGCACCAGAACCACTCTGGGACTCTGCATGCCCTGCTAGAGGTAGAGGGGGCAGCAGGGCAGCTGCCAGGGTGGCTGCTCCTGTGGGCTTCTGGGAAGGCAGCAACCCGGGGGCCCTCCCCACCACAGCTGGGACTAGACACCCTCCAGTGTGTGCTCAGTCCCTTCTCCAAGCCCCAACTCCCCTCTCCTGGGTCTCCCCAGGCTCCCAACCCTGTGGCCCTCAGCCCTGCCCCTCCTGCTGACTTGGGTAACTCATCACGGCCGAGGAACCGTCTCCCACGCGGGCAGCACCCGTGAGCTGGAAGTTCATGCTCCGGTGGTTCCCTCCACCCAGAGGCACCTCGCTGGGGAGTGAGGCCTGGCCATCTGCTTCTGGAAGGTCGAGGCCGCGGAGGGGCAGGTCTGCTCTGCTGTGGGCTGGAATCAACTTGAGGACAACCCACCACCACCACTGACTCTGAACACGTTGTCAGGAGAGACCGGGTTCGGGACGTCATGGGCAAGTCCAGGGGCAGCGCAGGAGAAGACACCCCTCCAGGAGAGGGGTTCGCACGGAGGCTGCAGCCACGGGCCCACACGTCACAGGACTGCGGAGGGTGAGGGGTGGGGCGCAACTGATGCACATCAGGTCCAACCCACCCCATGCTGAGTCCAGGGGCACCTGAAGACGAGCCTGGCCCTCTGCTTCCAAGCGGTCACCGCCCTGAGAGCCCCCAATGCAGGTGTGGGTCGCCAGGGGTCGGAGTTCACCAGGGGGCATCAGCAGGAACAAAAGTGCCTGCTCTGTGCATCCTCGTTGCCAGTGGTCCTCAGACCTCGGTCATGGGGATGCCCAGAGCGGGGCCTCTGGACCTTGTGAGCTGGGCGGGGCCTCCCCTCCCCTCCCCCATGCCTCTCCTGCCCTCCGGCTGACACATGAGTTAGCCAGGGCTTGCTGTGACTGCGTGGGTCTCACAGCTCCATCACGTCTGTGTGTGTAGGCGCTATGTTTAGAACCCCTAAATAAAGCCCCAGAGAGTGTGGCAATAACGGACATTTTTTAAACTCACTAATTGAATGTTGCCATTACAAGTGCTATTCTGGACCATCTGCTAAATATGTAATTTAGGAATTAAGATTCATATCTTACAGGACACGCTAATGATTCCCTTGGAGCCATCCGGGAACTTTCGAGACGCGCATGCAGCAGCAGCGTCTCCACCGTGAAGCCCTGTGGTCAGGCTGCTCACGGGTCACCTCGGATGCTGGGGTGGGAACCCAACCGGGAAACAGGCAGGAAGCCCTGGGGCAAAGCTGACCGCCACACTCTCCCCAGACAAGGCTGTGGGTGACCATGCCCGTTCCTAGGCTCCGAGGCCAGGCCCTGTGTCAGCCTGGGAGCCATGCCAGTGCCGCCACAGGCTGTGAGCCCCGGCCCCTTCACCTCCTGCATGTGTGCGTGCTGCTTCTGCTAATGCGGCCTGCAGGGCCCCTGACAGGCCCCCATGCCCCATCCGGATGGGGCGAGTCCACACTCTAGAACAGGCATCCTCACACTACGGCCCACGGGCCACATGTGGCCCGCCAAAGACATTTATCCAGCCCGCCGGGTGTTTTTGCCCTGTTTGTTTTTTTACCTCAAAATAGATATGTGCAGTGTGCATAGCAATTTGTTCATGGTTTTTTTCAAAACTATAGTCCAGCCCTCCAACAGGTCTGAGAACAGTGAACTGGCCCCCTGTTTTAAAAGTTTGAGGACCCCTGCTCTAGAACCTCACTATCATCTCCTTCCAGGGGCCACACAGGAAATAAACATGGGGCCACAGGGAGCCTCCGACTGGGCAGCACTGACAGACAGAGGTGTGTGAGCGGGGCTCAGTAGGCTCCTGGGTGTCCAGATGCTGGCCTGACCTGCAGGGAAGGAGCCTGGGGTCCAGGAAGCAGGGTTGATCCCAAAGTTGGAGCATGGGGGTACAAGGCAAGTGCAGGGCAGCGGGTGGGCTGGAGAGTGAGGCAAGCACCAAGTATGGAAAGGGCCAGAGAGCCAAGGTGGAAGGGCCCCAGTGCCCGGGCCATCGTAACAGGGGCACGCAAGACACAGAGATGCACAGCCAGCCTGGGTGATAGGGCAGAGTGGCCCTGGTGGGGTTCCGAGACTGTAACCCTTTATGGAGGCAGATGGCCCCACCTTTCTCCCAAGGAGTGGACTGGTGGCATAGTCTCAGATTCTCCCCACCAAGTGAAAGAAATGCCCCTCGCCAGAACAATGAAGCAGCCAGAGAAGCGGAGGCCACTCCTCCTCCTTCCCGGCGGATCACGATGAATGCTGTGATTCAGACCCCGCGGCAGACCCCGGGAAAGCCCTGAATGAGTGGGTGAGGGGGTGAGAAGAGGGAGCACATACCCGATACTCCTCACCTGCAAAAGAAGACACCAAGGAAGGGCAGGTGCCTCGGGCCTTCAGGAGAGGCCACGGCTGCCCTGCCACCAGGCGGACACTGCCCACCTGAAAGAATAGAGCTCCCCTGGCATGGCTTTCCCATTGAAGGTGCCCAGCGCCCCCCTCATTACAGAATAGCACCCGGGTGGCACTGGAGGGCTGAGGCCCAGGCCTGAGCCTCATTCGCATTAAAAGCATCGGCTCTGCCTGACCAGCCACAGGTTGGAAGAGAGTATTTGCAAAGCACACGGCTGATAAAGGCCCTGGAGCCGAAATGAGGGAAGAGCTCTTAATGCTCAGCAAGAAGAAAACCAACAATCCCCCTGAACCCTGGGCTAAAGATGGCCACCACCAGGTCGCCAGCCACGATTCACAAAGCGCAAGGGAGTTTGTGAAAAGATGTCACCATGGCAACGCAGGTGAGAGCAACAAGGAGCCGGCCTGCCCCTGGAGGGACCCTGCCGCCGATGATGCCAACGCACCTGCAGAGAGCCAAGAACGCCAGTCGGAACAGCTACTGGGGTCAGCAGGCTGGCCACAAAGCCACGTGGGCCTCCCACCCAGCCCAGCCCCAGGTCCAGTGTATTTGCAGACATGCTTCCAAAGTGGTATCCACAGACCAAACACTGGGGGAGAAACGCTCAGGCAGCTCTCTGGATGACTGCCCACCTGCACGCCAGGTGTCCCTCCCCGTGACCGCGGCCCATCCGAAGAGGAGGAACCAACCGGAAAGAGAAGCCTGTCCGGAAAGACTGCATGTGACACGTGGAAAAGCCAGAGTCAGCAAGACCAGGAGCAGACCGCCAGGGCTCCGTGGAGAGAGGGGCCACCAGGCGGAGCCCTGCGTGAGAACACGTCAGCGAGGCCACTGGGCGTGCTGGTGACCAGTCCGCAGCAGGGCACGGCTCCAGCCCTGCAGCTCTGCCAGCGCCTTCCCAGGTCTCGGGTCTGAGGCTCCTTTTGGAAGGTTGTGGCTTTGACGGCAGACAGGACATCTTTGGGTCCGCAAGCCTGCTTTTGCCAATAAAGTTTGACTGGAACCGGGCCATGGCTCTCCACCAGCCCCGGTGAGCAGGGAAGGACGTCCGTGGACGAGAGGCCCAGAGAAGCCCGGCTGAGCAGGGAGGGCGCGCAGGGCTCTCGGGGCTGAGAGGCAAGCACTCTGAGAGCCCCGCCGAGTGCCCCACAGAGGGGCTGAGTTCTCCAGGCTCCTCCAGGCCTGTCTCCTGAGTGCCTCCGGGGGTCTGAACCTCCAACCTGTCAGTGAGGGGTTGGTGTTCCATCCTGGGACCACCTACATGGTCCCCCACCCCCAAAACCAAACACAGACACCCAAACCCATTGCGGGGGGGTTGCCCCACGCGTGCCACCCATGCCTTCAGAGTGGATGCACTCAAGGTCTTCCCTCCACAGCCAACACCTGGTGGGTGCTGTGGGTGGGCTTTGGGTGAGCACTCAGCCACACACACGCTGGGCAGAGAACTCCGCACCTGAGACCGTGGCAGCGCAGCGCGGGGATCCAGGCTGGGATCCCAGAGGCCATACCCTGCATGGCCAGAACCCTGCCGTGGCCCGGCCTGGCATCTCAGTCATCCGCTCAGTCCTCCCACACAGACACCAGAGCGCTCCTGGCCAGGGCCCAGGGGGTTATGGGCGCCGACGTGCTCACATACAGGACAGCCTTTCAGGCAGGTGGTGTCTCAGCCCACTGGTAAGGGTCACCCCCAAGGGTCTCCTGCGCTTGTGGCCCTGCCCACCACCTCGCCCTTCCCCACCCGCACCCTCCAGGTGGGTTGGTGCTCGAGGGATCGGGAAGGAGCCCCCCGCTAGTGCAGCAGTGGACCTGCAGCTGAGCTGCCCTCCGCAGTCAGCACGAGCAAACGGCTTACGTGCCGTCCTGGGGTCATCCCCTGACGCCGGAGGCCCACGCTGCCTGCGTGTTTCTAGCAAAGTTTACTCTCTCTCCCAGGGGCCACCCCTGGGGAACTCACCCGCAATACATGCCCCTCTGCAGCACCTGTGAGGACAGTGGAACCGTGAAGGGATACAGGCCTACCCAGGTGACTCAGAGACTGGCATGCCCCCTTCCCAGCCCAATGTGTGTGCAGAGGGAGGGGCATCGCACACAGGGAGCACCTGGTCACGGGTACAGTGTGGGGGTGGCCCAAAGGGCTGAATGAGCACAGGGCAGGGTGCTATGGCAGGGAGTGAGCCAACCATCCCTGGAAGGCTTCAAGGCAAGGGTGAGGCTGGGGTGACAAATCCCATGCACTGGCCAGCCTAGAGTGGGAGCAGACTGGGCCTGAGCGCTGCCAACTCCCCACCCGCACCCCAGCCCAGCACCGGAAGCTCATTAGTGTCCACCTCACTTCCTGTCTCTCTGTGTCCACTGGGGAGGGCGAGGGTGACAGTGTGGATCGGGGCTTCCTAGAGCTGCGCCCACCAGGGTACCACACACCCTGAGCCTCTCAGTGGCCAAGGCTGGCCCTGACCCCAGGGCCCTGGGGGCCTGGGTGTCCTGTGGACAACAGGGCCCACCACACAGAGGGGAGTCACAGGATGGCGCTGTAAACCACAACTGCTCCTATGGGGGCAGACAGGCAGACACAGATGCACAGCTCAGGCTCTGAGGGCTGGTATACAGGGGGTGGGGCGTGGGGAGCAGACCCTGCAGAGTGCCAGAAGTGGGTGGGATTGCCCCCTCGGCTTTGTCGCGTGAGACCAGGAGGGAAGGAGCACGGGGGTGGGGAGGGGGAGGGGGGCAGCTCAGAGCGGGACGGTCAGCTGGGACACATGAAGCTTGCCACCACAGCACTCAACTACTCCAGACCCCACGCAGGACGCATGCTTGCAAGAACAATACAAAGTGAAGCAGGCTTTCCTAAGCCCTCTAAACGCTATTTCCCAGTGCTTCAGCTATAAAGCCTTCAGCATTGTGTCCTGCTTGGGGAAGGCAGGGGAGCAGCTGCACCAAGGCAGCACCCAGACTCTGGTCTGGGGTCTGGTGCAGGAAGCCTCTGCCACACCTGATTCAGACAGACCTTTGGGGACAAAGGGACCACAGGGAAGTGGACAGCTCAGAGGTGGGGCATCGCCCAACCCCCTTGGACCACCCAGACCACAGCAGTAGGGGGCCTGCCCAGCGGACTCTGGAGCACGGTGGGTACACCCCATCTGCATGCGGGCACTGCCCAGCAAGGACACTGCCACTCATGGGCCTGAGGGCCGGCAAGGGTGGGTATGTGAACAGTGTGACGCCCACACTAAGGCCAGGGGCAGGAGGGGGTGCTGACCCAGCAGGGAGCTAGGCGGGCGGCAAGTCAAGTGCTGTGGTGCCGCCCCTCAGGAAGGCTGATCCTTGTCTTGCTGCAGGGACCAGGAGGGCTCCACTGGGTGGACAAGGCGGGGTGTCCTCAGGACACCAGCAGGGGAGAGTGTCTGCCCAGAGGCTGAGACATAGGCCATGGAAGGGGGGGCAGGAATACACAAGCAGACACTGGTCTGGAGGCAATTAAGTCCATTTCAGGGGGAGGCTGGTGGGAGGGGCTGGCAGGAGGTGCTGGTCGATGGCTTCCCGGCAGCCTCGAGCCCCTGCAGGTGGGAATCAATCAGAGCACGCCTCCAATCTGCTCCCGTGGAGCTGTGATCAAAGCTATTTACCGGGTGGCCACAGATAAACAGAGACCCGAGGCCGCCAATTAGTCAGCACCCCCACCTCCCGCCACTGGAGCTGCCAGGGAG
>NW_022103901.1:1209803-1218214 GCF_000313985.2 Echinops telfairi
GCTGGTCAGCCTCCAAGGGTGGGGCACCCAACCAGAGGGAGCCTCACTGTGGCTGGTGCCCCAAGTGTCCCAGATAGAAGAAAACCTTTACCCCTTCCCTGCCCCCCGTCCCCACTCTACAGGCAAGGGGGAGTGGGTGGGGGGTCCGATCTGGATAAGGGAGGGGCGGGTGTGGGGGGAGCAGTACTGAGAGACAACATCATGATTAGCTCCAAGTGTCTGCTGGGCAGTGAGCTGTGCTCAGTGCCCGACGTCCACACTGTGGAGACTCAGCAAGGGTACTGGGAAGGAGCAGAGATCAGGTGTCCAGGCAAGGGGGGGGAGGTGTCACCTGCAGGGGGTGGTGTCTTCACTCACCCCCGGGGCAGTGAAATGAGAGGAGAGAGTAAGCCAAGCCAGAGCCCAGAGTGGACGAGGGTTCCCCAGGGCAGCCTTGGACCATCCACGGGCCCAGCAGTAAACAGATGGGCCTTTGACCAATGACTCTGGACAAAAATCCTGATTTGGGGGGGTTGCTGCAGAACGGAATTTCAAATTCCCCTAGAATAGACTGTCTGCAGTCGTGGAGGCTGGGTGAACCCTCACGGCGATGTTCTTCCCAAAGATCTTTCAAGCAAACCAGTGACCCCGCGGCTGCTATGCAGAGCAGTCAGTGTGTGGCTCTGACCCCGGGATCCGTGTGCCAGAGGCAGCGCTGCCCGCCCCGCGTCACCCTCACACTCATCCCGCGTTTCAGTCCATCCTCGCAGCCATGGTGTCCATCATCTCTTGGGCCCTCCGCTGCTGCGTGCAGCACCATGTCCTTCTCCAAGGACTGGCCTCCTGAGGACACGTCCACAGTGGGAGGCAAAGTCTCAGCACCCGCGCTCCAAGGAGCATGGTGACAGGACTGCTTTCCTCTGAGACGATGTGTCTGTCCCTCGGGAAGCCCCGGGTCTAGTCAAGGTCCTTCACCGGCACCAGGGTCCCAACGCAGCCGCTGTCCGTCCGAGGTTTTCCTTACTTGTTGTCGGGCGGAGGCGAGGTGACTAAAAGCACGGTGGTTTGGTCAGCACACCTTGGCATCTCTGCTCGTTAAACACTCTAAAGTCTTGCAGCAGATTTGGCAATGCAATACTAATCAGATCCTGTGACTTCGGCTTCTGTGCACACTGCCTGTGTGACATCTCCGATCGTGTCTGCGCACTGGTGTCCGTGCAGCAGCAGAGAGGCTCCCTGTGTTCTGTGTTCTGGCCCACACCGCTCCATTCCGAGGCTGTCGTCTTTGGCCTCCACCAGCAAGTGCTGCAAGTCCTTGCACAGCAGGCCAGGTTGCTACCCTGAGGCCACCTTCCTCTACAGCAGTGCTTCTCCACCTTCCTAATGCCACGCCCCTTTAATGCAGCTCCTCAGGTGGTGGTGACCCCCAACCCAACATTATTTTCGTGGTTACTTCATCACTGTCATTTTGCTACTGTTGTGAATCAGGCGGCCCCTGTGAAGGGGTCAGGACCCACAGGTTGAGAACCACTGCCCTAGGGCACCCTGGACGAGCCCAGTACACAGATCGGGTACTCATAGTGCCATGCAGGGTGCCCTGACCTGTGGGAACCACGGATCCTGGCCCACGGGAGGCAGACAGGCTCCACAGCGCACAATGACGCGTCTCCCCTGGACGGCCTGGCGCTCGCTGTGCCAACAGCACGTGCGGTTGGTGTCCCT
Source organism: Echinops telfairi (assembly GCF_000313985.2). Lineage (NCBI taxonomy): Eukaryota > Metazoa > Chordata > Mammalia > Afrosoricida > Tenrecidae > Echinops > Echinops telfairi. The sequence continues at coordinate 1,211,505 of NW_022103901.1, forward strand.
GCTCTCAGCCACGGCCCATGCGGTGTCAGCGATGGCACTGACAGGGCGAGAACGACCGCCTCGAGCGAGCACTGGGTCTGGGGCCCCTGGGAGGTCCCCCTGGAAGCTCGGGGGTGAGCTCACATTGGGGACAGCCTGGATAAGGAGGGCAAGTGAGGCTTCACACCCACAGGACAGCACTGTCTCCAGACGGCGCCTCCACACCCCGCTGAGTGCACGCTCAGCAAAGGCCGCCAAGCCGGCAGAGGTCAATGCCACTGTCACCTGAGCAGAGGTGGCCACTCAACGCTCAGAGGAGAGCGGGGAGAGATGCGCACCAGAGGGAACAGGAGGCTGCTCCCCAGCAAGCTTGTGGGCATGAGCCCCAGGAAGAGGCAGGCGGTGGTGCCAGCGGGCTTGCCATGCACTGGGCCCCGTCCAGCACAAGTGGGCGCAGGCACACTGGAGGGCCAGGGCAGACACGAGGGGGGGCTGCAGGGCTGGATCTGAGCAGCTGTCACTCACCCAGCCTACCTAGGCCAGCCCCGCCCCCGCCCCCAGCAGGCAGGGAGCTGATGGATGGTGCTCCCAGGCGCCACCCCCACCCCGGACTCTCACAGGCTCCCCAACAAAACTGCCCCGAGCGATGGCTCCAAGACAAGTGTGAGGGGGGCCACACGGATGAGCCCACCTCTCCACGGGCCCTCGACAGCCCTTCCCACCCTGGAGAGGTGTCTGGCTCCCGCTCCCGCTGCCCCTGCAGTGCTGAGAAGGGCCGAGCAGGATGCCCATGGCCCGTGTATCTGGGGAGGGTGGCGTGTGATCGTGTGGACAGTGGGAGGACAGCGCCAAGGGCACGGACGACGTGGGCAGCAGGGTATGCTGGGGCTGAGGAGAGCCAAGGCCAGCAGCAGGTGCGGATACTTGCTGAGAGTCAGCCTTCCTCCTGAGAGCTGGGAAGAAACTGCAGGCCAGAGGTGGGACACAAAACAGAGGTGTTCAGACAGGCCCCGAGCTGCTCCAGACAGCCTGCAAGGGACAGCACCTGACGGGGGCACAGCCTGGGTGGGGGTGGGGATCAGCGAGGAGAGGGGCACACAGCAGGGAGCATGCAGGGCTGCTGCCAGGAGTAACATCCAGGCTAGAGCCCCCAACCTGGGGGAAGCAGGGGACAGCAGGGAGCCCATGGAAGGGCCTGGCTCAGGTCTAGGAAGGGGGCAGCTGTCCCATTCTCCAAGGGAGGGGCTTGGGGAGGAGGGCAGGGTGTGGGCAGGTGCCCCTGCAGGGGCACTGTCTGTCTCTACAACACCCACCAGGCCATCTGCATGGGGACCCTGAACAAGAGGGCAGTCACTGTGGTGCCACTGCACTGGGGGCAAGTGAAAGGGCCCCAGTGCAGCCTGCCCTGACAGGGACACTATGAGCCAGCCTCAGCCTGCCTGCAGCGTAGTGTCACTCCCGGGCCATGGGCCTGGGACCTGACCTGTCTGCAGCCCACTTCCAGCACTGCACCTAGGACAGGTGACCCCAAGGGGACCATCCTACCTGGAGCCCCCGTGTCCACTGTCCCTGACCCCCACAGCACTCTCAGAGCAGCCACATCACGATCGGGGATGGGGGTGTGGATGGACGGTGCTCTGACCTCCCTAGGGACAGCGCTCGCTCCACAGGGGCAAGAGCAGGGGCAGGAAGACAGCACCTGACAGCCTGCCTGAGCCAGAGCCCAAGTCAAAGCCTGAGCATGAGCCAGGCACTCCCGTCCCAGGCCTCAGCTCTGACAGCCCCAGGGGCACCCACCTGTCAGAAGGCGGGCCAGGTTCCTGGCTGGACATCCAGCTATGGTCCCTCAGCTATGGAGGGAGGTTCCCTGGGATGCAGGCAAGGAAGTATTTACACCTGTACCTCTGTGTCAGCTCCTGAGAGCAAAGCCCCTCAAAGGGTGGCTGGGGCCCAGCTCCTGCTCCCCACTACCAAGGACATGGTGTCTGGGGCTGTGGACACAGTCCTGTGCTCGCGGCGCTGGCAGAGGGCCTGGCAGGCCGGCTTTCAGAGAGAGTGAGTCAAAAAGGAGAGCACAGTGTCATGGTTCCACCAAGGGCACAAGCCAGGATGGGGTATTCCAGCACGGCCCCCATCTGGCCCCCCGGGGACGAAGGCCGAGCCCCAGCCTGGCAGCCTTGTGGTGCCCCCTCCTGTCTCTCCAGCTCCTGTCGGGCCCGGGAAAAGCAGCAGACACACAGAACTGCCCACTCTGATGCAGAACCCACAAAAGTGAGAACGTGGGGCAGCCGGGGCAGCCGGGGCGGCAAGGGTGAGGCCAGAGGGCATCAGCCCCTCTTCCGCTCTCTCCCTCCCGTAGGGGCCCGTCCCCGGGGGACACCAGGCGCAGACAGAGTCTGCGCCCCTAAACATGCTGTGTCTGCATGGGGGGCTGGAGGAGGAGGTGTGGAGACTCCAGCCCAGTGCTCAAGGACGGCCCCTCAGACCTTACACCCAGACTTGGCAGAGTTCAGATGTGAGTCCAGATGTCCCCACAGCCCTCTGCCCCCAATGGGGTGAGGAGGAAGAGGGGGCCGCTGGTGCCAGACAGGGAGCTCCTGCAGCCAGGACAGTGCTGGGGAACAGAGAGCGGGGATGGGCAAGAGGCGCAGCAGGTTAAGTAAGCATTGGGCTGTTCACTGAAAGGTCAGTGGTTCAAACCCACTGGACGCTCCTTGGGAGAAAGATGTGGCAGCCTGCTCCCAGGGGGACTCACCCTGAGGACTGCGTGGGGCAAGTCAGCCACCACAATGGGGCTCTGTGCGTCGGGGCTGCCCTGTCGAGGAAAGAATGCAAGCAATGCCCTCCCCTCACTGCCGTAGGACTGATAGGGGTGAGGTGTCTAAGTTACACAGGTATGACCCAGGTGTGCACATGGCTCACTGTAGGGTTAAGGTATCTGCATGTAGGGTTAGGGTATCTGGGTTACACAGGTAGGGCTCCAGGTATGCACACGGCTCACTGTTAGGGTTGGGGTATCTGGGTTACACAGGTAGGGCCCCAGGTATGCACAGGGCTCGGCTGTTCACCGGAAGGTTGGAGGTCGAGTCCCCAGGAAGCACCTGGGGAGAGAAGCCTGGTGATCTGCCTCTACAGAACCAGAGGTCCCCCCCAGCACACATGGGTGGCCATGGTCAAAGCCATCTGGACTGCGGCTACCACCTCAGAGACCCAGGCCGGACGTGTCCGCACTGTCCTCATAGAGGGAAGGACACCAGCCCATCGGGAGTGGCCCAGCTAGCTCCTCAGGCACCGGGCCTGCCTGTGGGCTCTGACTGGCCACCGCCAGTGCACCAGTGTGGTCAGCCAGGGGAGGGCCCGCCTGACAGACGGCTCGGAGTGCTGTCATCTGTGGGCAGGATGTTTCCAGAGCTGAATGCAGGGATGCTCACGTTTCATCCTCTTCCACTTCCCAACAATGAAAACTTATTAAAAAGCCCATGAATATGTAAATGCCATCTTAAATATGGAAATGCAAAACATGCAAGAAAACAGTCGGGTGTGAAATATGAATGCAGCTCATCTCGAGAAGAGGCAGGCATGGCGGGCACGCCAGCCCAGCCCCCATCATCTCCACCACGAACAGTGAGGTGCTCTAGAGTGGAACCCCTCCCCCGACCAGGGCCCAGGGGCGTGTGCTGCATGGACCCTGCTCTCAGCTGTGGTCCCATGTCTGAGGTGGCCCAGGGCTCCCCCACCCCTCGGCTGCCTGCCTTGCTCCTCTGCTGGTGGACCAGGGGCCAGAGAGCAGCTGGCAGGGCTTTAGGGGCTCCCACGTCCCTGCTTGGGGCAGCTGCTGGGGTGTGGCCAGCAGAGGGTCCCTGGGGGCATGACACCCCCCACCCCCACTCAGGTCCCTCTGTTCCACCACTCCACTGCCAACCTGAGCGGTCAAGGTGTACACAAGGGCCAGAACATGGAGGGTGGTGACCAGTGGGCGCCACCCCACCCCCTGGCCCCCAGCTCTCTGCCCTAACTCATGAAGACAGAGTGCAGCACAGGTGGTAAGTGGCCACGGGGGCGGGGACCGGGAGGGAGTACGATGCGGGCCGTGGGCAGGCTTGGGGACACTGCCAAGCGAGGACACATTAGCTGACCCTGGTGTGTCCTTCTGGGTTTCCCGGGTCGCAGAAAGGGGGCTGACCCCGAACTGCCGCGTGATGGACGTGTACAAGGTCGGAGGACGCTGGGAGGACGGCGGCAGTGACCGACATGGCAGAGCTGCCAGGGGGGTGAATGCTAGAAGGAAGCCACATGGGGCTGCACGCCACCTACCGCGCCAGGCCCATGAGCCTTGGGGAGTTGGCAGAGAGCCCCAGGAGCAGGAGGCGGGCGCCCCTGGGGGCAAGAGCAACAGTGCCTGGCAGCAGGAGGGAGCGCAGCAAGGCCGCTGTGCCCCCATGGCTCATTCTGTTTCAAACTCAACGTCAGATGAGGAGTCTCGCTGGCAAACTGTCAGAGCTTTAATTTCCGCTCGCCCCTGACGCCCGTCTCATCTGACAGGGGCTTTGAAGGCGGAGGCACTTGTCCCGTTGGAGGGGTTTTGAACTAAACTGATGTATGTCCAACATCGCCAGGCATCTCTGAAAGCCAGTGTTCAAAGGGACGCCAGCTCCCATGCCCACACCTCCCTTTTAGCTGCGAGTGAATCATTCAAGAGCCACCTCGGAGGAGGGCGGGCACGCCCCTCCACCCACCCACCCCCAGTCCTGCAGATGGAGCTGAGACCCCAGAACGTCTCCCTCCGTACCTGGCTGTGCCATCAACAGCCTGGGCGGCCTCCATCCCCGAGCCTGAGCATTAGCCCACATGCACACGGAGAGGGCTGTGCCCGGAGGAAGAGTCCCACAGCTGCTGCCCTTTGGCTGGCGGGGGACGGACCCCTTAGAGCTGCTGCCACTGAGGTGTGCTGGCTGTGTGGGGGTTCTCCACAGTCATTCCCCGAGGGCACAACACGCACATGCACACATTCCAGCAGGCCCTGGCTCCCACACCAGGAAACAGACGGCCACCTGGAGCCTCAGTGGCTGGAAGCAGACGGAGCCCTCCTGAAGAGTCAGTCCTGCCTTGGACACCCACACCAGCCCAGCTCCCCGGGGCTCTAGCTCTCGAGCCCTGAGACACAGCGAGTGTGGCCTTGGCGAGTCCTGGCAATGGCGGCCCAGAGCCGTGGGGAGCCCCCGGGCCGCCCACACAGGCCCCCCGAGCGCCTACCTGCTGCTGATGGTGCTGTTCTTCTCCTTCAGCGCCAGCTCTCTCTGCTGCAGCTCCACCACAAACCGGGAAAGATCCTCAGGCGTCCTGGGGAGAGAGACAGCGGTCAGGCCAGCTGCTCTGCCAGGAGGGGCCCTCGGCCCTCGGGGAGCGCCTCGCTGGGGCCTGGGTGCAGGTGGCAGCACAGCCAGGCCTGTGTCCAACCCCAGCCGCCCCCAGGGAGATGACGGCCCTGGGCAAGGCACTACTTGCAGGAGGATTCTCAGGGACACAGGGCTGGTGCAGGCCGACCTGGCCCCTACCTGGCCCATGACCACACCTGGAAGCATGGCACATTTCACTAACACAAGGTTCATAGCCTGCACTCCTCCTGCATCAGAGGCACATTCTGGCCATCCCCAGGATGCTTCACCCGGGTTCCTGGTGCCCTGCCCACTTGCTCCTGCACTACGCCCAGCGCCGTGTAACCTTCCTGTGCCCTGGGACCCCCAGGGTGGCCATGAGGAGAGAGAGGAGGAACACTGAGAAGACCCCGCCCAGACCCAGCAGAGGGTCTCCACTCATCAGCAGCAGAGGCAGGAAGCAGGGGAGTCAAGGACAGGAAGGGGAGATGGGATGTATGGCCCATAGCCTCCATGAAACACTGCCTCCTGTACCAGGAGACTGGAAGAACTGGACAGTGCCTGGCTACCGTGCCCCAAAACGCTGACCAGAGAAGCTGAAGGCGGAGGGGGTGGGGGGACTTTATGGAACAGAATTTCAAAATCTCCTGGACTGCAGACTTCTGCAGCCATGGGGGTGGGGGGGTGGGGGGCAAATGCCTGAAGCTACTGCTGGGAAACCTTTGAGCCGTCAGCAGGAGCTCGCCCTGAAGCTGTGCGGCACAGGAATGATGGGGTCTGGCTTGACCACCGTGCTTTCTAACACCCTCCACTCGGGATCAGGGCGCTTGCGGAGCCTCGGAGCAGGGAGGGCAGGCTTGGGGCGAGACGGACACATGGCCTGAGGAAAGCCAGCACTCACTGAACGGAGTGCGTGGGGGTGGTGGTGGGGGTAACTGGCCTGCTGGACAGTCTCCACAACAAGTGCACATGAACTCAGCCCCTCGGTTCCACAAAAGCCTGAAATCCAGACCTATCCCTTGGCCAGGAGGGCCCCCTCTGCTTGGGGAAGAGGATGACCAGTCCCTGCCGGCTTACCAGCTGCCAGGCAGTGTGCCTGCGGACAGGAGTGGCTGCGAGGGCCAAGGGGACACTTGCAGATGAGGGAACTGGAGGGGTCCGCCGAGTACCATCACAGCCTAAAAATAACGCAGGGAACCAGGCCCTCCACAGCTCCCACCGACCTCCTGGGCTGGGCTAGGCTGGAGGTGGTAGGAGTGGCCATGCAGCCGCAGCCCAGGCACTGGAGTGGCTGCTCATGACGCTGCCTTTAGCTGTGAAGCCCTTCAACGTGGCCTGGGGGAGGAAGGGGCGGGG
>NW_022103901.1:1218361-1230326 GCF_000313985.2 Echinops telfairi
GCAGCTCAGGGAGCCGATGGACAGCAGGGGAACTGGGCCAGAGGCTATTCTGCAGTAGACCAGCTACTGCAGAGGCGAGGGCACCCACTGGGGCCCAGGACGAGGGCGGGGGCCAGCGGGGCTCAAGAACATGACTCCCCAATCTCCAAGGGACACAAACAGTGGCTTGGGGCACGCTCCACGGTGCTGACTCGCTGGGTCTCCGCGATGAGAACAGAGGGGTGGGGTGGGGGTGCACTCGGAGGCTGGACTCTGGGGTGCAGAGTGAGAGGGAAGGAGGCCCAAGCAGCCCTTTTCCTCTCAAGCATGGCTGGTTGAGGAGTGACCAGAGAAGCCCCCCGTCCCCCACCCCCGTCAGACACCACAGCCATAGGTGCAACTCGAGGGCTGGGGGCCCATCTCAAACGGGGGACATGATTCAGCCGCACCTCCCTCACAAACACGCTCATAAAACCTTGCTGCCAAATCCACTGTGCCCTCTCCTCTCTCGGGGTCTATGGGAGAAAGGTGCACGGTCTCAGAAGCCCACCTGCAGGGACAGCTCTCCTCTGTCCTCCAGATCACTGCGAATGGGGTCCGGTGACCAGATGTCACAGACTTGACTCGGGAGAGGCTAAGCTGAGAGCAGGGCAGAAGAGGGCACAGACTGCTGCCACACAGAGAGCCCCAGGGAGTTGAGCCACTCCCCATGGTCAGAGACATGGTCCCCAGAGGTGGCATGGAGAGGATGACTCTGGGCCACTCCCCATGGTCAGAGACGGGGAGCTGGCCAGGAGGACCAACGCAAGGCTTCCTTTCGCAGTTTGAGACCAGCCCTCCACAGGGTCCCTCCGCCTCGGAGCGGCAGGGAGTGTCGAGAACATCAAGGCACCGGCTTCCAGGGAAACAATCAAAGACGGAGTGGGAACAAAGACCGAGACGTGCCACAGAAACACCACCACGAGCCGCAGTCGGCGCCAGGCAGAGGGGGCAGGGGTGGGGGTGAGGGACCGCGGTGCTCAGAACGCGGGGGAAGTGGAAGTGAGACTCTCCTGGTGGGAGGCCTGGCCAGGATCCCCACAGGCCCTGGGCAGGGAGCCTGATCAGGCAGCCAGCAGGTAGGACAAGAGGAGGCCACGCCCCTTCTACAGTGGGCTGGAGGGCAGGGTGGGTCATGCTCAGGACAGACTGGAGCACCGGCCGACCCTGGGAAGCACGTGCTCACATCGGAGGTATGCACCACGTGTTCCCCCTCTCCGTCAGGGGGTCCTGTGGGGGTGGCCTGTGTGCCACCAACAAGGTCACCAGTGGCAGACGGGTCTCAGCAGAGCTTCCCGATGAAGTCAGACGAAGAGGAAAGGCCTGGTGATCCACTTCTGAAAATCAATGAAGGCCCTCGGCTGACGACGGGACACTCCCTGCATGCAGGGCTGCTGCAGGACAGACCATCACCAGGGCGTCGACTGTCGGAGCGGACGTGGCATGTGGTGAAGGGGCGGCTCAGGAGGCCCTTGTGAGGCAGGCTGACCTGTGGCTACCAGGATGGGCTCGGCCAGGCTGGAAGTGTGGGGTGATGCAGGAGCGTGTGACGGCTCTGAGAATGTTATGCTGGTCTGCTCCGTGACGACTAACAGGGACCAGGAGCACCCAGCAGAGGGGCTGCTGAGTCCATCCTCCTACAGTGACCGCAGAGGAGGGGTGGTCAGCGTGCTGAGCGCTTGTGAAACAGCAGCGAGGCGGCCAGTGAGAGGGGCAGTAAGAGACAAAGCACGAAGAGCAGGCTGCAGCCCGGGTACACGCTCAGAACGCAGGTAAAGGGAAGTCAAGTCCACTCGCAGCAACACTGCAGGCAGAGGGCCGCACGGCCCCAGCACTATGATCTTGGGGGATGCAGCTGGCCCCCCTTTTTGGCTCGGAGCAGCAGCCCCGCGGCTCCTTCACAAGCACAGAGAGCAGGACTCCACAAAGAGCCGCGGCACTGCCGAGAGCAGGCCCCTCTCGGTGGGGATTAGTGTACTCCCTTATCTACCTGTCGTTCACTGCTCTTCAAAGACAAACCAAGCCCAGAGCCCAGCGCTCGGCCGCCCCACAGGCAGAGCTGCCCATGGCGGTCATCTATCTGTGTAGAAGCAGTGGCTGCTGCCTCCTCCCACAGGGCAGTTGGTGACTGACCTCCCCACCCTACAGCTGTCAGCACGCCATTTAACCTGCCACACCACCAGGGCCTTTTACAAAGGCGGGCACACGTCACAGAAGATTAAAAGAAAGTCCTGCTGCCACCTTGCCCCCCTGACTTATGGAGGGGGTTACAGGGCATGGCAGCGTTCTCAGGAGCATGAGCTGTGATTCACGAGGAGACCCTGCAGGACAGGGTGGAACTGTTTACGGGAGTACAAAACCCCAACTTTCCCCGGAGAGGGAGGTAGCAGGTAAAACAATGGAAAAAGACGCCCCTCATCGATGGACTCTCTCCGAAGGAAGCCTGAGAGTCAACGTGTGTTTGGGACGGGCCGAGCTGTGCGGTCTCCCTGGACGTAAGCAGGCACGCCTCAGGGGGCGAAGGATGGAGAAGCACTCATGCAGCTATCCACCACGTGCATGCGCCTCCGGACTCCTGACATCAGCGAGATTGGCAGCGATCCCAGCCGCGCATGCGCCCAGCCGCAGAGCTTCCAGGCACTGACGTCGGCAAGCTCGGAGGTCCCAGGTTCCGCTGGAGACAGCACCAGCGGTCTGTGAAGCTCAGGAGTCGCAGAGGGACACCTACAGGCAGACCCATGATAGGAGCAAGACCACCTACGTGGAGTGTCCATCACGCCAGGCCACGGCCACAGCAACCAAGGGTCCATTCAATTCAAGAGGACTGTAATTCTACAAAGGCTGCTTTCTGATGGCAGGATTGAAATAGAAAAAGATAATCAAAGCCGAACAAACCAATCTAAAAACCCCCAGTGGAAATCAAAGGCGGAATTCTAATAACAGGATTTTTTAAAAAAAAGAGATGAAAACAAGAAGCAGAAAACGTTTCCAGAGCAATGAAACCTGCAATGATCAGGGGAGACGCGCTCATGCCTCAAGAACGGAGGTCTCGAACCAGGGCACTTGGAGGGAAAAGAGAGTGGAGCAAGCAGAGAGGAGAATAAAGACCAGCGTGTAATAGACTGTAACTCCGGATCAAGTCAATGCAGGCTCACAGTGCCCCCCAGAGGACGGGATGGGACTGCCCTGTCAGGCAGGATCTGCCTGCGTCTAGTCCCACTAGGCGGGCATTCCGACCCAAAAAACCTCACTGCCACAGAGTGATGCCAACTGGCAAGAGCCCTCCAAGGCAGGGTAGAACTGCCCCTGTGAGTTTATGGGAGGAGGAAGCCTGCCTCATCTTTCTCCTACAGAGCAGCTGGTAGCAGCCCAACACACAACCACTGTGCCACCAGGGTGCCTTCGTGGGCAGAATCAGGGTGGGATTAAGGCCTGACCTTAGTAAAGGGTGGACACACACTCACACTCATATACACTCACAGATGCTCACACGTATTCACACTCATACGCTCACACACACTCACATACACTCTCACACGTTCACACTGATACACACACACTCACACACACACACAGGATATTGCTTCCCCGGCGTGCTCAGCCTCAGACAACACACACCAAACAGGAAGGGCCTATTCAAAAGGAGCAGATCCCCAAACGACCTCTATCTCATTACAGAAATTGAATCAGTGGCTAGAGAAAAAACAAACAATCCTTCCTAGAAGAAAACCCAGTGGAGCAGATGGAGTCCCTGGAGAATTCCACCACACACGTAAGCGAGAATTAAGGACTCGGATGACAACAGAGGAAGAGACCACGGCCAGCTCCTCGGGCAGACGCGGAACTCAGAGCGGCTCCCTCGGAGGAGCCAGTGTTGCCCAGAGCCCACAGCAGCCAGGCCTGACCCAGCAGGGATGGACACATGGCCATCAGAGCCACCTGGAGGTGTCACTGGGACCCCGGAGGCCAAATGAATGTATCTCCAAATGTGGGTGGGGCTGAGGGTGCAGAGCGCGAAGCTGGCAGTGTCGGCACCACCGTGAGTAAGGAGTTCGTTAGGGGCTCACTCAGCAGGCAAAGGGCCCTGACAGCCTTGGGCCACAAAGGGACTTCATGCCAGGGCTGCAGCCCTCCACGCCCTGACGGGTTATAAGCTGGCAGAAAACAAGCACATACATAGTCCTCTTCAGCTTTGCCAACTGTCCCCTGGGCACAGAACCCACAGAAACCAAACCCACTGCCGTGGGGCCGAGCCTCATCCCACAAACCACCACCCAAGCTCACGGCCATTGAGTCATTCCACACAGGATGGGGTAGTACAGCCCCGGTGGGTTTCCGAGGTTGTCAACTCTTGAAGGAGGCAGACAGCCTCGTCTTCCTCCCTCAGAGAGAGCAGCGGAGGGCTTGAACCCTGTCCTTCCCGTTAGCAGCCCACTGTGACCCCACAGCACCAACAGGGCTCCCTCCAATCCACACGCCCAGACCCACTGCCATCAAGCCAGTGCCCACACACAGCCACCCAGCAGGAGGCAGCTGGCCGATGCGTTCCAGGAAGCACGATGTTGAGAGCAAAGCCAGTGCACAAGGCCGAGATGGTGAGGGTCCCCTTAGTGACGGGGCTACAAGCGTCCAACTTCTGCCCAAGCCCTAGTCCCCACCCAGCCTCTGGAATCCAAATACACGGACAGTCAGGGCATCTTACCAAAGTTCCTCACCACAAGAGGCCACTCACTGTCCCTGTGCTGTTGTGTCTGCTCGCAAGCGCACACGATGCAGGGCTTGGAGAGCTGGGAGCACATGCCGCCATCTTTCCTCTGCATCTTCCCACCAATGCAGCGCAGGCCCGGGTACCGCAGACGAAGGCCACACCCAGACCCTTTCCCCAACGTCAGAGTGGGCCCAGGGGACATGGTCATTGGGAACGCTGAGTTCAAAGATGGGTAAAATGCAGTTTCTATAAACTGCTTGCTTCTTCTGCACTGTCACGCCTGAAGCTGCTCCTCCAGAGCCTGAGAATAAGCCCTCTTGGTTTCTCACTGTGGCCGTGGAGGCAATGTCCCTCGGTGGCCAGGCTGCTCCGCTGTGGCCCCCCCTTGCTGGTGCCCCCCAGGCCCTCTGCTGCCCCCTCACACGCTGACGAAGGCAGCGCCATGTTGGTGAGGGGACCTGTGGGGGGGCCCTCGTGGCGAGGAAGCAGGAGGCGGGTCAACCTGTGGCTCAACGGGGCAGACTCTCAACAGCTGTCACCACTGAAGCCCCTGTTTGGGATAACGTGGCCCACTGCAATGGGCTGTTGTCAGGTGCGTCACAGCGAGACTTGCTGTGTGCAACCATGGGGAACACGAGCCAGCCCTGGGCCACCCTCCCCCTGTGGGTATGTCTGAGTCCGTGGATGCGGCCACTGTCACACCATCTCGTCAAGGGTCTTCCTCTCTTGGCTGACCCTCCGCTTTGCCAAGCACAATGTCCCCCTCCAGGGACTGGTCCCAGAGGAGGTCTCCCCATCCTTGTCACCCCTCCGTGCCTTCGGCAGCCGTGGTACTCTCAGCGTTCTCCAGCAGCACCAGGATTCCCATGCTGCCTCGGTTCTTCGTCCCTCTTCCTTAGTCAACGCCCAGGAGGTCGTGAGGAGACTGAAAAGACCTGGCTTGGGCCAGGCGCTCCGTGGTCCTCGGAGTAACATCCTGGCCCTTCATCACGTGAAGGAGGTCCTCGTGCAGCAAATCCACTCATCTACGACGCACAGAGAACTGCCCTTTGGGGTCACTGGGCTGATGCCAGTGGGTGCGCAAGGAGGGGGTGGGAGTGAAGCAGTCCGGCTCCTTGGGAACCAGTTCTCCAGGGAATAAAGTAACAAAGGTAAAAGGGAAAATCCTGTTCCTTTGCAAAGGAGGGTGGGTGCAGGCTTCTCTCCCGCCCCACTCGCCTGCCTGAACCCACGTCCCGCCCCAAGGAGATGCCGGGAAAGGATGTCATTAATAAATTTATTTCCACTTGCTTTTCAATGGTGCTGAAAAGTATATGCAAATCCACCCGTAATTAGGTTTAAAAATTCCATTCTGTGGGATAATCAGACTTCAAAAAACTCAATTTTAGTTTTAATCAGATTTTAACAAGGATATTAAGTCCATTTCATGGAGAAAAGGGGAAAACTGTGAATTTAACACAAAATGTATTCAAGCTTAGCCCTGGGAGATAATTAAATAAAATTAATTTGGCAAGGGTTGTCAGTAAGTGGAGGCACTCCAAACAGCACCCAGAGTCTCTGATGGCGACAAAGACCGCCCCTACTGTACACACAGGTGCAACACTGGCCGGCCAGCCACTCATGGACCTCTTCCTATGAGCAGGCATCAAGGGTCTAACACCAGCCGGCCCTCAGGACCAGAGCCTGCTAGTCCCCTGGGAAGAGAGAGGAGGGCAGGGACATGCTCGACCTGCACCAGGGGGCCCTAACATCCGCTGGGACCAGGACTAGGGTTCAGCATGGTGGCAGCTGGGGAGGGGTGGGTCTGTTTGAGTCTCAGACCCTGAACCCATCCAGACCACTGCAGTCAAATGGAGAGTCGAGGTACCAGAGCCTGGGGCCATGTGTGTCAGAACAATGCTCCCGAGGCTCTCTCTGGATGCAGGTTGCTAGGGCTCTCTGCCAAGGTGCCTCTGGAGATACCTTTCAGTGAGTACCTCAGTACTTAAACGCCTGCGCCCCCCTACCCCACCCCACCCTCGCCCCCAGGACTCCACAGCCCTGTGCATGGGCTGTTAGGGCTGTCGAGTTGACAGTGGCCAGGTGCATAACACCCAGACCAGCCTAGTCCTGCACCGTCCTCCCGAGGTTGACACGCGGCCGTCCGCTGTTGCAGCCGAAGCCCCAGGTGAGGGGTCAGCAAGCTGGCCTGCAGGACCCCCAGCCCATTTGGGGGCGACTGTTTCCTGGGGCACAGCTGGCCACTTACTGTGGTCCTTCATGCTGAGATGGCCCAGGGGCCTGCTTCTACCGACACTCCCTGCCCTGACTGGAGCCCCATACCCTAGGAGTCTCCAGAGACCCTGGGAAGCTGGGGGGCTGGTCCCCCAACTGGCCCTGCAGAGGCAGAGCTAAGAGCTGCAGTCCCCAAACCCCAGTGACTCCCGACTGGGCCCTTTCCAGGAAAGGACAGCTAGCTGCTGCCAGGCAGCCATCCCTCCTGCTCTGGGACTCCAGCGGTTCACGTTAAAATCCCTGAGAGAGAGAGAGAGAAAGCACCCCTGGCACCTCCAGTCTTTGTAGCGGAGGAATGGCTGGAGCTTCAAGGAGTTGGTGCTAACCAAGTGGCGACCCCTGGAGAGCTCTCCGAGGCACTGCAGCCAAGCTCTAGTAAACAAAACAACGCCACCATCGCTGCTGGTAGACACCCTGACCCCTGCCGCCAAGTCCACTCCAGGTCACTGTGGGCAGGACAGCCCGCACGGGTCTCAAAGGCTATAATCTGTACAAGAAGGAGCCCTGATGGCGGTAAGGGCCAGGCGTTGGGCTGCTAACTACAAAGTCAGAGGTTCAAACCTGCCAGCCGCTCCATGGGAGAGATGAGGCTATCTGCCTTGGAAACCCTCCACAGGGTGACCAGGAGCTGCTTTACGAAGCCCCAACAGGCCTCCATGGAAGGGCCAGGCCTAATCGCACTGTGCAGTCAATAAAAATGGCATTTTGATTTAAAGCCCCCTTCCGGCACCCAAGGAGGCCATAGCACCTGTCGGTTCTGAAAAATGGGTGACGTGCCTGCCTCTTGTAATTACAATCCTGATGGAGGGCAAATGCCCCAGAGGCCGAGCCGCAGGAAAAGCCTTTGCCAAACAGAAGGTGCCTCCACCAGGGAGGGAAGCAGGAGCGGGTGCTCTGGGAGTGGGCCGGCTCCGCCGACACAGACCCATGAAGCCCTGCTATCAGTTTGGGAGCAGGCAAGCAGCAGTGTGCGGGCAGGGGGCATGGAGCGAGCCGCCCCTCCTGGGCCCGGGGAGGGCTGTCTGGCTCCATGAAACTGAAGCGGCGTTTGCACATAATAAAAAATTAATTGCTAATCTTCCAACTCCGCCGCCTCCGCGAACAAGATAGTATTGTGTTGCCGCCTCAGAAGTTAAATGCTTCCTCTCCTAAGTAATTACGGCTCTTCCTCTACCTTGCCGGGTGCCGCCTCCCCCGGCACCCACTCCAGAACCTGTGGGGAGGGGCCGGGGCTACAAGCAAAGGCAGGCAGATCAGCCTGCCAGCGGGCTGGAGGCCCTTCCTGCCAAAGTTCAGCTGGGCGCCATCAGGCCTGAAAGAGAAGCCCACAGCTGATGGGTCCCCGCCTGCCTCTGTGCATGTTCTGCACGGGCTCAGCCGACGGGCAGCTCCCCAAGAGGTGCCGGACGTGCCAGCATAGGCTGCTGGGCTCAGAAAAAGGCAGGCCCCAGCTGCACGGCACCATGTGGCCAGCCAGATGGCTGGAGGGTATGGAGGGCAGAGCCCACCAGGCTCAGGGGCCAGCCAAGCACCCCAACAAGGCTGCCAAGAACTCCCGCATGACCTTGACCAGGGCGCCCCCGCTCAGCACTCTGGATCCCCGTGTAAGAGGAGGTGACATCAATGCCACCCTATGCACGCAGCTGTCGGCAGAGACCAAGGAGTGGCCTCTCTGTATAGCATCTGCACAGGCACAGCCACCTCTGTGGTCCCACGGCCTCAGCCAAGTGTAGACCCTCACAGAACACAGCCTGTCCTCAAAGACACCCACCCCGAGCGTCTAGTGAGCCCCCAGTGTCTGGCCTAGCAAGGATCCCCACTCCAGCACCATGAGAGCTATATGCCCCCCGCCTCCCAGCTCAGGCAGTGGGGCCCCCTCTGCACCTCCCATCAAACACTCCAGGTCCTTGGGGAGCAGTCTCCACACAAAGTGAAACACAACCGTCTGTGGACGGGGACCCAACCAACAAAGGTGCTGAGCGGCATATGAGATGGAGAGATGTCACCAGCCACTGTCGGGCAGTCTCTCAGTGTGCCAGCTCTCTGCGCCCCCCGCCCCCACACATAGCACAGCTGGCAGGGGGAAGGTTTCCAGTGGGCAGGACCAACCACCAAGCCTGATGAGCTTCCAAAGACCCCTCCCCCCCAACCATCAGACAAGGAGTCGGCAGGCCGGAGGGAGGGTCTTCCACACAGGTGGAGTGGTAGCCACGGACCTGCTTCCTGGGAACCAGCAGACAAGGCGACAGGAGGCTGCTGTTGGGTCAGTTCTAACCCTAACCCCACTACAACAGAACGGAACGCCGTCCCTGCGCCAGCCTCAGTCAATCCCGTGCTTGAGCCCACGGCGGCCGCCACGGGGTGAGTGAGTGCCCCTGTCGAAGGCCTGCCTTTGCTTCCACTGACCCTCTACTTTCACCAAGAGTGAGGTCCTCCTTCGGGGACTGCTCCCTCCTGATCACATGTCCAAACTGCAGGGGCAGAGCCTTGCCCCTCACATCTGAGGGCCGCTCTGACTGCAGTCCTTCCAGGACCCGTGTTTGTCCTTCCCTGTGGTCAGCCTCTCCTCTTCTGTACCAGTCTGCAGCAAGAGGAAGTCTCGGGTCCTCTCTGACATGTGCACTCTCTGAGGACTCAGGGGCACTGGGCCTACCACGTGGCACGCTCAGGACCCAATACACAAGGGATCTATACCTGGATTCGCCTAAATGGTGCAGTGTGATGGTGACCTTTCTATGGCCTTTCTTGCCACGGGCTTGTGGCTTCCACCAAATGGCTGGGTGGGACTTCACAAAGGTGGTCAGCCACCCCCGGGGCTGGCTGGCGGAGAATATGAACAAGGTGCAAGGAGCCCCATGCAAACTAAGTGTACAGAGCCAGCGTGGGAACTGCTCGGTCTGCCATCCCCCTCGGCTTAGCGCAGGCTCTCCAGAGGCAGAAAAGGGAACCTGACCAGGTCCCCGTGCTGGGAACCTCCTAGACCCAGTATCAGAGTGCTCGTAAGACCAGAACATGAGGGTGAGTCCACGGCAGCGGGAGACAGCACGGCGACGGAGCCCAGCAGCTCAGGCTGGCGTCCTGGTGGCACGGGGGTGGGGGAGCGCTCTGGACACTTGCTGGGCTTTGGGACACCTGCCCAAACTGGGCACAGACTGGACCGGGCAGCCAGGAGGCCTGGCTGCTGGCATGGCTGAGACGAGCTGTAGCCTGCGCCTCTCCAGAGCCTGAGCTGTAGCCCTGCTCCTTCCTAACAAAGTCCCCAGGAAGACTGGCCCCAGCGGTGGAGGGACGGCCGTGCTGGAGGAGGCCTGTCTGATCTCCTCACAGGCATCAGCCGAGATGCTGATCTACCCCCCACCACCCCTGTGAAGGTAGCGCAGGTCGCACCCCTGCCCCGCCATTCTGACAGCTGGTGTGTCTGGCGGCCTGGGAAGAGCAGCCAGGGGCAGCCGAGCGGGCAGCGGCGTCAAGAACGCCTCAGCAATTGTTCGGCATGCTCACGGCTCACAGGCTCTGCCGGGGGGGACAGCTAGCAGGAGGCTGACGCACAGCCGACTCAGTGAGCCGGTCAGCGCCCACAGCCCGCTAAGCGGCTGCCACGGCAACCACCTCCCTTCTTTCCTCAGGGCAGGCCTGCTCCCACTCAGAGCCCCTGCCCGCTCTGTCCTACTGACCCCAAGCAGACAGCCCCCCTGAACCCAATGTCTTCCCGGGGGGTAGGACAAGCAGGCGGACCTTGGGATGCTGGCAGGAGAGGAGGGCTCAGGGCTGACTGCTAGATAGAGGCTTCTACTCTCCGGCCCCACCACTGCCCACAGCACTGAAGGCAAGGTACTTGCTGCCAAGCCCCCAACAGTCACAAGCAGTCCCCCACTGAAGCCTGCCCTAGCCCCTGCCCCATCCAATTCTATTCCCACAAGCTCTTTGGGGCTGCCCCCCCGCTGTTGGGGCTCAGAGCCTGTGGGCCCTCGCTGGGTTCTTCTGGTCCCCTGGCATGCAGCCAGACCTCTGTGAGCACAGCCCACACCCCCGGGGTCGTCACCCTAATTCACCACAGTCCTTTCCAGCTGTCTGTGGACAGCTTCACCCACCTGACAGGAGGCGCAGCCAAAGAAACATCACAGGGAGCCCCACAGAGGAGGGGAGCCCCAAGGAGATAAGGAGCCCCTGAAGGAACCCAGCACCTGGCAACAAACTCAGGGCAGCGGCCCCGGGACCCTGGGTGGTGTGGGGGCCAGGAGAGCGAGGCAGCTCCTCCATCTCTCCACCCCCCACCCCGACCTCCGACCTCCCACACACGCCCTGATGGGTCTCCCCCATCAGAACAGCCAGCCCAACATGGAGCCACTGTTGCTCACTCCCTCATGGGCACCACAGCTAACCCCAGGCAGTCTTCCCAGTCCACGCCCACCCTTTCTCATCACACCATGGCGGTGGGGGGTTTGGGGTGTGAATGGGTGGGTGGGGGACAGGTTACTAGGAGGTTGTGCAGGCCCGCATCAGCCCACGGGCAGCTGTCCACGCATCTAGAAACCGCCTGAGAGCTCACCCCGGCACGGCAGTCATCAGGTGGTGTCCCGCCCCCTTGTTCCCTGCTCTCCACGGCACACGGCAGCTTGAGCCAGGCTGGGCAGGGGCGCGGAGACCATGGCCAGGCCACAGGAGAGGCACCAGCCCGTGCGTCACTCTCCTTCCCAGGCACAGAGGCAGCTGGGTCCTTACGAAGTGCCTACTGTGTGCCTACGCACCTAGGCTGTGAGGCTGTAGGCGAAGACCCAAGGCCCTGCCGAGGGCCCACTGACCGCAGGCCAAGAGGTGAGAGCCCCTGGCGCGGCATCAGAGGTGGGAAAATAGCACGCCGTGATGGGCACCAGCCTGAAGAAACACAAAGGGCACCAAATGATGTCCCTCCCTCGCCCCCACCGTGCCCGGGGAAGAAAGGAAGTCACGGGGTTTGGAGCCGAG
>NW_022103901.1:1230426-1257691 GCF_000313985.2 Echinops telfairi
GCAGGGCCGGGGGCCGGGGGCTGGATGGGGCAGGACAGGACAGCATCAACCGCTGTACTCTGAACGGCAATCATGGCTCCCATCACTGGGGCCATGAGAGAGCCTGGCCAGCCGTCAACTTCTTCCTGAGCACGAGGCCAGGTCACCCCACGCTGCCCTCCTAACTAGCCTAGACAGCTGTCACCTGGCCAGCTGCAGGCAGCCTGGGCAGCTTCCAGCTCAGCCCTTGTGGATGTCCCGCCCAGACATGGCGATGGCTCAGCACTTTGGGGTGGGCGCTGAGGCCAGGCTGCTCTGAGCCGACAGGCAGGTGTCCATGCAACAGACTCAGGACAGGACCAGGGGCAGCCATGAGAGGGGCCGGGGACTTTGTCACAAGAGAGTCCGGAGTCGTCCTGGCGGTGGAACCCTTACACGCGGCTGGGGCTGCACTCTGCCTGAGAAGCCCTGGGGTAGCTCTCCTTGGCCACAGGAGCATCTCTGTGCATCCAACCCCCAACCCTGGCCATCTCCAGTGGGGGCCCGTCGGCAGGTCCTCAGGAGGCCAGTGCGCCCAGCCCTGCTCCACATCCATAGACACAGGCAGCAGGGGCTACAAATGCACACAGGTTTGGAGGGCCATGTGGCCGGAGCAGGCCGTTTGAAAGGCACGTCCCTGCCAACTGGCCATTCCTCTGGGAAGCAGCCTGTTAGCCAGCACAGCCCTTCTCGCTGCTGGGAGGTCAGAGACCAACCAGCCCGGCCAACCTGCTGCCCTGTCAACCCTCACCCTCTGCCCCGTGTGGTTTGGTGTCTGGCCGGCAGGCAGTGCACTGGTCAGTGGGGCCCTGGTCTAGTGCCTGTGGAGACTGTGAAGAGCTGCTGAGGGCCCACCCAAGGCAGTGGACAGCTAGCCAATAAGGCGAGGTTCACACTGCCCACGGAGGCCTCTAGCACTTTAATGAAGTGCAGCGGGGCCCATCCTGGGGGCTCTCTGGGGAGAGACTGCACCAGGGACCATGGCTCCGAAGGCACTCCTGCTCCCACGCCATGCCACGCCACAGCTGGTTAATTAAGCGGCGGGTAACTACTGTAAGCCTCCCAACTTGGGTCTTTTTCAGAGTGCTCTGGTCCCTGCCATTTCTGGAGACCCACGTTAGAGTCCGTCCGTCCATCAGTTTCCACTGTGAGCTGGGGACGAGTCCTCCAAGCGAGGCTGAGCCTCCCCTCTTCACTCATCAACCCTCTGCCACATCCACACGCCGTCCAGCCCTACAGGATGGAACAGCCTGCCCATGGCTCCCCAGCTCTATGGGAGCAGGAGGCCTCATCTCTCCTGGGCAGTGGCTGGTGGGCCCCAGGCTAAGCTGGCTGTTCGTGGGTCTGGGCTTAATCCACTGTACCACCAGCCCCTGCATGTATTGGGGTCATCTTCAATTTCTCTCTGGGAGTGCTGGTGGGTCAGTGATGGACAGCCAGACACCGCCCACTCCTCGGGAAAAAGAGGAGGCTCCTCGTAAGGACTGCCCGCACCCAATGCCCATGCAGCTGCTGTGTGCTCGGCATCGGTGGCAGCGGGTGTGACCTGGCATCGGTAAGTTTCTCTCAGCAATGCCGTACATAGCACTCCCAATCCTGCTCACACTCTGCAGAGCGAACCCCTACGCAGGGCAGTGTTTGGGTTGGTTTTCTGCACTGAGTGGCTCCTGGGTCCAGTGACCCCCTGGTGGCACCATCCCATCTGTTTCTCCAATGGCCCTGGGCCCCTAGCTGCCACCAAGTGGGTCATCAGGCCTCACAGCTCTGCAGGCAGGACCGCTCCGGGGTTGGAGCGGCCCACGGCCTCCTGGTCAGCGCCGGGCACCCCCTCTAGGACCCCATAGCTGGCCTTTGCCCCATGGGGGACTGGCAGATATGTCGGTGACAGCTGTCATGGATGCCCTGGCTCAAGCTGGCCCCCATCTACTCCTGGGCTAGGCTTTCATCCCAAGGCGGCGGCGCTGGGACACTGCCGCCCACGAGGGTCTTCTTGCCTCCTTCACTTAGGTGGGTTTCAGGACTGAGCCCCACCTTCCTCCCTTTCTCAGTCCCTTGGTCAGTTCTGCCTGGGCTGACAGGCCGCCTGGACTCTCCTTATAGAACCTTCAATTCCTGCCCCCAGCAGCTCTAGGCCTGAGGCCCACAGCCTGCAACGCTGGGGCTGCCCACCACCTAGTGGTGGACGCTGGGACTGCGGGGCAGAGGCATGGCTAGGCCCCCCACAGGGAGCCCCCCACCCTAACCTGACAGACAGGCCCACCACACAAGCTGGCTTCCCAGGTCAGTCAGCTGGCTTCACTCAGGTCTGGACGGGCCCGCCCGTGAGCAAATGTGAGCGTATGCACGTGTGTGTGCAGAGACCTGAGGCATGGGAAGGGGCCTCGCAGCCCTGCTGAGCACCTCCGGGCAGGGCAACCCCACCCACTGGCATCGCCCTGGAACTAGTCCCCACCAGTGAACCTGCTTCTCCCACAGAGACCCCAGGCCACACGGAGCCTCTCAGCACGGCGTCCTGCACCCTCTGTCCACCCCATCCCTGGCAGGGACCGCATCCCCACACTCAGCAGGTGAGGCAGGCCTGCCTGGCCACACACCTCAGGACTGCACCACAGTGGCCAGCACACTCAGGGCCCTGCACAGGCGGGGCCACACCACCCTGGGCGGGAAAGGAGGGGAGGCCCTCCGAAGGTGGACCAGCCCCTGGGCTGACTGCAGCCAGCAGGTTCCAAACAGCAAACCCAAGAAGTCCAGGAGCTTCTGGGAGGGACACAGCACCCCAAGGGCCACACCCTGCACCCCTGGGGCTGGGGCCAGCAGGAAGCAGGACCCTCGGGCTGGCTGACTGGGGGGTCCTGGCTCCAGGGGAAATAAGAGAGCACTCGCTTGTGACCAGGAGCTCAAACAGCCCCGAGGGGCAGTGTAACAAGCATCAGGGTCAGGGAGCAGGAGGACAGCACACTGCAGGGCCCAGGTCACGGGCACGGACAGCATTCCGAAGCCTGGGCCACAGGCAAGAGGCCACAGGCAGGCAGGGCAGCACACCTGGCCGGGAGCAGCTGCAGGACCATTGGAGACAGATGCGCAGAGGCCCCCAACTTGGACTGGGACAGAACTGGCCACAGCTGCTGACCAGAGAACGAAATGGCTGGCAGCACTGACCACCTGCCACCCCACATCCGCTCACATGCTGGCAGCTAGCTTGGCAGCTACGGGGGCCTGAGGAGACAGTGGTCACCCTCCATTACTCATCAACCACCTCAGCTCACCCTGCTGGAACTACAGCACCAGCCCCCATGCAGGGTGTGTCCCCAAAGCTGCAGGCACTCCCAGCAGGGGAGTCCCCTTTCAAGCTGAGTGCCCCAAGACCGATGTGTGCCCAGGGGAGCACACCCACCTACCTGAGCTGCAAACCGGTTGTCTGGTCCAGCTGCTCCCAGCTCTGCAGCCTTCCCAGCAGCCTCTGCGGGACACAAACACCCAACCAGTGAGTCATCCCCGGCCTGTGCCCAGCATTCTACCATCCTCCTATCCTATCCGTGGACCCCACGATCAACCACCCATTACCTACTGACTGCACACCACAGCCACTTAGCTCTCTGCAATCACCCTCCTCTACACACTGGTACTCGCCTCCTCCCTACACTGTCGTCACCTCCTCACTGTCCCCTCCTCCCTGCACTGTCACCTCTCACTACACTGCTACCCCCTTCACCGTGCTATGGCTCCTGCCACATCGCACACACAGTGACAGCGAATTGCCGTGTCCACTGAGCTCAGCCCAGGCCCAGCTGCTCCCTGGACATGAGCCCAGTTGTCGGCAAGGTGACGTCTTGCAGGCGTGCTCACTGCACTGCTGGGGCGGAGGGATGGCAACTGGGCCACAAGGTGTGTGCCACTCACCCATCACTGGGGGCCTGACGAGCAGCACTGAGGGTCTGAGAGGAAGGCACTCTGCCCCCAGGTGGTGACAGACAGCAGTAGGGTGCCAGCGCTAAGGGCTGAAACAAGCCTTAAGGTCTGGACAGGTGACCTACTTATTGGCTGCCCTTTCAAGAACCAGACCAAAGCTGGCTGTTACACTGATTACACCATGTTTCTGGGTGGGAGTCGGTCCCCCCGCAGCCCCTGGGCAGCCTGGCACGTTCTGTTTTGATACACGTCAGCCCCACCCTGAGCTGGCAGCACATGGCCGAGGTCGAGAGAAACTTCTGAAACCTGCTGTCAGGAGACCGTGTAAGTGCTGAGTCTGCTCATTCTCGTCACCCCCACGCCCGTCCTGGTCTCTGAATTAGGGCAGGTGCCCAGAGAAGACAAGCGGCCTGAGGGCAAACACTGTGCCCCCCACCCGCCTCCAGCACCAGCTTCGGGCTCCGGGTCCTTCCCCGCTGCACTCTCCACGGGAAGGCCCTACCCGGCCTCGCAGGCCGTGTGACCCTCTGCCAGGTGACCTGGTCTACCCACATGCTCTGCAGCACGGAAGGGCCTCTTGGCCCTTATTCTGCCTGCCACACTTGCAGCAGCTTCCACACATGCAGGGGTGGCCAGCGGGACCACAGACCAGGGGCGTCCTGGTCCCCGGAGAGCCGGCTGGAGGCTGAGTGGAGCGTCCCGCAGCCGCCCGGCCTCACCTCCTTCTCCAGCTCCAAGGCCACCAGCTCCTCCTGCAGCTTCTCCTGCCGCCCGAGCCGCCTCTGGAGGCCCTCCAGCTCCTCCTGCAGCAGCCCGCTCGTCTCCTTCATCTCCCTGTGGGTCGGGGGCAAGCCTCCATCACCCAGAGCCCCAGACCAGGGTCACCACCCGCCAGGCCCCACCCCGCCCCCTCACCTCAGGCGGGCGTTCTCCTCGCGCAGCTGCTTCAGCTCGCGCTCCGCCTGGGGGAGCCGCCCCAGCTCCGCCCGCATGCTCTTCAGCACGGCCGAGTCCTGCTCCAGCAGGCACCGCTGCTGCTCCAGGTCCTGCAGGTGAGAGGGCTCACAGCACAGCTCCACAGCCCACCACCCCACGCAGAGGTGCCTGCACCAGCGAGGAGGCACCAGGAGTGTCCCTCACCTTGATCTTCCGCTGGTGCTCCTCCCTAGCGTCCTGGGCAGCCTCCAGCTCCTGGACCTTCTGATTGGCTTCCTGCCACTTCCTGGGGAACAAGGAGGGACCGTGCTGGGGCAGGAGTGACGGCATCCACGGATGGACACACGGGCACACACAGATGGTGCCCAGAGCAGGTATGAGGACACACACAGACACAGATCCACACACAGATCCACACTGGCACATACACTGACACACGCAGATGGTGTCCAGAGCAGGCGGGAGGGATGCCTCTGGAGTGCACACACAGGTGCACACAGACACACATTCACACACACACACACACACACACACACACACACACACACGACACCAAGTCACATGTTGATCCACACAAGCTGTCAGATGCACAGATTCACACGCACACACAGACATGTACATAATGAGCCCGTTTGTACACACACCCACGAAAGTATGCACAGGTGCAGAGCCACACGTATGCACAGACATGTACAGATATGTACGCATACTCTCACAGGCGCACACACAGAGACCACTGACAGGCCACACCCAGACATGCGCAAGCTCTCTTCCCCCAACCAGTCCCAGCCCCCCACTCGGTGGGCCCAGTGCTCTTCGCAGGAGAGACCACACAGGAGCCTCACAAGCTGGAGCTCCCCGCTCCTGGGCAGCCACACGCTCAGAGCACGTCAGAGACAAGTCCCCCAGAGCTGCTGCCCCAGGCACACTAGGCCCTGTGAGCCTTCCCAGGCGCCCATCCCCAGGGCCCTGCTGAGAAGCCGGCCTCCCACCTGTGCTGCTGGTCCAGCTGCTCCCTCAGCTCCTCCTTCTCCGACTCCAGGCCCTTCACCTGCCTCTCCTGCTCCATCACGCTCCACTGCAGCTCCGACAGCCGGCCCTTCAGCACGTTGATAGTCTGAGGGGTGGTGCACAACCTCCCGTCAGCGACCCAAGACCAGGTCTGCCACGGCCTCACCAATCCTCTGTCCCCTCCTGTCCATAGGTTCTCCCTCGGCACCCCACCCAAGATGCTGGGGACACAGCCAGACCCTGGGAAAGGCCATCATGGGGCAAGGGGTACAAAGGGCACCACCCAGGATGGCTGGACCGAAGCCCGTGCGCCTGTTCCCTGCCCCTCGCACAGGGGCATCCCTCAGGTCTGCTCCTTGGGCCTGTGTCCCTGTCCCAGCTGCTCTGGGCCGACCAGCCCTTCCCATGCTCCTCTTCTTCACCGTGAGGCACTGCAGGCTCCAGCGAGTGGCTGCAAGGGCCGGTGGGCACGTGAGGACAGCGGGGGCACGGCCCCCTGTCACGTGTCAGCCCCGAGGAGGCAGCTCACCTCGCCGGCCTCAGCCAGGCCGTCTTCCTTCTCACGCAGCGTCCGGCGGGCGGCATCCAAACTCTGGCGGCACGAGCGGCCACGCTCCAGCTGCTCCTTCATCCTCTCAGCCGCCTCGGCCTCACGCTCCTCCAGCTGCCGGATGCGCGTCAGCAGCTCCTGGTTGCGGTCGACCTCACGCTGCCGGAGGACAGAAGGGTGAGGGAGAGCAGGACAGGGGCCTCAGGCTGAGAGGGCAGCCAGAGATCCGCTGAGCAGGCTGGAGCATATCCGGGCACCTCAGCAAGGGACCGGGATGCCCAGAGCCTTGCCAGGTCCCCTCCAGGGCCCTGGCCTTAAGCAGACACTCTGGGCAGGGGCTCAGTCCCACCAGCCCCAGGCTGCGTGGGACACCTGTGCAACCCCGAGCATTACAGTGTGGACGACCGGCAGGGAGGACCTGAGGCCGCAGCTGACCCACCCTGGAGAGCGCCTGTGCTTCTGCTGCCCCAGCAGGGACCCCAGCCACCACCACCACTGACGACGTCAGTGTCCCTGCGAACGAGTGCCCAGGAAAATGTGTCAGTGTCCCCGAGGGCACGTGCCAATAGCAGGACACTTGCTAATGGTCTGTGCTAGGGCCTGGGTCTGGCCCGAGTCACTCTTCTGGCCAGGCCTCAGGCCACCTGCCCACGCAGCAAGGGAAGAACAGGCTCAGGGGCCACACCTCGGCCTCCTGCCCCTTCACCCCCCACGGCTGTCTGGCAGGCCCACACAGACACCTGGGCCATCTGCACCCACCTCGTAGTTGCGGGCGCTGGTGGTGGCGGCACGCTCCAGCTCCACGCGGGCCCGCTTGTGGCTCAGCTCCATCTGCATCTTCTCTCGCTCCACCTGGATGACGTGCGACTGCGAGCGCAGCTGCTCGGCCCGCTCCTCCAGCTGTGGCAGAGAGGGGCGGGCCTCGAGGGGGCACCCTGCACCTGCAGACCAGCTGCATCCCTCACTCCATACCCACAGACCCCCTCCCTGGCCACACCCCTCATCCATACGCATAGACACCCCCTCCTTAATTACACTGCTCACCTGGCACCAGACCCCTCCCCAGCTGTACCCCTTAAATCACACCCACAGGACCCCTTCCCAGCTGCCCCCCTCACCTTTCACCCATAAACCACCCCCTCCCTAGCTACACCCCTCACCCACAGACCCCCTCCGGGGGTGGCGGGGCCTCACCCGCATGTTCTGCTGGTACTGCATCTGCAGGGAGCCTGACGCAGAAGTGCCAGTGTCCAGGGCTGGCCTGCCCTCCACGCGCTGTGAGATGAAGTTGTTGAGTGACCGCAGGGAGGACAGGACTGTGGTGTTCTCACCCAGGTCCTCCATGACCACCGTCTTCCTGCGGAGAGACAGAAGAGTTCAAGAGAGGCCGCCACACCTACAGAGCTCCAAACGGGCCTGCCATCTGCGCCAACCCACGGCCGCCCAGCGGGTCAGGAGTGGGCCGTGCTCTGAAGGCGCTCTCGATGGCTGGCTTTCTTGGAAGTGTACGCCCAGCCTTCCTTCCAAGTCGCCCTGCACTGGGAGCACCAGCCTTCCAGTGAGCAGCTGAGTGCACGACGCTGGGAGCCCCACAGCCCCGGGGTTCCCAGGAGACCTCACGTCCAGGCAGCAATAAAGAAGAGCCCAGAAGAGGGCCTGGGAAGGCACTGACAGCACAACACTGCCCTCGGGGGCTGTTCCAGCAGGGCCGGGACACTGCCACAGCCAGGGTCACGGCGGCCAAGACGCTGCACCAACTGCAGGAGGGAGTCCCCCTGCCACCTTCAGCCTGAAGCTTCCGGGGCCCCAGGCTGTCTGAGGCTGTAAACCAAGGTCTAGAGACCAGCCATGTGGACCCCTTGAGAGGGCCACAGGCAACACGTCTGTGCAGGACACCGTCCTCATGACACGTCCTGGGGACAATGGAACCACGCTTCAGTCAGCTAGAGCCAAAGTCCTCCCACCACCCAGGGCGAAGAGCTGGACCAGAGCCCATCCTTCAGGCCCAGGGACCCTGTGCTGAGAAACTTGTAGACCCAGGGAAGATAGACACCAAGACACCAATGGGCCAGGAAGCACAAGCTGAAGAGAAGACCTTCCCCCACAGCCGACACAGAGAGAGACCCTTCCCCAGAGCCGACACACAGAGACCCTTCCCACAGAGAGACCCTCCCCCCACAACCGACACAGAGAGAGACCTTTCCCCCAGAGCTGACAGAGTGAGTAGGTGAGCTGGTACCCTGGATTTGGACTTCTAGCCTCTTCAACTGTGAGGGAATAAATTTATATTAAAGAAGAAATACAAAGTGACAGCGAGATTGCCCCCAGATGTGTGTGGGCGGTAGGGCCACAGGTGCTCCCAAACCCAGCAGAAGCCTGAGAGATGGGCCTCACACCAGAAGAAGGTGTGGCTGCCTAAAAGGGACACCTCGTGCCCCCAGGGCAGCACTTTGCTCTGATACCCGCAGGTGTCAGATTGAAACCCCTTTCCACCTCACCTCCCAAAAAAGAAGGTGACGAATCTTGGGGCAGCTGCTGAACTCCCCTCCAACAGGCCCCGGCCTGGCTGGAGACCTTTTCTCCTCACCTGTGCTGTCCTGTCCCTCACACCACACTGACAGCCCCTGGCTGTGAAGAGTGCCTGCTCTCCCCATCTCAGTCACACTGTGAACTGACAATGGGTGCAGGAGAAAGAATGAGCGCCCCCACACTGTGAGCCCATGATGGCAGGCAGGCAGAAGGTGGCAGGCTGTTCCCAGAAACCCAGCCAGGTGACAAGACCAGACCGTGGACAGGTCTAGGAAGAAGTTCAGCCAGAACACTCCTTAGAAACGAAGAGATGGAGGGGAGACTTCACCCCGCGTTCTTCAGACACGTTGTCAGGAGAGACCAGTCCCTGGAGATGGACGTCATGCTTGGGAAAGTGGAGGGGCAGCAAAAAGAGGAAGGCCCTTGATAAGATGGATGGACACAGTGTCTGCTACAATGTGCTCAGGTGTAGGAGTGGTTGTGGTGAAGGCAAGACTGGGCAGCGTGGTTCTGCTGGGATCACGCTGGCCTGATGGGCCTGCAACAAGAGATCTGGGAGAGACCTTTTCATCCCCATGAAAGATCCAGCAATACAAAAAAGCATATTGTTGAGAATGAGGAGGTTGGAGCAGAGACCCCCAAACCTATCTGTAGACAATGGGACAGCCCCTCACAGAAGGGCTGCAAAGAAGGGATGAGTCCACCAGGGTGAAGCACAGCACTGAGGAAACACACACTATTCCTCTGGTTCCTTGAGGCTTCCTCACCCCCCACTATCATGACCCAATCCTGCCTTTTACTTCGGGTTAGACCGGAGCATGTGCACAGGTACAGATAAGAACTCGGGATACACGGAATCCAGGTCAGATAAACCCCTCAGGAACAGACAATGGGAGTAACGATACCTGAGGGTACAAGGAAGGTGGGGAGAGAGGTGGAAAGCAGCACAGGGGAAGGGAAACAGGGTCAGGGTGAGATATGAAAATAATAATAATTTATAATTTATCAAGGAGTCGCCAGGGTGGGAGTCGGAGGGAGGGGAGGGGAGCTGATACCAAGGGCTCAAATAGAATGTAACTGGAAAATAATGATGGCAACACGTACAAATGTGCTTGATACAATGGATTGATTGCTGTAAGACTGCATGAGCCCCCAATAAAATAATCTTAAAAAACAACAACAGACACATTCTCTTCTCAGAGGTGACCACCTAGAAATGACACCTGACAGCAGCCCGGTCAACAACTCCATCCTTCTGAGCCCAGAACTGGCCCACCCAGCACGAGCCTGGGGCCGAGCGTCAAAGGCACGCATTTCCAACGGCTATCCTCATCCCACGGGGACCTACTCAAGCCACCAGGGCCAGACACCCCTTCACACCGCGACAGTCGCCGGCATCACCAGTCCAAGCGCGTGGCCGCTGCTGCACCACCCAGTTACGCCAGGACCCTGAGCGAGCGGTGCCTCCGAGGAGGAGCCTGGCCCCCTGCTTCCCAGAGCCTGGAAAACCCACGGAGCGCTCCGCTCTGCACACAGCGAGTCACGTGTGTCGGACTCGACGCCACAACCACCCACAGGTGGCCGGACACACTTTCCTGCTTTTCACAGGACGCAGCAGACTCAGATTAGGGGACCATTGAAAAGGCCCAGGGGTGCAGTTCTGCTCTGAGACCCGTGGGGGCGCCGAGGGTCGGGCCGGGTGCGGCGGTCTTCAGGTGTGTGACCACCTATCTGTCAACAGAAGTGCACACACCGTGAGTTCCCGGGGTGGGAAAACTGCGGTGATGTCACTCTCCTAGGACCCGCAGCTCAGCGGCCCGGAGGCCGTGCGTTGCCCAAGCGCTGTCGCCCCCAACACGGGCCAGAAGCCTGCCCGGGGCCATCGCCGAACCAGGTTTGGCTTGGCCGACAAGCTGGCCAGTCCCAACAGCGGGGCTGGAGCCTTGAGTGGGCGGCCATGGGGGAGGCTGGGCTGGGTCAGGTTGAAATCGGGGTGGGGTTGGGAGGCTGGGACCCCACTGGAGAGGCAATCCCGACCCTGAGGTGCAGGGTCTGGAAGCGAGCAGAGGAAGGGCGGCTGGCTGGGCCCCACAGAAAGGCCCAGATTCAGGAGCATGGGGTCACGGAGAGCGTGACCCCACAGACCGGCCCAGACCCGGGCTCAAAGGATCACCGGGTTCGAGACCATGGGAACGAGAATCTGGCCGGCTGGACCCCACGACAAGCGCAGATCGGGGTGCACGGGGAGCGCGGTCAGGGATCGGGGCCCACAGAAGAGCCCAGATCTGGATGCACGGGGTCACAGCGCGCGAGGTCCCGGCAGGCTGGACCCCAAGACAAGCGCAGACGGGAGCGCACGGGGCCTCGGGGAGCAGGGTCCGGTTAGGCTGGACTCTCAGACGCACGCAGGTCGGGGATCACGGGGCGGGGGGCGGGGAGGGCCGGGATCGGCCCCGAGCCCCCGACGGGCGCAGCCCGGGTCGCAGGTCGGGCGGCTGCAGGGCGCGGGGCCCCGTAAGCGGCCACCTCCGCCCGCTCCGCGCCCGCGCGGCCGCCTCACCTCAGCCGGTGGCTGCAGCCGCCGCTCGGATCTCCCTCCTCGGCCGCCGCCCGCGTCTCGCGAGAGGTGCGGCCGGTTCTCGCGAGACCCGGTGCGACGAGCGCGCGGCGCGTCCTGGGCTCCCGCGTCCGCACCCGGGCCGCCACTCCCCAGGGGACTCGGCGCCGGAGAACGGACACTGGCCCGGGCCGCCCGAGCGCCCCAAGTCCCTCCGCCACCGGTGGGCTCCGTCAGAGGCGCGGCGCCCGCTTCCGTACTGCAGGACGCAGCCGCGCCAACGGTGGCCGCCGCCGGCCACACCTCTTGCACTCTTGGGCCCGTCACTGGGACAGGGACTGGTGCCGGAGCGAGCACGTCCGTCCCTTCCCGCCGGATCCTGCAGCTGAGCGGAAGCCTGGGACGTCCTGCCTCGCGTCGCTTTACCAGGCTACCTTCCGGCAGCTCCGTGGAGCAGGCCGCGCGGGCCGGGCCCGTCCGGAGCAGGACTCCCCGAGGCCGTACACCTTTCTCCCGCGGCGCCGCTGGTGGGTCTGAAATGCAGACCTCTCGGTTAAGGGCCAGGCGCTTAACCACTGTGCCACCAGGGCTACTCTGCGGCGTTCTTCTGGGGGACAGCCCCGGCCCATTATCCGCCTTCCACCTGGGCTCCGCGCTGCCCCTCTTGAAAGGAGCCCTGTGGCGCAAGGCTAAGCTTCAGTCGGTGGGTCCTGTCTCCCCATGGAAACGGAAGTGGGCTCTGCTTGATAAAATCCAGACCTGGACCAGATCCGGGACGCTGCTAGGGACTCCAGTATCCCTCCTCTCCTGGGTCCCTGGTCTAGAACCCTCCCTTCTCCAGTCAATAAACTTCTTGAGGGCTAGGCACACCTCCAGGAGCTGGCTTTTAGGAAACCAGCTTTTTACATCCCAGTGTGTGGAAATGCCGTCATGCAATCTGCACGCTTTACTGGGCATCCCATCCCTGGAGTGCAGATGCACACACCACGTTCAGCAGCTGCAGCAGTGTGGCGTGCACACAGATACTCTGGTCTCTGGAGCCAGAGGGAGGAACCGAGGCAATGTGGCCATCCAGAGGAAGCCAGGTCCCTCCATGACCAAGTGCCCACAGGAGACATACAAGGAGCTTTAACAAACAAATTTATTCTCTGGCTCTGTTGGCTGGGCAGTTTCCACCCACCCACCCTGCCTCTCGTACCCCACATCTGCCTCTCCTTCATCTAATCTTGGTTCTTAGAGACACAGAGCGCCTCCAACACTAATCCCACCTAATGAACAAAACAAGCCCACCCATTCCCAAATGGAATTGTGAGCCAATACGTATTTGGGAGAGGGCAGCACAGACACCGACGGCTCTGGTCTGCTTGGGAGCAGGTGCAGTCACAGACTATGCCAAAGGGAGGACCGAGTGTCTCTGGGACGACATTCCAGGTCTTCTCACTGGGAGCAGCTGGGGTGTGTGGAGCCAGAGGGGGGTTCCATCTCCCAGCTCAGCTCCATGGACACCCCCCCCTTCCATCTCCAGTCTATAATTTCCCCTTTCCAGAGGGTGACTTTTATTAATCCTGCCCAGTAGCTTCCTCGTCTCTTTGTCAGCTGCCAACAAAGACCCCACCTGCCTGTCCCAGCAGCTCTTCACTACGTTTGCTGCTTAGGTGGTCGTGCTGTGCTGTCGGCTGAGTGCTGGGCTGCCAACCACAAAGCTGGCGGTTCAAACCCACCAGCTGTGTCTCCAGAGAAAGATGAGGCTGTCTGCTCCTAAGAACCCCATGGAGGGCCACTGAGTGAGACTGGACTGACAGCAGGCTGCACACCAGGAGGTGTGTCTGGGTGCGAGTCTAGCCACCAAAAGGCTGTGAACACAGTGTGCTGTCACCATGGGGCCAGGTGGACACTCAGTCCTCCACCAGCCCCTCCCCTCTCCGGTATCCCTTGGCCAAGAGATAGACCTCAGCCGACTCCTTCCTGCTGGCCTGGGGCTTCAGCGACCTGGAACTCTGGAAGTCCCGCCTCAGCCTCTCCTCCAGCCGCCGGCTCTGACTGCCAGCCCAGGTTTTACACAGGAAGGCACCCCCCAGCCGCAGGAAGTGGGGCGCCAGGTCCAGGAGGGCCCAGCAGAGGCTGACCAGCCGGTCATGGTCCAGGCCTCGGATCCCTGTGGCATTGGGGGCCATGTCGCTCAGAATCACGTCTGCCTTGTGCCCCGGAAGCAGTTCCTGGATCCTCCGGAAGGTTGCGGGTTCAGTCACATCCGCTGGACACAGGAAAGTCGCTCCTTCCAGGGGAGCTATGGGGAGGAGGTCCACCCCAAGCACGAAGCCGACAGGAGAGCTGGGGTCTGCGGCAGAAACGGGGAGGGGGCAAAATTTACCCCACAAGAACACAGTAACACAGGTCAGACGGGTAAGGGGGCACGGTTTATACCACAAGAACACAGCAACTGAAGGCCAGATGGTGTCGGGTGCTCCTGAGGAAACGGGGGCCAACAGAAGCTAACCCATGTCAGGGTCCCAGGGGCCTCTCTAACAAGCATCTCCTCCGTCTCTCTATCTTCTCAATGAACTAAGAGAGCTAGCTGCCCGTTAAACCCAAGGCTGTTGTCTCTGCTGGAGCAGGCAGCCTCCTCTTTCCCCCAGGAGCGGCCCGCGGGTCCACACTGCCAAGCTTTCCATGAGCAGTCGAGGAGTTAACCACGGTGCCACCAGGCTCCTTCCGTTCCACATGAGACCGATCCAATTCCCCGAGGCTTTTGCCCATTTGTCCATGACGACTCAAAGAGGCCCTACAGGACAGGGTGCTCCTGTGGGTGTCCGAGCCCGTCACTCTACGGGAGTGGAGAGCCTCATCTTCCCAGGAGAGGCTGGTGCATTTGAACTGCTGACCTTGGAGTTAGCAGCCCAACTTGTAACCCACTTAATGGGGGTGGGAAATAAATGAACCAAGAGGTTGACTGTGCATCTTAATCTAAAAGACTCACTCCGTTATTTTTATAAACTATCCCACTGTTTACTGTAAGGACTCAATCCAAACCCAAACCCAGTGCCATCCAGTGGCGGTCCCACAAGCACAGAAATGCCCGCAAGGCCCTGCCTTCTTCCTTCCCAGGGAGCAGACTGCCTCCCATTCTCCCTATGAGCAGCTGGGGGCCTCAAACCGCCTACTCTCACTTAGCTGCCAAAGGCTTAACCCCCGCGCCATCAGGCTCCTGGAGGAAGTGCCCCTGGCTCAGAAAGTATCTGCTTGACCAGGAGGAACGGAGCTGCTGCTCACCAGACCTTCTTTTTCAGAAGGTTCCAGAATTGCGGTCTTGCCCCTCGTTCAGTGCTCTAGTTACAAACACACTTGCGACCTTGGTTTCCTGGGACTGCCACTCTCCGGCTCGGGCCGTGGTGGGAGCCCCTGCCTCACAGGCCAGCACCAGCACAGGCCTCTGGCTCCAGCTAACTGTGGGCCCCAGGGTCACAGTGCCCCAGTTTTGGCAGTGTCGCTAAGGGGTGGCTCCCACTTAGGCTGGCGATCCAGGTGTTCAGAAGGGCACCCACATCTTGCACATAGAAGCGCTCACTGTGCATACCTGCAGACCTTCTGCCCTCCCTAGAGCTGCATCACCAGACCACCTACTGCACCCTAGGAAGCTGCCTTAAAGGCAAATGTTCGTTCAGGGCTGCGTTCCTGCCACTCCTGGGGGGACAGAGCCCGAGTGCTGTTCTGGTTTGGGTTGATGCTTGTTCCCACCACACCCGGCCCGTCCTCCATTCTCTGTACCAGATAACCAGCCCCCAAGTACCTGCCCTCGGGAAGCAGAAGCGGCTCCACGCCCTCCCTGCCACCCCCCATCACCACCACAACACACAGGATACTGCCAGTGTGCTGGGCGGGGAGGCCCACCTGTGCCTGCGGCATTGACCTTCTGCACAGCCACCTGGCTCCAGGCCCCGGGTGCTGCCCCACAGTCCAGCACGCAGAGGCCCGGCCGCAGCAGCTGGTGCCGCTCATGCATCTCCAGGAGTTTGAAGGCACTGCGGCACCGGAAACTCTCCACCTTTGCTGCCTTTACGTACGGGTCCTTCAGCTGCCGTGCCAGCCACAGGTGCTCAGCGCCGGTCCGGCTCCTGGGGCAGCTCTTAGCTGTGTGGAACCTCTGACCCTGAAGGGCCGCCCAGGCCAGCCTCAGGGACCTGGTGAGAGAGCAGAGTGCGCAGGTTGGCATCCCACAGAGCAGCAGGGCTCTGGCTCTGGGGTGGGGGCCCTCTGCCCAACCACCCACTTGTGGGGATGGCATCAGGATGGAGAGGGGACTTGAAAGCAGTTATCCAACATTCCAGCCCCCAGGCCTTTCTCTGCTCACTTCCACCAAGTGCATTGTGACATGTAAGGAGCCTAAAGAGCCGCCCCTGTGGTTTCCAAGACCCTCTAAGAGAGCAGCAGCACAAGGCCTCATCCTCCTCCCCAGCAGCTAGTGGCCCCAACAGTTAAGTGCTGGCCGACTGGCCGAAAGGTGGGCAACTGGAACCCACCCAGAGGAGCCTCAGAGGAGTGTCCTGGCAGTCTGCTTCTAAGAGGCCAGAGCCACACTGGCAGGGGGGCTCCCGGAGTGGGTGTCAACTAGAACTGCACATTCTTGACAAGGAATTCAAGCCGCTGTGCCAGTCCGTCTCCTAAAGGTCGCCCTCTTTCACTGACCCCTGACCTGACCAGGGCGATGTCCTCTAGGGCTGGTCTCTTCTGACCACATTCCCATCCTAGCCACATGCAGAGGGCATCGAGGCCGTGCCCCCTCCGGGCCCAGAGGCACAACTGGTAGCAGAGAAGTACTGCTAACCTCAGATCAGAGGACGGGCGGGCTACAGCCAAACGCAGCGCCACCAGGGCCGCCCTGTGCCGGGGTTAGAGCAGGCGGAATTCCACAGGGAGGCCAAAACCAAGGTTCTCACATACATACACGCACGCTGGGATTGAGGCGCTGATCCACCAAGCCCCATCCCAACCTGCTCTCGGCTTGCCAGAGACCTGTCCCCCAGGAGCCCCCTGACTTAGGGCCGCAGACCCCACGATCCTTCTCTCTCCCCGATGTGCATATCCGCAGCCCTCCGCTCACTCCCCCTCGTCACCTGCCCTGCACCACGACCCACGAGCTCCCGGGGCTCCCTAGGTGACGCGGCCGGCTAGCGCCGGTTTACTATCGACTAAGAGGAGTCTGACCCCATCCAGAGGCGTCAGAAAGGCCTGACACCTCACATCCCGGGAAGATGTTCAGAGAAGCTTCTGAACACTTGGGCGCCGGACATCAGCTGCTAACAAGGTCCAAGGGGAGCCCCACTTCTCGGATAGGGATTCTCACCCGAGACCCCCGCCCCGCACGGGGGCCCAGGCGCGCAGCAGGCGCCCCATGGACGCAACCTGTGTCCACGCCCGCTCCCACAGCCGCGTCGCGCGCTCCCCTGCAGCGCCCGACTCTGTTCCCGCCCCTGCGCCGGCTCCGCCGAAAGTGCGCGGCACACTTCCTTCCCACTTCCGGCGCGCCCGTCGTCACTTCCGGCGCGCGCGCGACCAGAAAGCGAGGAGGGCGGGCGCTTCCGAGCGAAACTTGTGTGGAGTGCGCGGGGTCGCGGGCAGCCGCGCGCGGCTCCTCGGGCTGGGCTCGTCCTCAGCTCGCAGCAGGCGCCGGCGGGCGCTGACCCTTCGGCGGCAGGGGCCCCTGGTGAGCTGCACGGTCTCCCTGGACCTCAGTGCCCTGCCCCGAGCTCGAAGTCCGTCCCCGGGACCCGAGGAGCGGGCCGGCCGCCTTGTCAGAAGGCCCGGTGGTTACCATGGAGTCAGCCCGCCGCCCCACCACCCCACGGGTGCCCCAGGCCGCTCCTTACCGTTTCCGGGGCGTTTTCCGGGGGAACTAGACAGCCATGGCTTTCTTCCAAGCCACCTCTGGGTGGACGCGAACCTCCAGCCTTTCCGTGAAGAGTCGAGCACCCAGCAGGTGGCTAGGTCACCTAGACCACCAGACGAGGCCTGGGTTCCAACTGAGGCCCTTGTGCCGCTTACCGCTTAACCCTTGTGCCACCGGGAGCAGTGGCTGTGCGCGTGATAAGTGCTAGCCAGCGTTTCTGGAATCATCTTTGTCAGAGTTTGCTCAGGAAGTCAGATCAAGGCCCTAGGGCAGTTCCTGGTGTCTCCAGTGCCCCTGAGGAACTAGGTGCCAGAACAGCAGAGGTGCCTCTTGTCCGAGTGCAGGTGCCCCTCAGCGGCACAGGGTGGTGGGAAGGCCTACACGCTGCAGGTGGTGGTGTTAGATGCCACCATCAGTCGCAACCCCATGAACAACAGCAAAACATGGTGCAGTCCTGCACAGCCCTTACAACTGCCCCTGGGGCTGCGTCCATTGTCGTAGCCACTGTGTCCATCCATCTCCCGGAGGGTCTTCCTCTTGCGGTACCCTGCAGGAGGGCCGCTGAGTCCTGGCATGCTTGTCTTGGCTGCTGCTGGGCCCCCTCTGCTCCTGGTGCGAGTTTTGGCTGGTAGTACTGGAGGCAGGGGTGCAGAAGGGACAGGCCTCCAAACCGGAAGTCGGCAGTTCGCTACCCAGAAGAAATGCCTGGTTATCTGCGTTCATAAAGATGGCAGCTGAGAAAACCCTGCCCTGCACAATCACGGAGTCAGACCCAACCACGGTGGCCCATTTGCGTCACCCCTCACCCCTCCTGGTGCCCGCAACGCACAGCAAACCGAGGCGGCCAGACTGCAGTCTTGTTTGAAACACTGGCAACGCTGTGTTGAGTCCCACATGATGGAGGCGTGGAGCGGGAGGTGGCCTGACACGTGGCCTGGACCTGCCTGGGGAAGCTGGAGGAGGCTCCTGCAGCGGTCCCTACTCAGCGACCCCACAGGACAGGGTAGAACTGCCCCTGTGGGTTTCTGAGACTACGCCTTACTCCAGTGGAAAGCCCTGTCTTTCTCCCTCGGAGTGGCTGGTAGGTTCAAACTGCAGACCTTGCAGCCAGCAGCCCAACACGTAACTACTGTGCCACCAGGGCTCCAGGAGTACT
The DNA here is from genome assembly GCF_000313985.2 of Echinops telfairi. Lineage (NCBI taxonomy): Eukaryota > Metazoa > Chordata > Mammalia > Afrosoricida > Tenrecidae > Echinops > Echinops telfairi. The sequence goes on from NW_022103901.1 coordinate 1,248,977, forward strand.
GCAGCGTGTCACTGTTGTCATGGTGTGACACAGAACCATACCTGTTCTTATGAAGGTTAGCCAGCACCTAGATCAGGCTGGGCCCCAAGTATTAAGATTGGGGTGTGGGGGGCTTGGAGGCATGGATGGGTGAATGAGTGGGAGGGGGGTGTAGATAGATGAGTGGTTGGTTAGGTAGCCAGGTGAACAGTTGGGTGGGTGGGTGGATTGTTAGGTGGGCAGGTGGACAGACAGATGGACATGGGAATCCAGCAGAGCTCTACCACCCCAGTGCTGGGGCTCCGGGGCTGGATGAGCTGCTCACTGCCTGGCTTCCACCTCCTTCCTTTCCCCCCCTTAGCACACAGTGCAGCTATAAAGTAACCAATTGCTGTTATACAGACCTTCTTGCTTAATTAGCTCGTTTCTTCACAGCGTTATTACCCGAGTCTCAATTACCCTCTGAGAGGCTAATCATGCTCTGCACTTAGGAAGCAGCCTGCTGGGCGCACTGCCACACCAGACACTGGGCAGCTAAGGACCTGAGAGTCCCTTCTCCCAGCTTCCTGGACCTCCACCTGGAAGAAACTGGCCACCAAGGAGTCAGCCTGCTCACCAGAGAGACTCAGGCCTATGTGGTCCTGCTGTGCATGCTGGGGCAGAAGGGGCCAGCAGGCACCCCGTCCTGCAGGCAGCAGCACAAGAGCAGAGGGTGCTTCACGCTGTGACTGAGGGTGAATACTGAGGACCAGCCACCCCAGCAGCCTGCTCCTGCATGCCCTTTCGCCCAGACCCCCACACGCCAGGACTTCCCCTTCCCCCTGGGGCCCCCGCTCCCTCCTACCTCATGTTGCTGGCTCTCAGCCTGGTAGACGGGATGCAGCTGCAGGCAGGGGCCAGCCAGGGTTACCCGCTGCAAGTGCCCACCCTTGCTGGCAGTGTCCCTGGGCTCCTACTGACAGGCAAACGCCTTGGACATTTCCAGGCCCGGCCCTCCCAGCAGGACCACAAAGGTGTGATCACCCAGTCGTTCAGTTACCTGCTGAGCCACCGACCCACCTCTGCTGGGTGCATAGTAACTGCACCCCAAGGGCAGAAACATGCTGAACCCATGGTGTCCTGGTCCCTGGCCACCTGCTGTCAGGGTGCTGAAGGAGCCAGCACTGTCCCCTCAGTGACTTGGGCACCTGAGAGCTCATTGGAAGGTCACACTCAGGGAAAGAGCTAAAATCAGCCCAGAAACATGTGTCCGTTCATGGGCTTCTCAAGAACCAGATCTGATAGCCATTTACACCCCAGGGTGGAAGTACACGCACACCTTCTAAGGCACCTTGGACTTTAATCTATCTCCGTGAACCCCAGCTCCCAGATACCACGTGGACGTGGACATCTGAATTGGCAGCACGAGGGGCCGAGGAATCAGCCCTGACTCTCATGCCCGTGGGACAGAGCAGACTGCCCTGAGGGGCCTCTGAGCCAGCCATCTCATCAGGAGGAAGACAGCCCTTCTCCCAAGGAGCCACCGGCAGGGTTCCCAAAACACTAGGTCCCAGCATGGGGCTTCAACAGAACCATTTCCTGCCAGCTCAGGCCACAACAGGTCCATGCATCACGTTAGTGAAGGCCTTTCTCCAACTTCGTCCAGCAAGCTCCGCCGCTGTGGCAGCTGTAAGCGGCCGGCTGCCTTGGTATCCTGCAGCTGTAAGCGGCCGGCTGCCTTGGTATCCTGCAGACATAGGGATGCCTTGAGGGCCACTGTGAAGGGGCAGATGCCTCCTCCTTGACGGTACCAGGCGCAAGGTGGGTGGCTTCTCCTCCACACATCTGCCCTGGTGGCACCGGGCTGCTCACGGCACGGTCAGTCTAGGATCCTCGGGAGGAAGATGGACGCTCCCATAAAGACTGGCTGCCACGGGAGTCCACTGTCGGGAATCGCTGGCAGGGGCTGAGTTTGGACAAGGATGAGTGAGACTGGCATGAGGCTACGGGGGCAACTTCAGGGCAGAGAGACGCATGGCTGGCTCAGAGCAACCCGAGTCTGTGCGGAGCCCAGCTGCCACCCAGATGGCCAGCAGTCCCCAGAGTGCAAGGAGAGGAGGCTGTTCCCTTTACTCCAACACCCCCACCCCACTCAAGCCCACCGGGCCCAGGGCAGTGGCTGTGCCCAAAGTGGGTCTGAGTAAACCCAACTATGGGGTGAGGAGGGGCCTGAACTTCGTGGAGACTCATCCCCCAGTAGCCATGTGGCTCAGTGGAATGCACTGGAGAACCAGCCTGCCCTTGGAGACCCCTCTGGTCAGGGTGCAGGGTTGTGGGGGCAGTAGCCCTTCAGGGACCAGGAGAGCTGGGTCAGGAGTTCATTTCAAAGCCCAAGGGCTGGCATGGAGACAGCCACAGGGACAGGCTGTGCCCACAGGAGTGCTGCCTCAGTGACCCGGAACCGCTGGCAGGGAAGGTGCACCAGGAACTGTGCTTGTAAGGCATAGGGGCAGGGCCAGGCGCCCATGGTCAGTGCCTGCACACAGCTCAGGGCTGCATGCCCAGCTGTCCGGTCCCAGAGTTTGCAAGATCCTCCCACTTTATCCTGCTGCTGACAGGGAGACCCCTGCCCTCACACCCTCGATGTGGACACGTCTGTGCACACGCACGACTGCCGGCCAGGGGAGGCAGCCACAGGGACCTGTTCCATGTCAGCACCAGCCCTGTGTGCCCAGCATGTCTGTGCCACGTGGGCCACCTGTCCCAAGTCTTCCTAGACACCTGGGACTGCAGCTCTCCAAGCACCAGGCAGGGAGTGGTGAGGACAGCCCCCCACCCCCCCACACACACACACACACACCTGTCCAGGTCACCAGATGCCCAAGGCTCCCTCCAGGAGGTAGGAAGTAGGCAGGGAGACTCATTTAGAAACATGTTTTAGTTGGGGGGCGGGGGGCATCCAGAGTGCTAGCGAGGAAGCAGGCTGTCCTCCGGGGGCGAGCGGGGCCGAGTTGGCACACTGCTGGGTCCGGCAAAGAGGCAGTGCAGCTTGGGCTTCAAGTCGTTCCACACCTTGCTCATCTGGGGGGGAGGGGGTGTCACTGTGAGGAAGGTCTATACACAGGACAAGCAGGTCTCGGACAACAGGTAAACTCACAGGCGCCAAGACCAGGGCCACCACAGGGCACCCCCCCACGCTTAGAGTGCTCTCTAGCCACCTGCCCGCAGTCTGCACAGTCCCTGGTCCACTCATCCCTGCCCCTGATACAAACTGGGCATCCCCACAAAGGAGAGCTGAGCTCCGGGGGTGAGAGCCTCAGCCAAAGCCACCAGCAGCTGCCCGAGTGCTCCCACGCGCAACAGACATACTGCCCGGGCCGAGGCTGAGCTCCTGCTAGAGGCCTGCTCGGGGTTGGCCAGCATCTCAGGACACAGGGTGGCCTCTCCCGAGTGTGGTCTCTGCCCTCAGATCCAGCACCCAGGAAGCCTGGTCAGAACCCCTAGGATGCCCTTTGTGAAGGGAGCGCCACAGGCCCGGAGGACCTGGGCACCACATGGTGTGGGCGCCAACCAGCTGGCCACTGCCCCTCCCATCTGAGGTCTTGGAGAAATGACTGTTCCGTGGGACCCCAACTCAGACACACACCCCCGCCCTGCAGCCCCCAAAATACAACCCCATCACTGCCATCGAGCTGGTGCCGACTCAGCCCACAGGACAGGGTGGGACTGCCCTGTGGCTTGCTGAGGCTGTGACTTTATGGGAGTAGAAAGCATTTTTCTTCCTTGAAGGACCTGATGGTTTTGAACTGCTGACCTTGCAGGTAACAGCCCAACACAACCACTGTGTCTCCAAGGCTCTTTGCCAGGGATCCCACAGGCTACACCTGGCGGTGCAAGAACTCCAGCCACACATCCCTCAAGCCCCCTACGAAGCACGTGGACCGCCTGACAGCCCTTCCCCCAAGCCCCTCGGGTAGGGGACACTCGCCTCGTGGTGGCCCTGGCTCTGTGAGCTCACGAAGGCCCCGAGGATGTGGGAGGTGAGTGGCAGGTAGACATGCACGAGCTGCGTCTCCTGGCGCAGGCAGTACAGGGCGAAGTGGCTGCGGAGCTCCAGCGTCTGGATGGCGTTCTCCTGCTGTGGGGCACCAAGCGGGCACTGACGGGGCTGAGCGGAGCACAGGGGCACCCCCGCTCCCGCCCCTGCTCCCAAGCCCACGCTCAGAGCCGAGCAACCACCTCCAGACACACGCACGCACACACACACGCACACGCATGCATGCACACACCTCCACGATGCGGGACTCCAGCTGCTCCACGGCCTCGGGCTCTCTGCTCTGCGCGGCGCCCAGCGCCTGCCTCTTGGTTAGGCTGTGCCTGTGTAGGGCCCGCTGGTGCCGATGCAGCACACCCTTCTCATGCCGCTCGCACAGGTCCTGTGGGGCGGGGGGCCCACACTCACCCAACAGCCAGCCCCAGCCACCCTCACCCCTCAGGCCCCAGGGGCATTGTCTGTGGGAACAAATGAGCTCCGACCGGGAGGCTGGGGCCTCTGGCCCATCTCCAGGGGGACCACGGCTTCCCCCAGGAGTTAACCTTGAGGCTGCAGACCACCAGGTCAGTGGTTCAGACCCACAGCCCTCCACATAGGAGAGATGAGGCTGCAGAAGCCCCAGGGCAGTTTGGCTTCGCCCCACAGGCCAGCTGCTCACTCAAGGTCAGGGTCAGTCCACTCCCAGGGGCCTCAGAAGAAAGGCCTGGCTGACTGCTTCTGGAAGACCACCCACTGGACACCCTGCAGAACGTGTGCTGCTTGGGCAGGCCCTCCCTGGGGACACGGGCCGCAGACCCACCTTGTAGGATTGTAGCAGGTCCAGGAAGAGGTTCAGCTTCTCCACCACGTCGCTCTCCTCCTGCCGGCCCTGCAGACACGGGGGGTACAGCTGCAGGCAGGGAGCGCCCTCCCAGGCCCCCCAGCCAGGCAGGACCGAGGTCCACAAACAGCTCCCACTGATATGTACTGGGCCTGCCCACCCAAGCAGCTCTGCGGGGCCTGGTCTGCCCTCCTTGGTGCCTCCTGCAGCCTATGAAGGCCGCATACCCCCAAAGGTGGCCGGGCAGCGTCCCTTGACCACTTCCCACGTGCTGCTCCCCCCCCACACACTGAGGGTCTTGGCAATCACCTCACTGACCAGGACACAGCGTCCTGTGGGAGCAGGCGCCCTGGCAAGGGTCTGGGCAGGGCACCCTCTAACCTCGGGCTGATGGTCACTTACCTGGAGTGCAGCCTTGTCAGCCAGCAGCGCAAACTCCACAGACAGACCTCTGAGCGCCTGCTTCAGTGACCCCCATGTGTTGCTGCTCAGTGCAGCCCAGGGTGGGAGTGGGGTTGTGTCGGACCCCAGGGCGCTGCAGGAGACAGACCTGGTCACTTAGGCCATGCCACCCCTGGACCCTGCTACTCAGAGTGGCCGCTGCCCCCTCACCTTGCAGGAGGAGCCAAGAGGGCCTCCCTGCCACTGCCTGTACAGAGAGGAGCCCAGCGAGACACAGACTGGCAGTCTGGCCCCCGAAGCAGATGGCAGTGCTCCTGTGCGCAAGGCTCCCTGGGTTGGAACTGACAGAAAGTGCCGAGTAGCGGCAGCACTAGACAACTGATTGCCAGGCCTTGCTTCCTCAGTGCCACAGGGCAGGTTCAAATCGCCAGCCTCCTGGTTCCTGGTGGACTGTGAGCTGTAAGTTCTGGCCAGGGGCCTTCCCTCGGAGGGTGGCCTGAAGGAACACCTGAGAGTTGGCTTCTCAGTCCCTCCAGATCCCAGGCAGGGTGAGCATACCTTGATGCCACACAGTGGACAAGAAAGCAGCACCTGGCTGGCAGATCCGCCCCTCCCTTCTCACCGAGGCCCTGCCCAGAGAACTCCTCTTACAGCCTAAACCCAAGGCTGAGACACTGCAGGGAACCAGGGCCAGCCTCTGGACGGCCACTTGAAGGCAGCTGCCACCTACAGTAAACACACTTCCTGCTCCAAGCCACAGCCACGCCCAGACCTCCCCATGGACGACCACCCTTGCTGGCTGAGCAACCTCAAGCTGACCATCCTCCGCCTACCTGTGTGTCCTCCCCCAGAGGATCCCTGGATGACCATCCTCCCAGCTAACTGCTCTCTCCCTCGCTGACCATTCTCCCCGCTGCATGTCCCCTCAACTGGCCATTCACTGCCTAACTTCCCCCAGCTGAGTCTCCCCCAGCTCTCTCCCTGGCTGACCATTCTCCCCGCTGCATGTCCCCTGTGGTTGGTGTGCTGCTGCCATCGCAGCCTGAGCACAGCACAAGAGAGTGTCCCCCCCCACCCCCAATGTCTCCATGACCTGCTGTCTGGGCCAGTCCTGCTCCACGATGCCCCCACCCCGCCCCGCCCTACTGCACACAGACCACATGCCTCAGCTCCTTCCCGAACATGAGGAGGTCGGCGGCGTTGTCGATGGCCCTGGTCGCAATCCGCTCGGCCCGGTCCCGGAGCTTGTAGAAGCTGTTGTAGACGCTGCGGACCAGCTCGCGGCTGGCCGCAAACTGGGCCTGGATGTCGGCAGGGAGGAAGTCCTGGAGGGACCCAGGGGCAGGTTGGGACCGGCCAGGTGGGAGAGATCTTGGACATGGGCAGTGCCAGGTGCCAGCCCCGACGCCCATGGCCCTCCACTCCAAAAGTGTCCCTGCCATTGAGTTGATTCTGACCACAGGCACCCGCAGGGCAGGGAGAACTGCCCCGTAGGTTTCTGAGACGGTGACTCTTTAGGGAGCAGACAGCCCACTTTCCTCCCACGGCACTTAGCTAACAAGCCAGTCAAGGGAGCAGTCAGTCAGACCCGAGATGCCTCTGCAGTGGCTGCTGGTGTTAGGGGGATGGGGTGGGGGAATGGAGTGGGGGGGCTCCTGGGGGCCCTCAGGCTTACCTTGGCGTGAGTGGCGACTTTGCAGTGCAGGAACTCGTCTCCGATGCCCTGAGCTGACTCCTTTAGCTTGTTCTGCACGTCCTGCAACGAGACAGTGACGGCTGCGACCACCACTACCCCCCCCCCTTCAGCAAGATGTGCACCCACAAGGAGCAGGGCCCCCTCAGGAGGAGAAGGTGCACTCTCAGGCCAATGCCATGACCCCAACTGGCCCTGCTCCGGCATCCTGTCATTAACCTGCGGGGTCCAAGGCCTTCCCGTGTTCTGGCCCGGGCATGGAGACCCCCAACCCTCCATTCCGACTCTCATCTCATTTGTATGGAAGCAGACGGCTGGCCCCATCTGGCTCCTAGTGAGCACCTGGTGGGTTTGAACCACTGGCCTTCCAGTTATCAGTCTAATGCTTAACCACTGCGCCGTGCTGTGCCAGAAGGACCCGGAAACCCAGCAATGCGCCTTTCTGCTCCACACGGACGTCTGTCCGTCTCAGGCTGCCCGCTCTGCATAGGCATGGGAATGGTGCAGGGCCCTGCCCTATGAACAGGCCTGGGCCCTGGGGCCCCTGACCCTGGGGCAGTGGGTGGCCCCCCAAAGGGGGTGCCCTGACAGAGCCCAACCTTGCACGAAGACCCATGGGGTCCCACAGAAGAACAAGCAGCCGGGCCCACTCATCACCAGCTGTTGAAGGCCCAAGGAGCCCTGCAATTCCTCGAGGCCTGCCCGCCTGCCCTGGTCCTTAGCAAGGGGACCTTGGCCTGGGAGCTGGCGCTCAAGGAACCACACCTGCTCCCCTGCATCTTTCCTCCACCCCCACCTCCAGGATTCAGCCCTGCTGGTGGGGAATTAGCCTTTCTTCCACGTAGAATCACTGGGTAGCTTGTTACAATGTTACAAGCCTGATTCGACCTGTCTCTCTAGATTAAGGCGACCAGACATCCAGATTTTTAACAATCTGTCCCGAGTCCTGTGGCATTTTTAAGAAGTACCGATTTTTGGAAAGAATGCACGACAAGCTAGGGTATACGGTTCGGCTGCCATGTGGCTATTTCGCCAGAATATGAGTTTTATCAATTGTGTCCCCCTTTACCAATGGTAAAATCTGGTCACCTTAGGACAGGAGCACTGCACTGGGGCTCCCCGGAGCCCGACGCTCTAGAGATGACCTCAGTGGGCAGGAGGCTATGTGCTGAAGGCCCGTCAGAGCCAGGACCACAGGCAGGCATCCCCACACCTATCCTGGTGGGTGTCAGTGGTGGCATCTGCTCTTCCCTCTCCCAGGGCCCAGCCTGCCACTGCTCCTACCCTGCGGGCAGGACCAGAGCCGCTGCTGCCTGGGGCAGGCCTCAGCTCTCTTCCCAGATTCCAGAAAGCAGGACTGGCAAGGTGCCCTCTCCCCACCCCACCACCCTTGATGGATACAGCCCCTCTGCACTGCCTCCTCTCCACTGCATGCACCCCGCTCTCCTTCCACTGCACCCCCCACTCTTTCACTGTACACCCCGCTCTCCTTCCACCGCATGCACCCTGCTCTCCTACTGCACACTCCCCTCTCCGACTGTATGCACCCCACTTTCCTTCCACTGCACACCCCACTCTTGTTCCACTGCATGCCCCGCTCTCCTTCCACTGCACACCCCGCTCTCCTTCCACTGCATGCGCCCCTCTCCTTCCACTGCATGCACCCCTCTCCTTCCAGTGCACACCCCAGTCTCGTTCCACTGCACGCCCCACTCTCCTTCCACTGCACGCCCCGCTCTCCTTCCACTGCACGCCGGCTCTCCTTCCACCACGTGCACCCTGCTCTCC
>NW_022103901.1:1258831-1292634 GCF_000313985.2 Echinops telfairi
CTCCTTCCACTGCATGCACCCCTCTCCTTCCAGTGCACACCCCACTCTCCTTCCACTGCATGCACCCCTCTCCTTCCACTGCACACCCCACTCTCCTTCCACTGCATGCACCCCTCTCCTTCCAGTGCACACCCCACTCTCCTTCCACTGCATGCCCCGCTCTCCTTCCACTGCACACCCCACTCTCCTTCCACTGCATTCCCCGCTCTCCTTCCACTGCACACCCCACTCTCCTTCCACTGCATGCCCCGCTCTCCTTCCACTGCACGCCCCGCTCTCCTTCCACTGCACACCGGCTCTCCTTCCACCACGTGCACCCTGCTCTCCTTCCACCGTACACCCACTCTCCTTCCACCGCGTGCACCCCACTCTCCTTCCACTGCACACCCGCTCTCCTTCCACTGCATGCGCCCCACTCTCCTTCCACTGCACATCTGCTCTCCTTCCACTGCATGTACCCCACTCTCCTTCCACTGCATGCACCCTGCTCTCCTTCTACTGCACACCCCGCCCTCCTTCTACTATATGCACCCCACTTTCCTTCCACTGCACACCCCACTCTCCCACTGCATTCACCCCGCTCTCCTTCCACTGCACACCCCACTCTCCTTCTACTGCATGCACCCCACTCTCCTTCCACTGCACATCTGCTCTCCTTCCACTGCATGCGCCCGCTCTCCTTCCACTGCACGTCTGCTCTCCTTCCGCTGCATGCACCCCGCTCTCCTTACACTGTACACCCCGCTCTCCTTCCACTGCATGACCTGCTCTCCTTCCACTGTGCACCCCTCTCCTTCCACTGCATTCACCCCACTTTCCTTCCACTGCCTGCATCCCTGCTCTCCTTCCACCGTACACCCGCTCTCCTTCCACCGCACATCTGCTCTCCTTCCACTGCTTGATGTGTCACCCTAACGGGACCATGGTGATCCGGGCATCATTCTAGCTGGATCTCGTCAGCATCCCTGGGCTTACAGGGCCTGTTTCCCCATGAGCCGGCTTCGGGGCCACCGAGGACTATGTGGCATTCAGGAAGCAGGGACCACACCACTGCCATTCAGTCGCCTCTGACTCCTGAAGATGCTGTGTCACAGAGAAAAACTGACCCCACAGGCTCCCCTTGGCTTACAGGGTCCCTGAGAACCAGGGATGGAGGAGGGTGGGGTAAGGGAGAGCAGAGCTGGAGCCCTGGGATGGCAGGGTGGGGTGGGGAGGGGCAGGGTGGGACAGGGCAAGGTCACTCACTGGCCCACTGAAGGACAGGAAGAGTTTCAGGACGACGTCCTCGGAGAAGCGTGGGTGCCGGGCCACCAAGTTGATGAAGCGCTTCAGCGCCCTCCTCCTGGCTTCGATGAACTCTCTGTCGGCTGCAGGGAAGGCACAGGCAGATGGGGTGACCCTCCAGCCTGGCAGCCCAATCTCCTGTCCCCAGGGCCGTTGTCCGCCCCCAGTGGCTTGTCTGTGCAATGGCCAGGGGCAGTGCCTGTGTGGCACAGCGGTTAACTGGTGGGCTGCTAACTGAAAGTTTTGAGGTTCGAACCCACCAGGTGCCCCACAAGAGAACAAGGAAGCCGCATGCTCCCATGGAGATGGCTGCCTAGGAAACCTGCAGGGAAGTGCTCCCCGCCCTGCAGGGCAGCTGTGAGGGGAACGGACTGGGATTGGGAGCTGGCCTCCTGCTGTAGGCAGTGTGTGCCCACCCGCCCAGCCTTACTTACCTCCGAGCACCCTCTTGGGCGGCAGGGCTGGCACCATGCGGTAGGGGAACCTGTGCAGCAGCACCTCCTGGAACACCACAAAGTCGTTGTAGCGCCGGTACACGGAGGAGCGGAAGCGCTGGGGGAGGGCAGAGGACAGGGGGGCAGCTGTCAGCCAGGGGCTTCTCCCTGCACGGGACCCCTCGGCTCCTCGGAACCAGCACCGGGGTCTCAGGGACTGTGGCTGCCTCGTCTTTCTGCCTCGGAGTAGCTGGTGGGTCCACACTTGGGGAGCCCCTACACTACTCGGGCTCTGAGAACTCCCTGCTGCGTGGTGGTGCACCTCTCAATGCCCCGGCTTCTGAGTCTCGCCTGCTGGGGGGGCACTCCAAGGCCCCTGAATGGGTATGTGGTTCTCTCTCACTCCCCCACCCCCACAGTGCCGAGGAAGAAGGGTCTGTCAGTCTGTCTGTGTGGACCCCAGCCTGGGGGGCCTCCACGGGGTGCAGGTCTGGCCTGTCTCGCCTGAACCTGTCCTTAACAGTCAGACAGAGCGCTGTTTACAGACTGCAGGCCTGGAGCTGCCCCTCGGAGTCACCTGTCCCCTGGTGAGTAGTGGTGGCAAGCCCCTGTATCCCCACAGAACCACACATGCTCCTGCACACTCACGGCTCATGCACACTCACGGCAGCCCTGGTGGGATGCACAACCCATGCACAGAAATCGCAGTGGTCAAGCACGGCCCTGCCGCACCTCTGCAGGCAGCCTGCACACAATTCCAGAAGCTGAGGGGACAGGGGACGGAGGGCGGAGGGCGGGCAGCAGGGAAGGAGGGAGAGCCAGTGGCCTAGCGGGGCCTGGGATGACCTACAGTAAGGCAGGCTGGGGTGCCACATCCGGGTGCTCCCCGGGCAGCTCGCCTCTCTCCCTTCAAACCTGGGACCTGACCTTTGGCCAACCACATGGACCTGTTCCTGGGCCCTGACACCACACACACGTATATGCATGCATGCACTCTGTCTGTTACAAACACACACATACACTCTGCCTGTTATCCAATGGACACCTTGCACTCCACACACATGCACACATGCACACACACCTGCCCCACACCTGGCTGGCTACCCCATACTCCACACACACCGTCACGAACACATGTGTGCAGGCGTGCCTGACCCTCACCTGGCTGGACACCTCATATTCCACGTGCTTCAGGAAGAGCCCCTTCTTCTCGGGGCTGACCTCCACCTGCACGGTGTCTCGGGCCAGCAGCTCCTGCAGGCTCTGGGAGGGCAGTAGCATGTTTCCTGGCGGCATCTGCATCTGAGTGGGCACCAACTCCGTCTGCTCCGGCCCCCAGGGGGTGGGCACGTCTGCCGGGAGAAGCACGGCAGCTGCTCAGAGGGTGGGCCCTTGACAGCTCTCCTGCCCGGGAGCCAGGACCCACACGCCTGGCCACCGCCCCCCAGGGCCCCACTCAGACATCAGCAAGCTCACCCACATTTCCAGGACTCTGGAATGTGAGGCAGAAACAGAAGTGAATATTAACAAATGGTGTGCAAATGAGCCTCTGCAGTGGGGAGGAGATGCTAAAGAAGAAAGACGCTTGTAAGACCCAAACGCACTGCCATCCGTTGGCCCTGGGTCACTGGACAGTCGAGCCACCCGAGGGCATCCACAGCTGCAAGTCCACTTCAGCAGATAGCCTCGTCTTCCTCCCCCAACGTGGCCGCGGGGTTGAACCACTGACCTCAAAGTTAGCAGCCCAGCACTGAGCTGCTCATACTCTGTGGGCCCTTAAGGGAAAGTTAGGGCCATGCAGTGGTCTGTCACCCCGCTGCCCCGTTCCTACAAGCACCACCTCCGTGTCCACTCCTGGGCCACCGTCTCCGTGGTTTATAACACCTGCCTGGCCTACATGTGGCTAGATTCCTAGTCAGACAAACCCAAGAACCAAACCCCAAACACGTCAACACCCTACACAACCCAACCCCACTCACCCTCTGCAGAGCCGCCCCCAACACAGAGGGCCTGGGCACCGTGGGGCTTGCCTCAGACGCCCACATCTGCCACTGAGCCAGCAGGCATTTGGGTGTGTGGGCTCCACAGTAAAGCCTATGCACACGGAAAATGGTGTGCAGAGGGCGGGGAGTGCACCAAGAGGAGAGTGTTTACGGTTCAAGGAGCTGGAGACGTTGAGCCCCGAGTAGGAACACGGCGGCACCCCTGTGATGCCAACGCTGACATGGCCGGGAGATGCCGCTCCTGTCTCCAGGTTGCCCACGACGCCAGGGAGAACCTGATGGCTGATATCTCGTCAAGGCGGCCCTGCGGCCTCTCCACAGGAAGGGGCGGGGCGGCCCCTGTGGGTGTCCGAGGCTGTGCCTGCTTATGGAAGCGGGAAGCCCTTGCGCCCTCCCTCGGAGCTGTAGGTGGTTTCGGACTGCTGACCCTGCAGGTGAGCAGCCCAGCACGTAGCCCGCGGTGGCACCAGGCTCCTCTTGCAAGGGGCTGAGGGGCTGTTTTACTTTCTAAACCCACACGGACAACGATGTGCTCTTCACCCCTGACACGGCTCGGCGTTAGGGGTCTATGACGTAGCTAGTGATCATCAGCCTTAGGGCCAAAGAGGGAAATATAGGCAGGCACCTCCAGGAGCCTCAGCCAAAGCTAAAACTGCCCATAGGGCGTCGCTGCCAGGTGAGGGATGCTGCCCACAGGGGGCGGGGCAACTTTAGAGGGCCTCACGGCAAGGACCTAGTGCAGCACATGGCAAGAGGTGGGGCTGTCTGCTAAGAGCCACAGCCTGGGAAGCCCACCAGTCACTTCTGCCCTGTCCTGCTGGGTACAGAACCTGTTAAAACATGTATGATCTAGATATGTGTGCATGTGTCTGTGTGTCAGAGTGTGTATATGTATGTGCAGATGTATGCACATGTAGGTATACCTCTAGGAGGGTCTATGGCTATACAGAAATGTGTGTATATGTGATACACTATGTATGTGTCTGTGTATGAGTGTATATATGTATGTGGGTATATATATGTGTATACACATAAGTGCATATGTTGGGTTGCACATGTGTATGAGTGTGCATGTGTCAGTATGTACATATGCATGTACTGGGTACTTGAATGTACATGTGAGTGCAGGGTGTATTTATGTATGCATGTGTGAACAAAGTGTATCTGAGTCTTTACACAAGTGTGCATGTATGTGCATGAATGTGTACACAAGTATGCATACAATGCAGTGTGGGCTTCTCCCTGCAGAATTGTCAGCTGTGAGTCATATGCACCTCCTGAAATATTTGAACACCAACCAGTTCTCGCTTCTTGATGCTCCTGTGTCCTCAGTGAATGGTCCATAGAATCCCTCAACATGCCAACTGGAGGCTTGCGTTGTTCCTACAGTTCCTTCAGCTTGAGATCTGCTGCCTGTGTTCTTCCAGGTTGGCTTTCTGACTCCGGGTCTCGGCACCGTGCACTACAGTGCTTCACTCTGTCACCCCTGCATCATGCTGTTCATTTGCGCCGGCTACTCTGCCTCCAGGCAGGCTCCAATGTCTCCTCTGACATCCACTCTAACCTTTCCTCAGAGTGGAGGGTCTGGGAGAGGGACATTCTGACCCTCCATGATATCCAAGACCACTCCAGAGTCCAAGGGGTGTCTTCGATTTAAAATGCCAACCCCCCAAAAAAATCCAGTTTATTGGGCACTCAGACAGTGATCATCTCGTCCTCACATCCAGCAGTGTTGTACAGTTGCTACCACAGTCGGCTTCAGAGCATTCCCTCCTGCCCGCCTGGGCATCAGCCCTCCCCGAAGATGTGCTCTGTGATCAGCGTTCAGGCTCCCCTACACGTCATCTTCTGGTCCTCTGCCCCGATGTGGAGGGTCTGGGAGAGAGGCAGGCCCTTGGCGAGATGGGGTCCCACAGGGCAAGAATGGGGGTGGCGCAGGCCCCGGGGGGGTTGGTTCAGTTGTGAACGAGCACACCGGGCTACACCGTCCCACCAAAGCACAGCCAAAGGGAGTCCCTGTGCGCTCTGAGTCTCAACCAAGACACTCCCGTTCTCAAACGCTCCTGGAATCCAGACTTCCTGGAGCCACGAAAACTGATGTCCCCGAAACTATTACCCTAAGGAAGCCTTCAGGCCTTGAAGCAAGAGTACCCGATAGGGTCTTCCGTGGCTGAGCCTAAGTCGAAAAGAATGTCTGGCCTGAGCGCTGCATCTTTCCAATGACCTTTCTATATCTCCAGTTTGATGTCTTCCTACATGTCTGGTCTTCAGCATTGGGGCTCAGCACCTCATGCCTATGCTGGGACAGTCTCTAACTTCAGGTGGGATGTACTTACTCAGACTGTAGGAAAAGGAAGAGGTTGTCTGCTCCCGTGAAGCTGCCAACAGCCTTGGGTGCCCTTGTGGCAGTGCTACCCTGCCCTACTGGGCCATGGTGAGTCAGAATGGACTCTGGCAGTGAGTGTGGTCTACACTCAAGGTTATACAGGAGCAAATGTGCACTCACAAATGGTGTACTTCACTGTGCTACAATGGACAAAGTCCCAGAAACATAAACTACCTAAATTGAATCAGTAGGAAACAGAAAACCCTCCGTATAATAAAAGAAGAGACGGAATCAGTGATGAACAACCCCCACCACCACCATTTACAGCAACAGAAAAGCTCTGGGCTGGATAGCTTCACTGGGAAATTCAGCAAACAGCTACGAGATTGGTAACTGCCACCCACCCTTCTTATGCTCCTCTTTAAAACAGAAGAGGAAGCTGCACTTCCTAATTCATCCCGAGACCAGCAGGAACCTGACGCCAAAGCCAGAGAGGCCACCAGAAAAGGGCAGGTCAGCCTTACCCTCAGGGCAGCTCCAAGGGCCCTGGAGAGATGCTGGGCCACCGTGAAAGAAAGACGCACCCAGAGCACGTGGATTGCTCCTGGGAAGACACAGGTGCTCCGACATTAGGACACAGGTCCGAGTAACCAGCCACAGTCAGAGGACAAAGGAAAAGAACAGGTCATCTCTGCCGAGGCAGAAAAGGGGGTTTTAAAGTCCAGCACCTTCGCCTGCTTGAAAAGCCTCTGTAATCTAGGACGGTCAGGGCAATGCCCCCACAGGACAGAGGGCACTTTAAAAAACACCTACTGCCAGTGCCACGCTGTGTGGAGGGAAGGTAGGTGCTTCCCTAACGTCAGGAACAAGACAGGAAGTCAACCTCACCATTGGCGCCCAGGGCCACTCTGAAAGGCCCCTGGGAGCAGTTCGTCAGAGGGAAGGCAAGAAGAGGGCTTCTCTCGAGAGAAGACGTGAAGCCACCACTCACCACTCGGCAGATGACCTGAGTCCACCTGTAGAAAGGCTCTCCTCTCCTCTGAGAAGCAGCGGAGCCCATTGCCAGGAGCTCAGACAGAGACCCACATGCCGACACCAGCCGGATTCCTCCCACCAGCAGCCCCACCTGCGACCTGCAGGACCTGCACCCTGCGGGGTGGGGGGCGGGGGGGAGGCTGCTGTAGTCACACCACATCCCCAGGTGACCCTGGATGTAAGGAATAAAATCACACACCCCCTACTCAGGAGAGTTTCAGACACACACACACCCTCCTCTTTCTCCCAAGGATCCACTGGTGGCTTCAAACTGCTGAGGAGCCCCTGCACCACCAGGGCTCAGAGCCATTTCAGAGCGAGGTCAAATTCACATGGCATGAAAGCACATGAGCACACGTCCTTACTGGATCTGCTATTCCCAACCTGGGGGCTGCCTGCATTTAACCTGAAAGAAGACCCAGCCAAACCCAAACCCACAGCCATCGAGTGGATGCTGACTCAGCGGCCCTGTCGGACAGGGTAGGGCTGCTGCCCTGTGGGTTTCACTGCTGATGGGAGCAGAAAGCCTCGTCTTTCTCCCGATGAGCGGCTGGCGGTTCTGAACCGCTGCCCTTGTGGTAGCAGCCCAGCATGTAATCCCGTGCCCCCAGGGGTCCTTCCAGGGAAGTGAGGGCGGGGGGAAAAGGGAGAGCAGCAGGTGCTGGGGCACACGAGGCCTCCACCCACAGGTGTCCGTGCCATGAACTTCCCTCTAACGGCCGGTGCTCTGGTCGCCCCCGCTGGTTGTGGGAGGCAGACGTTCTCTCGGGGCAGAGGACCAGAAGATGATGTGTAGGGGAGCCTGAACGCTGATCACAGAGCACATCTTCGGGGAGGGCTGATGCCCAGGCGGGCAGGAGGAGGGAATGCTCTGAAGCCGACTGTGGTAGCAACTGTACAACACTGCTGGATGTGAGGACGAGTGATCGCTGTCTGAGCGCCCAATAAACTGGATTTTTTTGGGGGGTTGGCATTTTAAATCAAAGACACCCCTTGGACTCTGGAGTGGTCTTGGACATCGTCAGCCAGCCCTCTGTAGACATTTCCATTTGAAGAGCACAGAACTCCAATACCAGCAAGCCGGGCCCACCACTGTCTCACACATACACCACCCCCACCCCCAGTTCACTGAAGGAAACAGACCACTCCCGCAGCCTACCCTGCCGGGTGACGTCACCACTGTGGGAAGGGTGGGTGCTGGTGTTCTGTGGCCCTGACCGCTACACCCAGTGAAAGGACTTGGACAAACCCCCTCACACCAGCGTCAGCAGCCACGTGGGGGCCAAGAGGGACGGCGAGTGGAGGGTCTGGGAGAGAGGCAGGCCCTTGGCGAGATGGGGTCCCACGGGGCAAGAATGGGGGTGGCGCAGGCCCCGGGGGGGTTTGGTTCCATTGCGAATGACACACCGGGCTACACCGTCCCACCAAAGCACAGCCAAAGGGAGTCCCTGTGTGCTCTGAGTCTCAACCAAGACACTCCCGTTCTCAAACGCTCCTGGAATCCAGACTTCCTGGAGACACGAAACTGATGTCCCCGAAACTATTACCCTGAGGAAGCCTTCAGGCCTTGAAGCAAGAGTACCCCTGATAGGGTCTTCCGTGGCTGAGCCTAAGTCGAAAAGAACGTCTGGCCTGAGCGCTGCGTCTTTTATTCTCTGGATGCGATGGCGGCGGCGGCAGCTGGATGAGACGGGGAAGCAGCCAGGGCGAGGATGGTGACGGGGTTAGAACAGGCTCTCTAGGAGGGAGGCAGAGCCTGGAGGGTGGCACCGACAGCCCTTAATGCACACGGGGCAACTGCTGATGCAGCAGGTGCTTTACTGGAGGGGCGGCTATTCCTTCTCAAGCTTGTGAAGCGGTTTGCACGTTCGATTACAAGTCTCCAGCGCTACAATGTTACTAAGAACAAACTAGTCAGTTTCCGTCTCCAGCGCTACAATGTTACTATGAACTAACAAGTCCTTCTCAGGAAACAGGAAGCGAAGGTCCTCATCGGGGCCTGGGAAGTGCAGAGTCAGCAGCTCTGCGCAGGGAGCTCCTGGAAAAAGCACTTCCAACTTGGGGACCTAGAGAGGAAGAGGCCATTCCAGCTCATGGCGACCCTGCAGGCATGGGGGTCAGGGGAGGACAGAGCAGAGCTGTCCCATGGGTTTCAAATCCTTACGAAGGTGGACAGCCTCTTTCTCACACCAAGCAGCTGGTAGATTCAAACCACTGACCTCTCGGGTCAGCGGCCAAATGTTTAACCCAACGTGCCTCCAGCTGTCTGTGTGCAGGCAGCACTATAAAAAAAAGTTAGTAAGTGATCTTTTTTTTTTAATTCTTAACTTAAGAGTTCAATTAAAGAGACCTTTTGCACTTGTTCTAATTCACACATGGGTGTGAAAGACCTCAGACACACAGCACAGCACAAGCCAAGAAAAAACCTGATTCAGATTCACCAGTATTTCACACAATTAACACCTTAGTTCAGACCCACATCACCGCATCCAAAACACCAGATTCATAGATTCACCAATACTTTACACAATCAACACTTTACTTTTGTTTTCCTAAGAAGCATTTTAAATAAGCCTTACATATCACCCCTCCCCCTTCCTACTGAAAAAGCACACACCCTTGACTTGAGTTGTCTCACTCCCAAGCACGCTGTTTCTCTAGCATTACTTTACACCACCACCGAGTGTACACACATATCCCAGGGCAGGGAATAGTTAATGCGGCTCTTCCAGCCAACGTCTCTAACTCTCACCAAAAGGCCTTTCCCGGCCTGGGTAAGAAGGTGGGCAAAATCCGAAGAGGCTTCAGGATTCACCTGTACGTCCTTGCAAACAGGATCCCCTGGAAGGCACCCTGCTGTGAATAATAGGAGCTCTCTGAGAAGCAGGGCGGGGTGGGGTCCCATGACCACCCAGAGCCAGGGGTGGAGCCAGGAGCCCTCTGGACCCAAGAACTCCGCTGCTCAGGGAACCTTCTGGATGCAGGGGGCAGCTGTGACCTCAGAGGAGCAGCAGCAGAACCAGAGCCAGAGCGTGGACGTCCTGGACCACAGGGCAGGCCGAGCAGGGCACTTGGGGTGGGGGGGTGGGGGCGGACAGCAGGAGGCTGGCTTGTAGAGTGGGGTGCCTCTGGGAAGCTGGGTGCCTTGGGGCTGAGGTTTACAGCAGCATGGGGTGACCCTTTGGGCATTTATCAGGGGCTCTCAAAGACGGTCTTAACACATCCCAATAGATAGCTGTGCCCTAAGCCTCCCTCACTTGCACCCCTTCTCCATGAACCTTCAGTCATGGACACTGAAATCTGTGTGCCCGTGGCAACGATAGCGAAAACAGCAGCCATGCAGTCAAGTACATGCTGGCTTCCCCGGGAAGCTGCGGTCACAAGCTGACCTTCGGAAATGTTCCCGGTTTCAAGTTGCCTCGGACACCGGCGAACACTTGGTGTTTTCTGTCCATTCTCTGCCTGCTGTTTCGTTTGCTCCACGCTGGCAGGGCAGGTCTGATGGGGCCCTGGTGGCGCTGTGGGTGGGCAGTTCGAACCCACCAGCAGCTCCTCAGGATAAAGAGGAGGTGGTCCGTTCCAGTAAAGATGGAGCATCTCGGAAACCCTCTGTAGGGTCAGGATCCATGCTGGCGGGCTTGGTTCTGCAGGTCTGCGCTGCTCGGATGAATCACAGTTGCAATCAGCGACGGTGCCGACTTCTTTTCCTGTGGAGACGATAACCCATGTCCCACCTTCCCAGGTTAAGAGTGAGGCCCGGCAGCTGCGTGATGTCTGGTGGTAGGAAACATGTCCACAGCCATGCTCCCACGATCTATCTGTTTGCTGCTCAATGACATGAAGGGGGTATGCTCAGGGCACCAAGTTCCCCCAAGACCTGCCTGTACCCCACTGCGGAGCCCAGTGGCACAGTGGGTCAGGTGCTGGGCTGCAGTCTGAACGCACCAGAAGAAAGAGAGGCTTCTAGTACTGTCGAGGGTGAGTCTCGGAGACCACAAGGCAGCCCCACTCTGCCCCAGGGGTCGCTGTGGGGTGACGTGCCCGCGATGGCAGTGTGTTTGAGTTTTCTTGAGAACTGAGAATCACGGAACCTGGAGCCACATGGCTCACTAGTTTGCTTAAGTCGTGGCCAACTGAGGTAAGGTGCGGGCCAGTCCCCTCCCTGCTGGCCCCGAACTCAGATCCCCACTAGAGATGGGCCCTCCTGCCCCCGGAGACTGCCATCCCCTGCTACTGCAGGGCCCCGTTCAGTCTGTGAGTTGTTTATGTTCAGGGAGGCCCAGTGACTCCCGTCAGAATGCCAACGGATCCAAGGTTGGCACACTTGGGACTGCTGGAATCACGTCCACAGCAGGAGTCCGCGCCCCAGCACGGCAGTCACTGCCTTTACTAGGGTCCCAGCGTTTGCTCAGCTGCTGCTTTTCTGGTTTACAGTGGTTGTTACAGAAACGTGTGCTGACAAAGCAGCTGGGTCTGAAAGTGGCTCAGGTGTTCTGGACTCTTGATTCCCAAGAAAAACCCCAAACTCAGAATCGAGGAGCCGCTGCTGACTCACAGTGACCCGGCAGGGCAAGGCAGGGCTGGGCAGGACAGGACCAGCCCTGTGGGTTTCCAAGCCCATCACTCTTGATGGGAGGAGAAGGCCCCACATCTCTCTCCCAAGGAAGGGCTAGTGTGTTTGGACCGCTGACCTTGCCGCGCGAGCAGCCCAACGCATAGCCATACCCATCCCGTTACCATGAATGTTTCATCTCCCTCCACGGCCGCCCGCGGGGCTGAGCTCTCTGGCCTCCGCCAGGGCCGGCCCTCTCCACCAAACACCCGAGGAGGAGCGGCCTGCATCCTCAGCCCAGCAGGAGCCAATTAAATCCACTTAGGCAAACATTTATTTATCTGTGGCAGCAAGGATGGCAGTGACTAAGACAGGGTCCCTGCCTTGCTGCCCCTGAGGGCCCGGCAAGCAGGAACGCGATTAATCAACCGGAAAAAGCGGTGCCCAGACGACGGCCCAGCAAACCCTGGGCTCTGAGATATGTCACAGGAAGGAGACCATTGGGTCCGTGTTTCCCCACAAACGAAGGCTGAGAGCAGCCAGATGCTCCAAGATGTGCTGAAAAACCACCAGAAAGAGCCCTGCCAGCAAGCCCCCCAGGGGTGTCATCTTACAGCAGCAGACCACGCACCCTGAGACTGCTGGGGGTTCACTTAACCACCAGGACCCCTGGCTCCCTAATGACACCGACACCCATGGCCACAGGACAGGGTAGAGCTGCCCGGGGGTCTCCGAGGCTGTATCTTTAAGAAGTACGTCCAGAGGGCTCTGGAGAGGCAAGGATGGGAGACTTTGGACATGTGACCAGCAAGGACCAGCTCCTGGAGAAGGACGTCATGCTTGGTGGAGAAGGCACGGAGGAAGAGGAGGCCTTCCAGGAGATGAACGGACACCGTAGCTGGACAAGAAGCACCGTGAGGGCCAGCACTGCAGGGAGCCCGCTGGGGCATGCAGGGATGCCGCCACCTGGGCAAGCAGGACCGAACACCACTGGCCCTGTGCTGCAAGGTGCCAGGTCTTTTCTCCCCTGGAGCAAGTGCCAGGTTTGGGCTGCCGGTCTTTCGGGTTTGACTACTCCACCGCCTGGCCACCGTAGGTAACAAAGGTCATTGTTGGGTACTGCCAAGAAGATGCCAAGTCACAGCGTCCCGTGTGGCAGAGCAGAGCTGCCCCTGGGGGTTTCCGAGCCTGGAATCTTGAGCGTCCAGAGCGGCTGGGGGGGTTTGGCCTGGCTGAGCGCTTAACCCTGGTACCACTAGGGCTCCCTGACTGGAGTGGCTCGATGGCACAGTTTTGGCGTCAGGCCGGCGTCAGGCCTGGTAAAGAGGTTGGGGAAACAAAGGGGAAGACCCTCAGGGAGATGCACCGGCACAGGACGCAGAGGGAGACCCTCAGGGAGATGCACCGGCACAGGACGCAGAGAGGAAGGGTGGTGGGGACAGCGCCAGGCCAGCCGGCCGGCTGTGCTGCATCTGTTGTCCATGGGTCCCTGCGAGGCTGGACCGACAACAGCCTATGTCAACTGTAGCGAGAGGTGACCCTCAGCCCATGGTGACCAAGCCAATAGCGGGGTGAGAATCCCAGCCCCACCACATGCCTGGGCACACTGCCTGTGGCACTGCAGCTTGAAGTACGGGATCCAACAGGGCCGCTCTTTGCCGCCGTCTCTGTGGCTCCCCTGCACAATGACTGTGTGTGAGACAAGCGGGAGGGCGGGAGGAATGGTGTGCCCCCAGTTATGTGTCGGCTGGGTGGGGCAGCTGGGACCCTGTGCTCTGTAACCAGCCAAGAATCAGCCTCCTTCTAGGCTGGGGGTCACGGACCCTCCGGGGTGAGCTGTTACTAAGGAGCAGGTCAGGGTGGGCTGTCTCCGAGTCACCACCCTCACTCAGCTCACCCCTGGTGGGATCATCCCTCTCCCTCAGGGCAGGTGAAGGAGAGAGAAGCAAGCAGGGGGACTGACACACACACAGACACACACACACACACACACACTCCCCGCCGGAGGACGGTCCCTCAGACCCAGGTCCCAGCCTTGGAGCCTCCTAGACCCGGGAGACAGAGAGCTGTGACCCGTCAGGCCATGAGAAGCAGAGGCGGCAGCAGAGGCAGGAGACCAGGGGACCACACGGCACAAGACGGTGCCCAGGGCTCCCAGCCCAGGGAGAGAGACCGAGGCTCACGGGCCCAACTGGGGGTCTCTAGGCACTTCTCACACATGCCAGGCAGGAGGTCAAGGAACCACCCCTACCACCATACCCCCAAGGAGCCACGAACCCATTCCTGTCTCTATAGATCTGCCTACCCTGGGTTTCATTGAGCCTGTGCATCTTTACAAGAGAGGGCAGCCTCGGCTTTCTCCCACGGAGTGGCTGGTGGGTTTGAACTGCTGACTGTGGTTACTAGCCCAGCACCCAGCCCACAGAACCCTGAGGCTCCTTTTAAGTAATAGGTGGTGACCTGTGATATTTCTGAATCACTAGAAAGACATGACTTTCTACTCCCATACACACTTACTGTCTTGGAAACTCACAGGGGCCACTGTGATTGGCATTGGCCCTGTGGCTGAGCTTTTGGGGTTTCCTAGGCCGGCGGACGGACTTCAGCTCTTGAGTTTGTGAAGGAGGTTTCGGTCTCCAAGTTCACGGAGGATGGGAGATCTCTGTAGCTCAGAAAGCCCAATCACATTGTTTACAAACTCTGATTCAGCACATGGGAGGGGGGTGTTGGTGGGAAGAGACTTATCTTCTTCAGGAAGGCAGTTTGTAACACTGATTCCATGTGAGCTTTCCACACACGCTGGGTTCGGCAGCGTCAGGTGCGATCCCCTCAGGGGGATGCGCAGAGTCATTTTCTGGGAACATGCAGCCAGAGCGCGGCTGACTCGACACGTGGCCACGAGGCACAGAGAAGCGCACAGGCCCCCGGGCAGGCGGGGAGTGGGAAACGCTGAAACGACTTACCAGTGGAGAAACAACGTGGAGAAGCAAAAGAACGGGCCATTAAAAAATGCATAAGCCCTACATGGGCCCCTGCGTTAAAAATGTGTAAAAAACAAAAACCTGTGAACAGGAAGAGGAAATGCATGAATGGGTCACGGTGCTCAAAGGCGGGACTTGCGGCTGACTTTGCTATTTCTGAGAGGTTTGGGGCCGTGGTTTTGTTGTTTGTGCAAGGACAAGAACTTTCTCCGCGCACCCCTTCCTACAGCGTAATACAGAGGGATGGTTCTGGCTGAACTCACCCTGGAGGCCTCAGGCAGGCAGGCCGCCTTCTCCCCCGGCGCAGACTCCTGGAAGATCACAGGTCTGGACCTCTTCAGAGCGGTGACCAAGCCCCAGCTTCTGCCAGCGGCGCCCTATAAGTCAGTCCACGCCATCTCGCTTTGACTGTGGTGAGGCAGAAACGCTGGAAAGCCCATCACCTGCTGCACCAACGGTGGGCTTCCTGGGTGCCCAGACGGCGAAGCAAGCGACCACTAGCCCAAAGGTCGGAAGTTGGCACCACTGGGCTTCTGAAAGACGGCAGCCTGGATGGTGCCCTTCTCCCCTGTAGAGGGGCTGGTTTGGGGAAGCCAGCAATGACAAACACTTGCCTGTATTGATAACCCAGTCTGCAGAACACAACCGGCGCTTGGGGGGTGGGGGGTGGTGATGCTCCTGAACCCCAACTTGGCCTGCCCCTCCTGACCCCACAAGGAGTGTTGCCTGACCCCACAAGGAGTGTTGCCAATTTTACCCCAAAATACCTTTCCCAAAGGCCCTCTGGCCCAGAGGTCTAGTGCTGACTTTAAGAATAATTGTCTAATAAACACAAGGTGCCCCGCCAGCACAGCAATGAATGGTTAAGCACCTGACAACCACACTGCAAGGTCAGAAGTTCAAAGCCACCTGTCGCTCTCCGCTGGAAAAAAAGGCCATGCTGGCTCCTAGGGGTTTACAGCCTGGACACCCGGAGGGGCAGTCCCACATACCCCATGGGGTCCCTGTGAGCTGGCACAGGACCGCCATCAGTGCCGCTGACGCAACACCAGGAAAACACCCAGCTGCCCAGAGGGGAGCATGCCTTCCCTCTGCAGCTCCCTCGGAGCACACGCCCCCACCTGCAGGCCCCAGGCACTGATGGCCACTGACCCATTGGGCTCCTCCAATAGCCCGAGGGTCATGGAAGGGAGCTCACTAACCCACCTCTCCAGCACCACCCCTCCCCTCCCCCAGCAAATGGGGTGGCAAACTTCTCTGTCTCAGGCCCTGGTTCTTCGGAAGGGAAGAACAAGACCAGAAACAGGCTCCCCCAAGGGGCACCGGCTTTCTCGCTGACCACAGAGTCGGCAAATCTGGTCTGTGTCAGAGTGATTGGACCAGTTCCTCTTTCTTCAGGAGGAAACATTTTACCTTGCAAATTGTGAGTGTGAGAGTGAGTGAGTGAGTGTGTGTGTGTGTGTGTGTGTGTGTCTGAGTCTGTAGAAGGGGCTTCAAAAGGATTGTGGGAAAATCCCAACATCTTTTCATCCCATCCCCCACTGGAGCTTTTGGAGGGTCAGAGAAGGCACATAAAGGCACCACAGGGCCACCGCTGTCACCAGGTCATAAAGCCATGCGCCCTGTCCTACAGAAACTGCCAGCCAGAAGGCCATCCTGCCCAAGCACTGCCATCCCCTCGCATAGCAGGGGTCCGCTGCTTGGACATTTATAACCTTATTCTTGGGCCATACCAAATTGTCCAACTAAAAATCAGCCTGCAACATTTGGTCCAACACGGAATGAATTTGCCCTGACTCCATGGCTAGAAGAGCTTCCCTGGGGGGGGGGGCATGCCATGCTGGCTGGTGTTGATTTCTCGGGCCAGATGTCCCCACTCTGCACTAGATGCCGGGGTATCAACAGCGTGCCTAGTGGTGTGGTGGTTACACATGTACTGCCAGGTGAAAGGCCCAAGGTTCAAGCCCACCAGGCGCTGTGCAGGCAAATGACGCGGTGGTTTGTCTCTGCAAAGGGCGGTGGCCATGGACACCCTGGCCACCCGCTGGTGCCGATGGACTCTGCCCTACAGGGCTGCTGTGAGTCAGGATCCACTGGAGCATAGGAAGAAAGAGCACCTCTGCCCATCGGGCTTTTACAATCTCTGTGAGCCGGCTTCCTTCGTTTGGTCCTGCCTTAGGGTAAGCAGTACTTGGGGGGTTGTCATTTAATCACCTGGCTCTGCACAGGGCACACCAGCAACGCCCTGCAGTGGTGCAGATAGAGGGGCATGGGCAGAGGATGAGGCATGGTGGACAGAGCCCAAGGCAGGAGAAGGGATGGCCAGAGGCCTCAGATCTGCTCCCACCAGGGCTAGGAGACAGTCCAGGCAGATTCCTGGTAGAATGGAATGTATGGAATGCCACAAGTTCTCCCCTCCCAGCCTCCATTGTGACCCTGGAGCTTTTCTGCAGGGAAGAATGTCCCAACCCAAACCTGCAGCCTCGCGACAACTCGACTCGTGCTGACCCACGCAGCCAGCACTAACCAAACGGTCAGGGATTCACCCTGAGGGAGAAAGATGAGGCAGGCTGCTTACACCAGCAGTTCTCAATCTGTGGGTGGCGACCCCTTTGGGGGTCTAATGACCCTTTCACAGGGGTCACCCAATTCATAACAGTAGCAAAATTACAGTTATAAAGTAGCAATGAAAATAATTTTATGGTTGGGGGGTCACCACCACATGAGGAACTGTATGAAAGTCGTGGCTTCCACTGGCTTACACAAAGGGCAGAGCTACTGAATCCCACACGGGCAGTTCTACTCAGTAAGAATCAAATCAATGGTCTCCTGCCTCCCCAAAGAGTCTTGAGGTTGGCCCTGGTGGCACAGGGGGTCACGCATTGAGCTGCTAACCGAGAAGCCGGTGGTTCAAACCCACCAGTCCCTCTGAGGTAGAAAAATGAGACTATCTGCCGCCTTCATGACTGATGTCAGGGAAACCCCACAGGAGTGGTTCTGCTGTGTCCTCCAGGCTCGCTATGAACCAATTCGATGGCAGTGGGTTTGGCTTTTCTGGTAAAGCCACAACTACCCTTCAACATTCCAAGTCAGCTGTCTTTAAAAATGCTGTCTTAAAATGGGTGCATAAGCAAATGTGGTGAAGAAAGCTGATGGTGCCCGGCTATTAAAAGATATAGTGTCTGGGGTCTTAAAGGCTTGAAGCTAAACAAGCGGCCATGTAGCAAGGAAGCAACAAAGCCCACATGGAAGAAGCACACCAGCCTGTGTGATCATGCGGTGTCGACAGGAATAGGTATCAGAAATTCAAAAATAAGCAATCACATTGACATGAAGGAGTGTAGACAAAATGGAGACCCAAAGCCCACTTGTAAGATAATTGGACAGTCCCTCACAGAAGAGCCACATGGAAGGGATGCTATGTCCAGGACGCAGGACAGCACTGATGAAGCACACAGCCACCCCCTAGTTCTTCCATGTTTCCTCCCCCTCCCTCACTGTTTTGGTCTTAGTTTTAAGTCTTTAATCTTGTGAGACTGGTATTTGTTCATTTCTACAATTAAAGTCATTTGATGCATGAAATCCAAGACAGATAAACCCTTCAGAAATAAAAATGGGACTAGTGATTCCCTGAGAGTATGGGGGGGAGGGGGGGAATGGTGGGGACCAACAGCATTGATGACTGTACAACCCCACTTGAGAGGAATGGATAACAGGCGTGTAGGTGAACAAATACGGTGGAAGGTATAAGATATGGCAAATACATATAATATACAATAATAAGGATTCCTGGGGGGGGGTAGGGTGGGTGAGGAAGGGGATAAAGGGGAGCTCATATCAAAGAGATCAAGAAGAAAGAAAATGCTTTGAAGATGATGGTGGTAACAATTGTACAATTATGTTTGATCTAATTGAACTATAGGTTGTTACAGTTGTAAGAGCTCCCAATAAAATGGAAAACATTTTTAATTAAGAAATTAATTGATTAATTAATTTAAATTAAAATGTTGTCTTCCATGTCGTTCCTCCTCAGAGATTTGGATTTTCTGACTCCACCCCACCTAGCCAGGTCCCCACCAGACACACCCCTTAGCCTTCCCTCCCCTGCCTCCCCCCACATCCCACTGGCTGAGATCCCTGTCTTAGTGACCTTGTGCTGCCACAAGGAGGGGGCTTGAACAAACAGAATTTCATTTTCTCACGGTTTAGGAACAGAAGTCTGAATTCAGTGGGCTGGCGTTCTTCCTTTCCCTGTGCCTACAGGTCTAGGAGATTTCCAGCGCAGGGGCCCCGGGCCAAAGAACACTCTGCTCCTGGCTCTTCTTTCTTGGTGGTAGGAGTTTCCTCCTGCTCTGCTCACTCCTCTCTCCGCTTGCGTTGCAGAGATGAAGCGTGAGGCAGGCGACGCCCCGGGACACTCCCTTGACGTGGGACCAAGGCTGTGACTGGATTCACTGTGTTGCAATGCTACCTTCCTCGCCTCCCAACTGAGCGGCTGATCACATCAGGCCACACCATCAGTGGTGACATCATGAACAGCTGCCAAACTGCATCGTTACCTAACTGCCAAGCCACGCATGGCGGGCCACGCCCCACCAAGTGGGCACACATTGGGGCAGTCGGAAGTAGCCCTGACAGGGCAGTGTTTAAGTGCTCAGAGGCTAAAGGACAGGTGGGCAGTTTGAAACCACTAGCACACTGCAGGAGAGAGATGAGGTTATCCATCCCCGTGAGGATGGGACCTTGGAAAGTCTGGGAGGCAGCCTGACTCTGCCCTAGAGGGCCACTCCGAGTTGGAGTGGACTGGGCAGCAACAGGAATGAGCTTCAAACACAGTCAAGACAGGTGCCTTCTGGTCAGTTCCAGCCCACGCGGACCCCACGTTCCGCAAGGGCTGTAGGCTTTCAGGAGGTTTGGAATGACAACCCCTCCGTGCCTGGCAGAGTGCCTAGCTTTGTGCAGGCCATAGGGCTCTGCCTCCACACTCACGCTGAGCAAGAGGCCACACTCAGTTCTCTGGGCAGCAGGGGCCATGCCCCACCTTGGGCAAACCATGGGCCTGTGGGTTTTCTTTTCTCAACAGGACAAAGGTCTGTTCGGCCCCGTCAATGCCTTGGCTGTAGGCTACACTCAGAGTTGATGAGCCATGCTCTGAGACCAGGCCTCTAGAACAGTGATTCTCAACCTTCCTAATGCCACGACCCTTTCATACAGTTCCTCGTGTTGTGTGACCCCCCAATCATAAAATTATTTTTGTTGCTACATCATCACTATAATTTTGCTACTGTTATGAGTCGGGGGACCCCTGTGAAAGGACCGTTCGACCCCCAAAGGGGTCGCAATCCACAGGTTGAGAACCGCTGCCCTAGAAGGACCAAGCACTGGGCAGGGAGCACTCAAGTGTCAAGCGATTGGTGAGTGGCCAGCTTCCCCATCCACCACATGACCGCGGGGTCCTTTCTGACTCCTAGGGACCCTGTGGGACAGGGCAGAACCGCCCACGGTGGGGTAGTGGGGTAGGAGCTGGGCTGCAAATGACGAGGTCAGCAGTTCAAATCCCACAGCCACTCCATAGGAGAAGGACGAGGCTTTCTACTCACGTAAAATGTTATGGTCTTAGAAAGCCAGGGGGCAGTTCCCCCGTCATAGAGGGTCACTGAATCGTTATGGACAAGAAGGCTTGTCATGTGTTTCCTAAGCTGCAGAAGGCGCCTTCCTCCTGCGGAGCGGCTGGTGGGCCCACAGGGTCAGTGCTGGGTGCCGGGGCTCCCTGCAGGCCCTCACTAGCCTCTCACCAGTGCTCGGTGAACACGAGGTTCTAACCAACAGCTCAAAACCTCCCCTAACCCGGCCCAAAGTGGGAGGAGAAACAGCAGAAAAGCCACTGCAAGGGCCCTGGTGGCGCGGCAGGTTAAGCACCAGGCTGCTCACCCCAAGGTCAGGTGCTCCGGTACAGATTACAATCTCAGAATCCTTACAGTTCTCTGTCCCTCAGGGTTGCCTGAGTCCTAGCCTGGGCCAGGCGTGGGCGTGGGCGTGGGCATGCACACACGTGGGGTGGGGTGGGGTGGCGTGGGGGTGTACAGGCCGCGTCTAGAAAGGAAGTGCTCTCTTGAACCCAGGCAGCCCGCCTCTCCCTGTCAATCAGGTTTCCTGTCAATCAGCACTTTCATGCCCACCCCTTTTTCTCGCTAAGGACAATGTGCCCCACCCTCCCAGGCAAGCGCTCCCCACCATGACGTCCCCCACCCCCGTCTCCCCCGCCATGGAAAAGAACCGGTTCACACCAGTCAACTGCCACCTGTACCATTCCCCAGCAGCGGGGACCAGGGTGGCGCCTTGGGACGGGGTCCATCCGGAAAAGCCATCACGAGATCTCCTGGTTCTTCCCAGAGCAGGTACTACTCCAGCCCCACGCACGCCAGCGCGGACCGACAACACAGGAGACAGGGGTCCCTGGGGCGCACGGACTGGCCCGAGGGACCAGAGATCTGGGGGGGGGTAGGCAGCGGGGAAGGGAGGGCGGGGAGAGCGCGGAAGTTGCCAAAGTTGGAGAATGGAGACAGGTCCCCAGGGTGGGCCCTGGGTTGGGGAGAGCCCCCCAGAAAGTCTGGTTGGGGGTAGGCTAGGGCGAGGGCGGCCAGTCCCCGAGTTGCCCAAGTCCGCGGGGAGGTCCCACGATCCGGACCGGGTCAGGCGGCTCGGGTCTGAATCCAGCTGCCCCTGGCGGCAGCCCCGGGACCCGAACCCAAGCCCCAGCTTCTCGGACGCCGGCAGGGGACCTGGCGCGGGCGGGGGTCGCGCGGGGTTGAGCGGAGCAGCCCCTCCAGTGGCAGGGAGCGCGCGGAACCCCGGGCCTGAGGCCACCCGCGTGGGGTGCCGCCCGCCGCCCACCGCCAAAGCTGTACCTGCTGCCGGGGGACCCGCCTCCTGGTCGCCTGCCTCAAGCTCAGCGGCCGTCGGGACTGCCGCGGGAGGCAGCGGCTCCATCGCGCGGCCAGTCATGTGAGTCCGCGTGCCCACGTGACTTCCGCGCCAACAGCCCGCCGCCGCCAGGACACGCCCCCGCCTCTGAGGCACGCCCCCGCCTCCCGGACTGGACTCCGCCGCCGTCAGGACACGCCCCTCAGGGACACGCCCCCGCCGTCACGGCACGCCCTTCCTTGAGCCAGCTCGACCGTTAGGCCACGCCCCGTCCCGCCCTCTCATTCCTCGGACTCGCCTCAACGACACGCCCCGCCTCGCCCATCCTAACACCGAGCCACACCCGCGTCACGCCCCCTTGTCTGCAACCCCGCCACAGCCCTGGCCACGCCCCGCCAGTCCTCGGCCACGCCCCCAGCCCCGGCCACGCCCCAGCCACGCGGCCGCGCAGCGCGCCTTCCCAGCCTTGCTTCCGCTGCGGGCTGCCCCTTCCAATCCCACGTGTCACCCACTCATCCTTCCCAACTCTGTGTCCCCCTTAGTCACTTCCCCCGTCCCGGGTCCGTCCACTCAGGCTGCCTGCCATCCTGCACCTGCTCACCACTCCTCCCATTCTCGGCACACTCACCTACTCACTCATTCGATCACTTACAGAGCCATACATAGCGCATTCATCAGTCACCCACCTGCTCATTCATATTTTCACTCATTCGTTCATTCATTCACCCACCCACTCACTCATTAATCTGTTCACGCACACCCACTTACACATTCACTCACTCACTCATTAATAGGTTCACTTACCCACACACTTACACATTCATTTGCTCACTCATCATTCATTCATTTGTTCATGCACCCTCCTACCCACTCATTCATTCATTGATCCAGCCACTCAGTCACTTGCTTACTCATTCACCCACTAACTCATGTATTCACTCATCTGCCCATTCACATATTCATCTATCTACTCACTCCCTCACTAACTCATTCCTCTGTTCTCTCACTCACCCACCCAACCACCCATGCACTCACTCATTCATTCACTCACCCACCCACCATTCAATTACCATCGTCATTTATTCACTTACTCCCCTCACTCTCACTCACTCACCCACACTCCCACTCCTTTCTGAATCCCCTCTTAGCTCCCACCACCTTGAGCTCACTAATGCACTGACTCACCCCCACATGCTCCTTCACTGGATCCCCTGGGTGCTCCCAACACTGGCAGTTCTGTGCTGGGTGGGTGCTGAGGATAGAAGAGTCCTGAGAATCTGCCTTGCTCTGGAAGAGGCCCAGGTGTCTGGAGGGGAATCTGCATCCTCACTAGTCAGAAGTGGGGAACAAGGCTGTGGGAGAACCCCAGAGAAGACCACCAGCCAGCCAGAGGTGGAGAAAGAGGCCTCTGGACTGGATGACACCCACCACCACCACCACAGGGGCCCTGAAGGAATAGGGAGGCCTTCCAGCTGGCTTCCAAGGTGCTGATGAATCAAACAACTGACACACAAGCTGATGTGGCCGCAGCTGATGGGAGCGGAGGGCGGCAGATGAAGGACCCTCGTGGCCTGGGTTGAGCTGCTAACTGCAAGGTCAGCTTTTCAAATTCAACCAGCCTCTCTGAGGGGAAAAGAGGAGGCTTTCTACTCCCATAGAGATTTCCCGTCTCAGAGACCCACAGGGGCAGTTTTACCCTGTCTGATAGAGGGCCCCAGAGTCAGAATTGGCTCTGGGCAGTGAGGGTGTTTTCAGGGGGCACATGGGCTGGCAGAAGAATGATTCTACTTCTAGATTGGGGTTCGTGAGATCCTTACTGCCGCCTCTGAGTGCCCTGGGAAGTGGCCAGGATGATCAGGCCCCTGTCCGCTGCCAGTGCCCCCAAGCTACAGGACCCAGGTTACAGACCCTGTCCAGGGGACACTGTAGCCCCTGCCAACCAGCACCCAATGCAAGCTCCACTTTCCCCATGGGTGCTGGGACAACTTCCCCAGTCACTGTCACCAGAGCCCAGCAAGATCCTGTGACCAACGACCTCCCCTGCACTACCACCCCCCACATCCTTCCGCCACCCTGGGCTTCTCCTCAGCAGCTTCCAGCCTCCCCAGAGGAATCAGCACTTTCCCCGGACACACGTCCACCGGCTGGAGCTTCCTGTGCTCTCAGATGCCCTCAGCCCCTCCTCCAGATCACAGGCTCGGTAGTGAAAGGGTGACTAAATCTAAAGAATCCCAAAGAGCCAAAGGAGACATTCCTGGAGAATAGCCCCCCCATGTTCGGTCTCAGCCGCAGCCAGCACGGGACCTGTGGCCATGCAGCCTCTCCCTGGGGCTCCGTCTAGGCTGTCCTTTCGAATCACAGGGCAGCTTCACAATGTTCTGTAGACCCAGCCCCTCCACACCCCCAACACGCCCACACATACACATATGTGCACACACGTACACACATGAACCTGCACGCTCACCCACAAACACACACATCACGTGTGTGCACACACATCCACGCACACACCACCCTCAAGGTCCTGATTGAATTGCTGTGGGGGTGCGTGACTCCCGTGTGCAGCCCAGGCGGAAGAGCCCTGCTCACATGGGTGCATGCGTGTGGAGGTCAAACACGACGTGCTGGGGAAGAACGCGGAGAGCACCGTCCAAGGACAGGGCTGCCAGAAGAACCAGCAACTCCGTCGTGGTAGAAGTCCAGCCAGAATGCTGCTCAGAAGCGAGGGTGGCAAGAATTTGTCTCCTGTACTTCGGACCTGTGATCAGGAGAGATCAACTCCTGGCGAAAGACATCACGCTTTCATGGTGCAGCGCGGCGGGAGGAAGAGGAAGGCGCTGGAGAAGATGGATGGACACAGGGGCTACAACAGGGGTCTCAAACATAGCAGCAATGGGGGTGGGGGGCTGGAGACACACCGGGCAGTGTTTCGTTCTGTTGCGCATTGACCGCTGTGAGTCGGGAATCGACTGGATCGCGCAGAACAGAGGCATCGGGTGGATCCGCCCCCCAGGGTTACCCGTTCACTGCCGCCTGGTGGTTCTCAGCCGAGGGGTGGGGTGGGAGGGAGGTGACAGAGGATGAAGAGCCACACTCGCTGCACACGTGTTAGCGTGAACGTGTGTGGGGGGGGAGATCGCCGAGCAGTGGGCCACTCCCGACCCTGAACCCCTCCCGGAGGAGGCAGGCCCCGGTGGCCTAGTGGGGACACGTTGGACTGCTGGTCACAAGGTCAGCGGTTCAACAACTTCTGCAGTCTGAAACTGATCAACCCTGCCATCAAGCTGCACTGACCCATCACTAACTGCTGGTTGGGATGAGAGGTTGGAGACCCACAGGAAGGATTTACAGTCAGACACGTGGCCTCTGGGACAGGAAGGAGGCCGCAGATTGCAGGACAGAATTATGCAAGTCCAAGAGTGGACTCATCCCAGTGACTTTCTCAGCAGCTTGACAGCTGGTCATGCCAATGTGAATGCTGCAGCCCAGCGGCTCACACGCAGGTTTCCGCGTCCCCGGGCTTATAAGAGTTAGATTTGCACCCTACTGGAGTCTAGTGAGCAAGCACTCAATGCCACAGAAGTAAATCAACCCCAACCCCAAACGCACTGCCTGCCATCAAGCTGATTCTGACCCCTAGCTGCCCTCTAGAGGGTTTTTGAGATTGTCTGTCTTTACGGGAGCCGACAGACTCCTCTTTCTCCTGCTGAGCGGTTGGTGGGTTTGAACCACCCATCTCCTGGTGACAAGCCCAAAGCTGACCCCGCAGCACCACCAGCCATGGCTCCAGAAGTGTGTAGTGGCATGATGAAAAAGCTTGAGCCCCTTGGAGAATGACCACAATGGGACACTGCGGACAACAGTGCTGGGAGACGTGCTGTACACAAAACCAAAGAAGGCGCCGGCTCACAGGGACCCCATCAGACAGGGAAGAACGACCCTGGTGGCTCCAAGGCGCAGCGCTCCATGGGAGCAGACCGCCTCATCTTGCTTCCAAAGAACTGCTGACCTTGCTGTTGGAAGCCCGGCTCCTAAACCACTGCACCAGGGTTGCTGCAAATCTTCCATATGTGCCAGACAGTCTTTCTGAAGCATGAGAGGAAGGTGTGTCTGTATTAATAGCTTCCAACATTTATGAAAACACTTAATACGTGCCAAAACCAAACCCACTGCCGCTGAGTCAGTCGTGATGCAGTGACCCTGTCTGGAGCTGCCCAGGCTGTAAGTCTTCCTGGGAGCAGACAGCCTCATCATTCTCCCTAGGAACAGCTGGTGGATTTGAACTGCCAACGAGACTGAGCAGAGACCAACACTTATCCACATGTGTGTCTGGCACCGGACTGCTGCTGCTCAGGCCCAGTGCCATCTGGTTGAACTGTGAGGCTGAGGGAGTCCGATCCTCCAGTGGCACTGCCAGCTCCCTTCCCCTCTCGGGTCCCCACGCAGAAGCCAAGCAGGTCGGAGTCCAAGGGAATGGCGGTTCCAAGCTCCGGGAGGAAGACAAGGAAACAACCCGCCTGGAGGTGTGTGTCGAGGGAAAGGACACCAAGACCAGGTGACTGTGCCCCATCAGGGTGTCAGCGGCTGATTGCTCAGACCTAGATGACCAGACGTGTCTTCCAAGGCACCTCGGGATGGACCCCAAACCCCCGCCTCCCTGTGAGCAGCGGGGCGTGTTCACGGTCCTCAGAGTGGAAGTGCCACAGACCACTGAACCCATTTGTTGCTGGGAGCCGGGGGCACAGAACTGCTCAGGGAAATTCTTCAGATAAAAAGGATGTAACAGGAAGTTGGACGGACAGAAACCATCCGGCTGTGCCAACTCCCAGTGCGTCCACAGGACAGGGTCACACTGCTCCTGAGGGTCTGTGAGACGATAAATCTTTACGGACGCAGGAAGCCTCATCTTCCTCCTGAAGGAGTGGCTGGTGGTTCAAACCGCTGACCTTGCGGTGAGCAGCCTGATGCGTAACCCCCTGTGCCTCCAGCACCAGGAAGAGTAAATGAATGCAATTGGGAGAGGAGAGTCTTTTCCCTCTTGCTTTACAAATCAAGTGGCTTGAGGGCAATGAATGTACAAATGTGCTTTACACAATTGATGCATGTATGGATTGTGATAAGAGTCCTATGAGCCCCTAATAAAACGATTAAAAAAAAATCAAGTGGCTGTAAAATTCGGCCACGGGCTGTGACACACCAGGGGCGGCAGTGGAGCACCCGTGCAGCTGACACCGGTGGTGGACGGCAGGGAGGTCGTGGCAAGGTCCCTGAAGTGACCTGGTGTTATTTCTCGGTGCTGCTGTTCTTATTGTTAGGAGCCATGGAGTGCGTTCCGGCCCACAGCAACCGTACGCACAACTGAACGAAATGCAGCCCAGTCCCGCGCCGTCCTCACAGTTGTCCCCGAGCCCACTGATGCAGCTGGTGGACGGTGATGGATGAAGACGCCCGTCTCTCGGAAACAGAGGATCGACCTCCTGGATCCAGCAGAAGCCAGTCCGGTGTGATGCGAGGTCCAGTGATACAGACATGACTAAGAGGAAGGCCGGTTCGGCGTGACGCGGGGACTTCAGCAAAGGTTACGACCCAAGAGGAGAGGAAATTGCACGTGGCAGATATCAGCGCCCAATGACGGTTTTCTAAAAAGCCATCTCAGCAACTACCGACTTCCTGGCAGATTATTTAAGCAAAAGCAGAGCTAGCCACGTGGCCTGGGTGATCAAATGTCAGTGGCTTCCATCGGAGCATACATATCGGACGGGCAAGGCCACGAAAACACATCTGTGTCGATGAGATGAGACGTTGCACAGGAGCGCTAACCAGTGTGTGGTGAAGCAGAGAGAGAGACAGAGCTGAGAAACCATGCACACAGGAAACCATCCCTAAGGCACACCACAGCACCCACAGGAAGTCTGCGGATTCTACAGATGCTCCTAGGGCTGATGACAACATGGAGCAAACTGGCAAAGATGCCCCCAAATATGAACATCGATTTCCACACACCAGCAGTGAGGGAGAGGACCTCAACTCTGACCTCATGCCAAATGCAACAACTAACTCAAACCCTGGTCCTCCGTCTAAACCCCAAGTTCAAGCCAGAAAGATGTTGGAGAGAAGCTGGGTGGCCGTGGGATCAGAAGAGAGGGCCCAGGAAACAGTGGCCATAAGAGAAAAGTGGGTGACACAGACATGTGCAAGCTCCTGCTTCCAGCCAAAAAGACCACGGCCAGAAAAGGAGAAGGGAGGCTTCCAAGGATGGGAGACTACACAACGTCCATGCCCGTGGCCGGTGACTCCTGCCCAGAACATACAAAGAACACACAAACTACAGATGGAGAAGACAAGCCAATAGAGACCGTCAAGAATAAGCACGTGACAAAATACATCCCGACGACATGTGTCCCTGTCGTTAGGTGCCGTCAGGGTGTCTGACTCAGAGCGACACTGCCGGGTCCTGGTCCATCCTCACCATCGCTGTTACGTCCGAACCCCGTGTAGCAGCCACGACGTCAATCCATCTTGTTGAGGGTCTTCCCTACTTTACCAAGAATGACTGGTCTCTCCTGACAACGTGCCCAAAACATGTACAACGACACTTCGCCTCCCTTACTTCTAAGAAGCACTGTCTAAACCATCAAACGCACTGCCATTGAGTGGATTCCAACTCACAGCAACCCTTTAGGACAGAGTATAGATTTCCAAGTCTGTAAAGTTTCACGGAGTTGAAAGTCTCTTTCTCCCTCAGAGCAGTTGGTGGTTTCAAACTGCCGACCTTGTGATCAGCAGCCCAGGGCTCCGGGCAGCCCACTGGGAAAGTACAAATGTAAAGCTCAGCGAGGAGTAACTACCTACCGACCAGAAGAGCTAACATTCAAAAGACGAGCAACAACAAACGTCGGCAAGGACTCCGAGCAAGCGGAAGGCCCGTGGACCGCCGGTCCCACGCTCACTTCACACAGCAGAACGAAGCACTGCCTGCTCCTGCAGGGTCCAGTGTAGGCACCTACTGCGGTAGACCCCCTGGATGGCTGCAGCACTCCCCTGCAGGGTCCAGTGTAGGCACCTACTGCGGTAGACCCCCTGGATGGCTGCAGCACTCCCAGGGGGCACGGCACCACCCAATTGGGGACACACTGGGCTAACAAGGCAGTCCACTTCCGAGGGACTTCGGCTGAAAACCTCCAGAACAGCTGTGGAGTGCAGCAGCGTCTGGTGCCGTGCAGAGGAGGGTGAGCCCCCCCAGCTTGGAAGGCACTCAGAACACGGCCGGGGAAGAGCTACCCCCTCGTGCACAGCGGACTCCAGCACAACACGGGGGTGAGGTTCACGCACAGCTGCCCTCGACAACCACCATCAACAACAACCGCGGCAAAGGAGCCCTGCTGACCCAGTGGCCAAAACACCCAATGAGCCCAAGACCCGTGGACCGGCGGGAGAAGGATGCGGCAGCCAATCGGGCTTGTTTGGGGGCCGCAGAGTTGTTACGAGTTGGGCTGCTCATCCCAAGGTCCACAGTTTAGAACCACCAGCCGCTCTGTAGGAGAAAGATGAGGCTTGCTGCTCCCGTAAGAGTTGGAGCTTTGGAAACCCACGGTGGGGGTAGCTCCGTCCCGTCTTGCAGGATGCCATGAGTTGGAATCGGCTTGATGGCAGTGAGTTTGGTTTTCGGTTTAACGTCAAGAAGATTCCCTGGTGGCAGAGAGTTACACGCTTCACTGCCCACTGGACGGTCAGAGACGGGTGAAACCACCAGCCACCCAGGCGGGTGAAGGGCTGCAGTCTCAGAAACCACGGGGGCAGCTCTCCCCTGTCCCGCGGGGTCGCTGAATCAGAACTGGCACCAGCAGTGAGTTCTCAACCCACGGAGATCTTGACAACCAGCCAACGACAGGCTAGAACAGCGACCGTGCTGACGCAGCTCAGACGTGCCGGAATCATGAGGGTGGCGGTGCGGCGGGGTGCCTTGTGGTTGTGGTTTCTTATGACCAAGGGGAGGGGCCATGGCCCGGTCTTTGCACCTTCACCGTCTGTGAGATGCCGCTGTGACTCACGTTGTCCCAGTCCGGATTGAAGGACCTCACCGAGGTGAAAAGACAGACATTACGAAAGAGGGAGGAGAGAAGGAGAGAGACAGGAAAGGATGGGGGGCAGAGCGGAGAGGGGAGAGAGAGGGAGAAAGAAGGGGAGAGGGAAGGGCAGGAGAGAGAAAGAGAAGAGAGAGGAGAGGATGAGGGAGGAGAGGATGAGGGTGAGGAGAGAGAAAGAAGAGGGGAAGAGAGAGGAGAGGGAGAGGGAGAGAAAGAAGGGGGGGAGAAGGAGAGAGAGGGAGAGTGTGGGGAAAGAGAGCGGGGAGGCCTCAGGCTGGCGGGATAACGCAGCGGCGCTCAGCTCCGAGGGCGCCGAGGAATCAGCACACTGGGTAGCCTGTCCCGGGTGTCGGTGCTTCGGTCGGAGCAGCTTTGCTGACATGTCCCCTGCATCCCGTACGACAGTTCAGACACGATGAACGGACCGGTGCGGTCATCGCCACTGCCCACTTTATAACATTCTCTTCTTTCACATACGTGTGAAATTAGCTCCCCGCTTCCCTCCAACCCCAAGAAACTATTAACCAGTTACTGTCGCTAAGACTTACCTCTCCTGGACTCCTTGTACAGAAAGCCATGCAAAACAAAACACAACCTGCACGGCAAACAAGCAAAACCCAGCAACGAGGACGAGACGGGGCAGTAAAACGTCAAAGAGAGAGCGGGACACGCGAAACACGGACACGACTTTCAGGGGTTCCAACAGGGTGAGCGAGAGGGTGTTGCTTTGAGAAGAAAACCGTTTCACTGGCATGCATTTCATAGATCATACAATTCGATCGTTTCATCGCACCATAAAGCCGCACAATCATCTCCACAATCAACTTCAAAACTTCCACTTCCTCCTCGTGGCCCTGCCGCCCCCCAACCATCCCCGCCAAACCCCTCAAGAAACCATCATGCAGTCGCTGTCTGCATCGCAGGGCATCCCACGGTAACCAAGCAGCATCGTGGCAGGGCTTTAGATCTGGGAGCCATGGGCAGGGCCGGTCGCGAGTCTGCGCGCCAGCATCATCCTACGGTGCCCATCTCATTCCATCATGACCAACGCTCAGATACCTCAGGGTCCCTTGTGGTGCGGTGTGCTACTAATTGGGCTGCTACCCAGAAGTTCAGCAGTTTGAACCCACCAGCCACTCCTCTGTGGAAAGAGGAGGGTCTCCACTCTTGTGAAGATTTACAGTTGGCCTCCCACAGGGAGGTTCGACTGTGTTCTGTGGGGTCTCTGTGATTTGGCATTGACTTGATGGTGGTGCGTGTGAGCGAGTGATTAAACACCCAAGGAGGAACCCCAAACAAGATGTGGATCTTGGTGCTCTACGCCCACAGCCACAGGGTCCAGCAGGCTCACAGCCACCCTGCAGGACAGGGTACAGCTGCCCCTGTGAGTTTTAGAGATGGTCACTCTTTACGGAAGGAGAGAGCAGAACGCCTCATCTGTCTTCCTATTCTGTGTGTCCTTCAGGGGAATCTAATAACACTTCACTGGGAGTCATGGAATGAGGGCTCAGAACAAGAAACACATTCCACAGCAAAGGGACAGTGGCCCCAACTTAGGGACACATTTAATGCACTGCCAACCGGGGAGCTCACCAGCATTCTGTGGGAGCTAGCAAGCTGATTCTGGGCTCCTGTGGAAAAGGAAAGGGCCGAGAATAGGCCACTCGATTCTGGACAAAGAAAGGACGAGGGGACCAGCAGAGAGCAGGGTGGTTCAGCTGTAACATTTAAAATAAAGACAGAGAAACAGTGCTGTTGGTTTGGTTTGGTTTAAGAAGCAGCCTGTTGAGAAACAGGCCCTATTTTGAGAATCTGGCGCTCAGCACTGATGGCCGTTCCAGTGAGTTGAGAAACATTTTCCCATCAGCAGGGCTCACAGAACTGGCTAGCCTGATGGAAAACCAAACCCAGACTAGCACCAGGCACGGCACACCACAGAACAAGAGTCCCCTTTGTGTTTCTGAGGCCTGAAGGCTTTACAGAAACAGAAAACTTCACCCTTCTCCCCCAGAGGGACCAGTGGTTTCAAACTGCCAACCACGTGGTTAGCAGCCCAACTCACACATAACCCATCGCACCACCAGGGCTCCCCTCTCGCAGTTTAAGCCAAAGACCCCTCACATTTACAGCCATGGAGTCGATGCCGACTCACAGCGACCCTACAGGACAGGGCAGGGCTGCCCCTGTGGGTTTCCACGACTGTCCGTTGTTGCCAGAGTAAAAGCCTCCACTTTCTCCTGAAGAGCAGTTGGTGGTTTGCCGCCAGGGCTGCTCTCTCCCTAGCTCTGCTGCAGACTACCAGGGCTCTTCTCCAGGGAGCTGCTGGTGGGTTTGAACCACCAACCTTTGGGTGAACGCCTCAGTGCCGCACCACCAGCAGCCTTAGCCAGCACCCGGGCTCTGAAGCCCAACAGTCTGGTTCTAAGTCTTTCCCACTGGAGAGAGACTAGTCACCCAGACACACAGACCAGCAAAACCACTGCTGACGGACACAGCACACCAACTCGCAGGCCTGCAGCACAGACTGAGGAGGCCCACGGGGTTTGCCATCAGTCCGCAAGCAGGCAGCCTCCTCTTTCTCCCACAGAGAGGCTGGTGACTTCAAACCACGGACCTTTCGGTCCACAGCAAGAGCTTCACCATTGCACAGACAGGCCTCCTTGGCACGATCACACCCCAAACCAAATGCACTGCCCCGGAGCCCATGCCGACTCACAGCGACCCTATAGGACAGGGCAGGACTGTCCTTGTGA
The DNA here is from genome assembly GCF_000313985.2 of Echinops telfairi. Classification (NCBI taxonomy): domain Eukaryota; kingdom Metazoa; phylum Chordata; class Mammalia; order Afrosoricida; family Tenrecidae; genus Echinops; species Echinops telfairi. The sequence continues at coordinate 1,291,211 of NW_022103901.1, forward strand.
CTTTCTGAGACTGTAACCCTTGATGGGAGTAGAGAGCCTGGAGGAGGGGCTGGTGGTGTCAAACTAATCTCAGGACCTGGTAACTCAGGACGTAGCGAGGGCCCAGGCAGAAGCGGCTCATCCTAGGAGGTCCGAAATGTAGACTCCAAGTATCCTTAGCCTGTTTCACAGCTGGGGAAACCGAGGCTTGGAAAAGACAAAGCCACCTCCCCAATGCCCCTTAGGAGCCCGCGTGGGGTGGTGGTTACGTGCTGGGGTGCTAACCACAAGGTTAGGAGTTTGAAGCCACCAGCCGCTCCTTGGGGAAGACTTTCTGCTCCCATGAAGAGTTACCGCCCTACAGGGTCGCCATGAGTCAGGTGGACGTGTTTGGGTAATGTCTCCTGACACGGGACCTGGGCGTGCCTGTTCTGAGGTGCTTGGGTGCCCATCAGTGGCACCCACGGTTGCAATCCTGTACCCCTCTACCCGCTGCTGCAGGCTGGGAGGTGGTATGGAGGGATGCAGGGGAAGGCATCCCAGAGCAAATGTGGAACGTGGCAAGAACGGAAAATAGCCGGAAGCACCAGCAGAGCCTGGGTCAGAAAAGGACGATCTCGGCTGACAGCGCCACCTGCCGGCCATTCCTGAGCCCCCCTGTTCTCAGGAGGGCCCTGCCCGTAGTTGCAGGTATCCCAGACCCTCCTGATGGGGGGCGTTTGGCAGCTAGATTTAGGGCAAAGGGTTTTTGCCTCCCATGCCTACAAAGTCCCCCATAGAAGAGGCTGGAAAGAAATCAGGCAACTATGAGACCCTATGAAGACCCCAAAGTGAGCATGCTCGTTCGTACTCAAGCCCCCGAGCCAGGTGGGAGGTACAGCTGGACACACAAAGTAGGCCCAGGCTCAGGACATCACCCAGGTGGGCCTAACTCGGCCAGTGAGTCAACCAATACCGTCAGCCATGCCTCCCCAAACAGAGGTTTGAAATACCCTGTTGTGGGAGGACCTGCTCTCTTTTACCTGCAGCAGGTGGACGGGGAGGGTCTCCCTCCCTTTGCAGGTGCGCATGGCCCGCTCTGGGCCTACTTGGAGCCCCAGCCCCCGACTCCCATGCTCTAAGCCTCGAGGGCTCCTGGGCTTCTAGCCTCCTGGGAACCCCCAGTTCCACACGTGTGGGTGCGCTTTCCCATGTGGTTGTTCCTGCCCAGTTGTGAACCTTGTGCGGCTTCCGTGGGGCTTGGCCTGCTTCGCAGAAACAGCGTGTGCCCTTTTGAGACGGTAGCTCCGACACGTCTCCCGTCCTTCACATACACCCACTTGGGTCACAAAACGTGCCGGCGTGAATGTTCTCAGCGTGCAGAGCAAAGAACCGAGGTATCACCTGCTCCAGAAACCTCCCAGAAGGACGCATGTGGCTAGCACCCACATACACCACTCTCGGGG
>NW_022103901.1:1292734-1318318 GCF_000313985.2 Echinops telfairi
GGGGGGGACTTCTGCTGCTCCCCACCCTGCGTTCCCACCTGCAGTCTTCTTTCCTGCCCTTGCTGAATCCCTCCACGCTGCAGGGGTCTTGGCACGGCCCCACCCTCCTTCCAAACTCCTGAGTGGGAAAGCCTGGTGGGAAGGACTAGGGGACATTTCTCAAGGTCACGGGGGACACATGTGTCTCTCAGAAGCCCCCACCCCAGGCTGTGCCCTCCTCGTCAAGGCCCATATGGATGCTGCTGTTGGGGGCCTTGAGTCCATTCCAACTCGCCATTCACAGTCACTGCTGTCACGGCTAATGTCAATCTCGGGCATGTTGTGGCAGCCAGTGTCAACCCACCCTCCTGAGGGCCTGACCTTCTGCTTGACCCAGCACGATGACCTTCTCCTGGGACCAGTCTCTCCCGGTCACAACTCCGAAGTATGACAGAGGAAGTCCCTCCACCCGCGCGTCTAAGGAGCCCTTGGCTGTGCTTCTCCAGACAGATGAGCTCGCCCTCCCAGCAGCCCCCGGGACTGCTGCTCTTCCTCCCTTGGAATGCACGCATGCTTCTCTGGCCTTCCTTGGCTGCAGTCCAGCTTTAGCACACATAGAAGGTGAATGGAGACACCACGAAAGGGTCAGGTGCGCCTGATGGAAAGGATCATCCACAAACAGGTCACCAAGGCAGACGCCGCTGCGGTTTGAGATTTCCACTGGTGGGATTCCCCACCCACTGACTGGGCACTTCCCAAAGCTGAGCTTCCTAAACACCGCTCACCATTCTGTCTTGCAAAGTCCTCCTGATAATCTTCCTCACGCTGATGACAAACCTGCAAGAAAACAAAGGCCAACAAGCCGCAGCGTCTCCCGGAGACGTCCCAGTGCTGCACGATGAGATAATTGTTGGTTCTGACCCGTAGCTACCCTATGTGAGACAGACTACCACTAGACACTGCAACGCCTCTTGTTGACGCTGAATGGCCTGCCTCCTTCCCCTCCCATCTCGGAATGCCCCACTAGTGATTGATTTTAGAATGTACTTATATTCTCAGCATCAGAACATTATAATTAATAATACTGTTCCTTTTGATGCCGTAACCAGGATATTACTATCTTTATCTCATCAACCAGGATGTTATCATCAACGCTGGACCCTGTAACGCTCACTAACTCTGAAGAATAGCAACATTCATTTTGCTTTCTGCTTCTGTCCACAGGCTTGCTGAAGTCCTAGACAAATGACGAATGGACTTTGGCCTTTAAAGATGGACTGAGATGTCCACTCGGAACTGCAATCAAGGAGTCGCTCTTAGATTCTCACAGTCCAGTTATAACCGGATAAAGACTCTTCTAAATTTCAAGACATTTATGCACAAGTGGGGGAAACACGACCTTGCTCACAATGGCCCCGAGGCTTGAGCCCACTGTTGCAGCCACTGTGTCCATCCTTCTCCTTGGGGGGCCGCCTTCTGTTTTGCTGCCCTCCGCTTTACTGACGTGATGCCCCTCTCTAGGTGGTGGTCAGCTCGCCCGGACGGTTTGGTGTGGAGGTGATACTGCTGCTGCTGCACCTCTAGGCCAGAGGGAAAGTGCCCCTAGGGCTTCCGAGACTGGGAATCTTTGCAGGCGGCCGGTCTTTCTCCTGCAGACCACCTCTGGATCTGACCCTGATCTTGCCGTCAAGAGCTTAATCACCGCACCACCTGGGCTCTTTACATGCCTTTGGGGGGGGTGTCTCTTTACACGCCTGGTGGGGTGGTTCGAGCACTCTTCTCCTGTCTGGGATAAGGAAGTTCTCCTCAGAGCCGGCAGCACACTCAGAGCCCCGGGCGATCAAGGGAATCCGGCTCCATAGCGGGAGGTGGGGTGGAGAGGAACCAGCCCAGAGAAGGACGTCCTGGTTGGTGAACTGGAGGCTGAAAAAGAGGCAGGACCTCAAGGACATGGACGGACTCAGGCTGCCCAGTCAGAGACGTTTCATGAAGACCCCTACTCTTGCTGCTCTTGTGAGGGGCCCCTGGTGGCACACTGGTTACAGCACTCCGCGGTGGTCCCTGCGGGAGAAAGGGGAGGCCGTCTGCTCCTGTACAAAGGGACAGCCGTGGACACCCCTGGGCAGCTCCACTCGGTGCTGCGGGTCAGTGAGGGCGCATGAGCTCAAGGCCGGGGAATGAGGGTGTTTTTGTTTTGCCCTGCTCGGCTCTTTGTGAGACTGCTGCAGACGTGGAAGAGGCTGTGGTAAATGGGCTGCCAACCAAAAGGTCGCTGGTTCAAACCCACCAGCCTCTCCTGGGGAGAAATATGAGGCAGTTTGCTTCTGTCAAGATGTACAGCCTTGGAGGGAAAGGGGATTTTCGGGAGTTAATTAAGGAAGACAGGATGGGGAGTCCTCAAATGGACTGTGATTGCGTAACTCATCTTCACCATGGGGTGGGGTGGGGTGGGGCGCGGGGAAGGGCTCTAAAATTGATGTGGGAATGATTGTGCAATTCTCCTCAATACGATTGAGTGATAGAACTATTGAATTATGTGATATGTAAATTACTTGCCAATAAAGCTGCTGGGGAAAAGAAAAAATGATGTAGAGCCTCGGAAACACCAGGGGACCGTTCTCCTCCGCCCTGCAGGGCTGCTATGAGTGGGGGTTGCCTCCAAGCAGTAGGGCCCTGTGAGTCTGAGCTGACCCCTCACATCCACCAGTAAAGGGCGACTCTCACCCAAGCATCTGAGTCTCAACATTGACTCAATGGCGGGGAGTTTGGGTTTGAAAGAAAAGTTCAATCTTCAAAGAAAGGTTTCTATGGGAATTGAAACTACTTCTGGTTGTGCTAACTCTCCGTTGGGGCCCAGGGCCTTGTCCCACGCCCTCTGCCTCCAGGGGGAGAGTCACTTCTGGGCGATGAGTGCCGCCAGTGGCCTGCAGCGTCCTTCTTAGTGATGGCGTCAAATCCAGGAGGGAGGCCTGACCCGTGGGCAGTGGAGGTGCCCTGCTAGAATCCTTGCCTTCTGTGCTGGAGACCGGGGCCGGATGTCGGTCAGACCCGGCGCGTTCACGGCATTGCTCAGCCCGTGGGTTTTATGCTCGCTGGCTGTGTGCCTTACTGAGCGTGTTGACATCTCGAACCATCTGGTCAATGGGTCCGTTCCTCCTCGACTCCTGGTAGGTTTTCCCCTCACACTTTCGATGCCTGTGTCAGGTGCCTGCACACGGACGGCTGGCGGGTCTTTTTGGAAAACGGGCCACATGACACCATGTGGTGCCCCTTTCTTTAGGACACCTTTGACTACCCCTACCCCATTTTTGCTCACTCTCCTTCATTTCCTACCCAGCAAAAGCTGCCCTTTCGGTCTTGTTCACCGTTGATTGGTCTAAGGAGTGTGTACCTCCGTGGTGGTGTTCACCTTGTGAGTCTATTGTCCGGCTAAAAGTAGAGTCATGGGGGCAAATTCAACTCCAGGTTTGGTGTGGGGGTGGGATATCTAAGGGCCAGAGTCTCAAGAGTTGCAACCTGACCTTTCGGAAATTTCAGGGGTCAACGTGTTATGATATGTGTGATAGGTAGGTTTATTGTGCCAACCTGGCCAATGAACACATGGGGGATTAATTGAAGAGCAGAGAGATAAATGGCTCTGTGAGCCTCGTCTTTCTTGTCTCTTACTCTTTGATGATCAGACCAGAGTGCGGCTACCTTAGCTGGTTCTCTGCCTCAACTTGCAAGCTACCCTACCTGTGGGACATCCAACCCGTGGACTGTGTCGCTGTAGTCTGAGGTTCTTTCAAGATCTGCTTTGCCACGCTACTGGAGTATACATCACTTGAGTTGGGGACTGTGGGACCCTGTCATCTGGCTGAATGTTGGTGACCTGCCTTGCTGCTTGCTGCCTGTGGCTGGATTGCCTGCATTTCTCTACAGAGGACTCAGCTATCTGCATCCTTGACTTGCACCCAGTGGCCCTCAAGACTTGAAGGACTGCCAGTGTATTAGCTGTCTCATGGAAGTGAATTGCACTGAGCCATTTGTACTGCTCTATAGACTAATTAGCTGTTTATTTCTTATCTATCTATCAAATCATAAGTGTCCTGGTCTTGTTTCTCTAGAGAGCCCTGGATAACACAATATGCAATTCATTGCCGTACTTATCAAGTGTCTACAAAATGACCCCAGCAGTTGAGGTGTAGGATCAGCATTTACTAAGCACCCGTGGCTTGTGTGTGTGATAAATGCAGGCGTGGGCATCTCTGGCCCGGGAGAAGAGCATGCAGTTGCAGTCTTCGAAAGCTTCCATCCAGAGCCCTGGTGAAATTGTCTTGTAATCACTGTACAGCTCATTGGAAGGCGATTGGTTGAAACTACCGGAAAGAAAGAAGAGGCTGTCTGCTCCTCTAGGGATTTGCAAAAGACTCAGAAATGCTATGAAAGGTCCTTATGAAATACTCACTAGCAGTCACAGGAGGGACCGGCCCCTGGAACAGGACCTCCTGCTTGTTAGAGGGTCAGCGGAAAAGAGGGAGCCCCGAGAGAGCGGACACAGGACGGCAGCAATGCGCTCAGATTGGCCACGAGGACGGCGTAGGACCCGGGTCCCATTCTGCTGGTCACAGCGTTGCTTTGAGTCGCGACTGGCTCGTTGTCACCTGCTAACAGCAAAGGGTTAAGCAGGACTGGAGGGCTTTTCTCCAAGGATGCCCTTTGGGAGTTGGGAGCTTGTTTTTAAATAATTTTATTGGGGGTGCTTATAGCCCTTTTCACAATCCATCCATCCATCCATCCATCCATCCATCCATCCATCCATCCATCCATCCATCCATCCATTGTACCAAGCACATTTGTACCTATGTTGCCATCATCATTTTCAATACATTTTCTTTCTACTTGAGCCCTTGGTATCAGCTCATTCCCCCACCCCCACTCCCATGAACTCTTGATAATTTATAATTTTTTTTTCATGTCTTACACTGACTGCTGTCTCCCTTCACCCACTTTTCTGTTGTCTGTCCCCCTGGGAGTGGGTTAGAGGTAGATCATTGGCATAAGTTCCCCCTTGGTCATTTGGATTTGGTCATTTGATGTTGACTGTTGGCTGCCTCAGTTCCCCCACCTGTGGGCCTCACGGGCTCCTGGAGAGTCCTCAGAATGTGGTGGCTAGCTTCTAAGTTGGTGGCGACAGCTGGGCGCCGCTTCATTCTGGGCTGAGGGTGAAGATTGATACTCACACAGTCCACCAGTCCATTGGACGGATCTCTTTGATTTTCAGCATGTTCATTTCCTCTGGAAACAGTGAGACCCAGAGCGGCACCTGCCAAAGCAGGATGCTGATTGACCCGGGTGTCCCTGGAGATGTTGGTCCTCCGCCCCCAGCCTTGACTCATCCCTTCCAGGTGTTTGCTTCTCACTAGTTGCCTTCCCTCTGCCCGGTTATGTTCTGCCACATTGACCCATGTTTGCAGAAAAGGAAAATACGCACATGCAACTATACAGCCAAACCTATCCATGTGTGTGTGAGTATACGCTCCCTCTCCCCACACCCACGTAGCCTGTGCATCTACCCATAGATCGCCATGACTGGATTGTGTGGATAACTGGATTTACCTCTCTAACAGACATTCAATCGTATCGCCTTGCCCACGTAATGGTTCTGGCCAACTTTGCCTTCTCCTCTCCCCGCGTGAAATCTACCTGAAGGCCCTCCATTGGGCAGCCTGCAACTAGACGCGTGCCTCTTCTTACAGGGCTGTAGTCGTCCTCGCTGCAACTATCATCCTGGTTCATTCTCAGCTGTGTGGGCTTGTTTTATCGTGCGTACTTCTACACTAGGTTGACTGCAGGGCGCTTTACGGACAGTAATATCAGCTTGTTGTCAGTTATCTGTCTGAAGAACCCCCCTCAGTAATTCTTCTACAGTTGGTCTGACTGATACAAATTCTCTCCATTTCTGTTTCTCTAGAAATGACATAACTTTGCCGTCATGCTTGTGGGGTGATTTTGCAGGGTGTCTATTTCTTAGCTTGCAATATTTTTCTTTCCGAGTTTTTAGTATGTATCATTCCACTGCTTTCTTGCCGGCATGGTTTCAGCTGAGAAGCCAGATGTTAGTCTTTTTAGCTTTCCCTCTTAGGTAACTTTTCGCTTCGTCCAAGCTGTCATCAGGATTAATTCCTTGTCTTTGGTTCTGGAAGCTTGAATACATCATGATTTCTTTGGGATCTATCCTACCTGGGGTTCACACAGTTCCTTGAAGGCTTGGTCTTCTCTTCCATGGCATTAGGGAAGTGTTCTTGCAGGAACTTTCTGACCATCTTTTCTGTGTGTGTGTTTGTGTGTGTGTGTCTTCCTGTTCTGTTGTTTCTCCTCTTGGTGGAATCCCCCAGAATTCCTGGACATTCGATTTTTTTCTCTTTTGTCCAGTTGTTCCTCCACCAGTTTGCAAGCTGAGATCGCCTTCGAGCTTCCTAATTCGGCCCTCCAGCGACTCAGTGCTACACCTTTCTGGTCCAGCGTGCCTTCTTTCTCTGAAAGCATACTATTTAGCTTCTGCATGCTACTTGCTGGGCATTGGTGTAACCATCTATTTTTTCTAGCAATGTGACAACCTTCTCGAATTCTGGAATAGATGGATCCTTATCACATGGTCCATCCAGTAGCTTTCCGGTCACCCTGTCTAGCACTGTTTTGGCCACCGGAGCCACCGGTCTTCTCACGGGAGCCAGCGGTTTTGTGTACTGGAGGCACTGTTGTATTTGAATTCAGTCGGGGGTGTTTCCTTGGGTGTTCTGACCCGCTGTCCCTCGGAGGGTGTGAGAGAGAGTGTGAGGCTCAGTGGGAGTGTGTGTGCTGTCCCTGCTGGTTCTGCAGTGCACTTGAGGTCAGGGTCGGCCGGTGCTCGCTGTGGTCGGTCGAGGGGCTGCAGGGGGTACAGTGTTGCTGCATCTACTGTTGGGTGGGACAAGAGCAAAAAAGAGGTAAAACCCCAAATCCAACCATGGAAGAAGGAAAACCCCAAACACAGAAAAGCTGACATATGGCAGCAATAGCACAACAAATTGTTGTCGAGTTATGCAGGTTCCAGACACAAGCCCACAGTTATCCCACTCAGAAGCAGGTGCCCATCTTGGTGCATAAGCAAAATAAAAGAATTATACCAAAGATAGAGAAAAAGAATAAAAAACAAAGAAAAACAAAAAAATTAAGTAGGACACAGAGAGAAATCTGGGACAGTCCTCAGATTCCGAGGTGGTGGCTGCGAGGGGACCCCAAGTCCTGACTGGGGAAAACGGCCATCAAGTGAATTCGGACACATGGCGACCCCACAGGGCAGAGTCGACTACCCTGTGGGTTTCTGAGCCTGTAACCCCGACAGCAGAAGGCTTCATCCGTCTCCTGAGGACCAGCTGGTGGTTCTGAACCACGCCCCTCGAGATTAGGAGCCCAACACAGAATTCACTGTGCCCCCAGGGTTCCTGTCGGCTATGTCGGGGACCTGGGACGAGGGTGGCTTGTCATGGATCACTTGAAGGTATGGAGAACCAGTTCCATTTATTAAACTGGTGGCTCAGAGGGTTGACACCCGACAATCTGAACCCTGTGTGATGGCGGATACGAGGGCAGCCGCGAGTACAGAAACGGGATCCAGCATCAGATAGGGCAGGGAGACAGGCAGGAAGCACAGAGGGGGACATTTCCCACTGCACTGCCCCTTTGGTGCCCTCCTAGCTCGAGGGCCTCCCACACTGGGAAGAGGGGATGGCCTCGCAGTGCTAGGTGGTGTGTGTGGCAGCCTTGCTCACGGCAGTGCTTTCTTTTGTCGGCGCCAGGGTTTGTGATCCACAGGGCTCCAGGGTAAGAGAAGGAGAAGCGTGAGGGCCAATGAAGGGCCTTCGGCAGGTCAGCCACGAGGACGGGTCTCCCCAAGGGTGCAGTTCAGAACTTAGCTTCCTACAGCTAATCTGATCCCGGAGGTCTCTGGCTTTGTTAAAGCTACTGCTGACTGCCTGACACCACAGCACCACTCGACCAAGCACATGCAGTTGGACGTCCTGGGCGCGCTGGGTCTGCCGACGGACGGACGTGAGGACATTAAGCTGAGTCTGTGGCCCACTAGGGAGTCTGCCACTTTTTTCCATGTTTTGGTTGAGCTCTCGTTAAAGCCTGTGCTGAGAGTGGGTGGTGGATCCGATGCCAGCTAGTCTCGATCCCAGTGGGGATCAGTGTTAAGAGCTACCATTGCGGATTTAGTTCTCTGAGGGATCTTACGTGTCAGCAGCTCAGCCATCTGGAAACCAGTGCAAACGGCCAGACTTGTTTACATGTACCTTTCCAGTCGGCATCCAAGCAGCAACAGGCAGTGGTCCCACATCTAGCAGACGCCTGTGGTGAGCACTGCGCGGGGGGTGGGGGGGTGGAACTCTTATCAGCAGGGGTTTTACTTTTGTACCAGGTGGAAGGTAAGGTACCAAGGGAGACATTGCCTGCCACCTGGCTATAACAGGTGAGCTTCTGATTCAACCGCAGGGGAATGTCTACTATTAGGGGTTCTGTTAGGCCGAGTTGACTAAAGAAACAAATTCAGTGACACTCATATATGTGTAAGAGAGAGTTTTATATCAAGCAGTAATTATATATCAGGAAAACATCCCAGCCTAGTCCATCCAGATCAAGTCCGTAAGTCCGATACTACTCCATCGAGTCCTCTTCAGACGCAGGTGGCCACGATGATGCAAAATGCAGGAAGGTCACAGGCCGGTGCAGTGACCTGTCTCCAGAGAGCCATTTATCTTGGTGGGACCTCCAAATGAGGTCATCAAGGTGCGACCTGACAGGCCAGACTCCACCCCTAAGCTTCAAGTTGACACAAAACTATGAAACTACCACAGGGATCCAAGTAGTCTGGCTAGTGGCATGGGCAGGAGGGCACTGCAGTAGACAAGCCCTCGTCGGAGGCACCGTCAGCAGGCTCTCTCCTTCCAGAGGCCGGCGTTGCTAAGGGCTCCATCGGTGGTAAGGGTGCACAAGGCCTGGGGAGCTTTTCTATTTAGAAAGGTGGCAGTCTCACCACCCAGCTGAGGACAGTTTTGGACTGCTTTTACAAACTGCCTTACAACTTCCTCTGGGACTTGGGCTCGGTGCTTGTCTGATGCCCCACCCCCTTCCGCAAGCCCTGTTCCTATCTGTGACTTCCAACAAAGGGCACTGCTTCTTTTACATGTGCCATAAAGGGAGTCATCAGAGCTCTGCCCCATGGCAGTGAAAACTTGGTGACTGCCCCAAAGAGCATAGGGTTGGGGTTCGGCCTTGGTAGCGGGATGAGTGATGGAAGGTGAGGAAAGCAGGTGCGGTCCAGCCCTCAGGGTACAGTGGGAGGGAGAGGCAGGAACACGCAGGGCAGGGTCTACAAAGAGAACCAAAAAGGTCACAGTTAAAGTTCACAAATTAAGAGGAGGAACATCCAAGGAGCAAGTAAAGGGATCCTGGGCAAAAGTGCTCTGTTGGGGTCGGGGAGAGAGGGCCTGGGGTGGACAATATCAAAGGCTGGATGGGGTTCAGGTTCAAGCTGATGGGGGCTCTTCTTGAGGGTTCAGCACAGAGGTTGGTCTGGATCCTGGAGAGCGGTCCAGTCTCTCGGCAGGTCTGCTGGACTCCTGAATGGGCGCCCAGGACTTCCGCCAGGGCTTCTGACACAGGCAAGAGCCGGACGCTGGGCGTGCAGAGTGGTGGAGCCAGGAGCTGGGCCGGTGGGGGGCTCCTGGGCGGGCTGTGCTGTGGAGTTGTACCACTCACAGTCGGGCTCTGGCTTCTGCTCAGAGCACCTGTCTGTCTGGGATTATTTTCCACCCCCTTTCTCCGGGAGAGCCTGCGGCCCTTTCTGGGACAACAGCCGCGGCACGTGAACGGCGGCAAAGGCCCGTCTTCATCAGCATCTGCATCTGTGTGAGCCCGCGTGGCTCGCTCGGTTCTCTCAGCGCAGTAGGACAACAAGAGGTCGTAAAAATACAGGGTGGCACCGCTTCCTTTTACTCCAGGGGCTCCTCCTTCTGGGGGGTCCGCTTGAAGCCCAGGCCAGAGGCCGAAGGGGAGCCACATGCAGCAAATTGGCTGGGCAGACACTGGAGGCCAGTCCGGTCGATTAGGCCGGCCGGCTCAGCAGGATAGTCAACCTCTGCAAAAAGCAGAGGCGTGCCACACGGGAGACTGGCAGGAGGAGTTTTGGAAGCGGAATCCAGCATCAGGCAGGAAGCATGCAGGGAAGATTTTCCACTGCAATGAGAGCCGTTCCTACGCAGCACTACTTGAAGAACTCCATTGTTAAGACTGCCATCTTGTATGACCTCCACCTTACTATCTCTAGCCTCACCTAACTGACTTGTCCACAAATACTCTTGCCAGATAAGCCCCTCGGGGCAGACCTTAACCCACCCTCCCAGAGAGCCCGCCTGTCAGGTAAGCCAGCAGTGTGATAAATATTCACAGACCCCGCCTCCTCGGTCAACAGCTCGGCCTTTTCACTTGAGAAAGACAGAGCGGATTTGAGCTGCGGCTGGAAAGGCTGCCCTCTCCTCAAAGCCAGGAACCAAGAGGGAAAGCTGCAACTTCTCCTTTCCAGCACAGACTGGGACCCAAATTCTCCAGGGGGCAGCAGTCCCTGGCCCTTATTACAGGTCTCTGCTTGTAGGCAATAAAAGCCACAGCAAGGAAACCTCACCAATTTCCTTTCCATCCCTCGGCCTCTGAAAATGCTCAGGCAGTCACGTAACTTGTCCTGTAATCTGCACCTGACACCCAAAAAAGGCTACACAAATGCGGCACTGGCCAGCTCGCAAAAATCGCACAAGAAGTCTTCAATACCCGTGACCTTCAGAAACAAAAACAGCTTGCGTTGTCAGCTGGGAAAGCTTCGAAATGCCAAAGAAAAATCTCAATGACTGCTATCTGAACAACCACCACCTGCAAGCCTCCCTGCTAGGGCCTCAGCCAACAGCCTGCACTGCCATCTAGCGGCCTAAAGGCCTTACAACAACCCACAGGCACTGGCAACTGAGCCCGCCTTGACCAATGTGCATGCTGCAAATGAGTGTTCAAATCACGAGACAACTTCCAAACCCGTCTCTATCCCCACCCTACCTACCCAAGACTCGGAGTGAATAGGAAGGCCTGCGTGCTACCTTACTAGACCCCCAGGAATCCACTGTCACTGCAACCCTTTCCAGATGTTGGAGCTGAACTGTTTGTTCTGAAACAGCCGTGCGGACCCCTCTCTAGCAACACTGCAGATTCAAGGAGCCACTGGCCAGGTTAAATCCTACCCTTTCTCTACTGCAAGAATTATGAATCTTGGGCATAAAATTGACTCTCACTCATTCCTGTGATTCCAGACAGCCCTTACTGTTAGACCGAGACCTGCAAAAACTGCTGGCTGTCATCTCCTCTCACCAACTAATGTTCAGCTCCTTACCAGCTCACTCCCCGCTCTGAAGAGTACCCACTTGCTACTCCTGAGCCTGATCCCAGTCTCTCGCCTCCCTACAAAGCCCGTCTCCATCTGTCTGGGCAGAGACAACGCCCCAGGGCTTGCTATACCTCGCCCTCCGGCAGCTTAGCACTGTTGGGCCCATCCACATCACACAAGGTTCTATCAGCCTTTGTACCAGACAGGGGACCCCAAAACATATTAACCGCCTATCACAAGCTGGCATCCTGCTGCCATGCAAATATCCGAGGTACACTGCTTTCCTCCCAGCCCAGAAACCTGGGACCAATGACTACTGCCCCGTCCAGGACTTGAGAAGTCAACAGAGTTGACTTACGGTGCCTAACCCATATAGCCTGTTGAGCCGTCTGCCTCCCAGCCACCTCTGCTCCACTGTATTGGACCTGAAAGATGCTGTTTCTCTCTACCGCTTGCACTGACCCCACAGCTAAAGTGACCTCCCTCAGACTTCAAAAATCTGCCTACTTTGTTCGGAGAGGCCCTTTTGTCTCTGCACGCCCCAGCCTGTCTCTCCTCCAGTATGCAGATGATCTGCTCCAGGCCTCCAGTTCTTCCCCGGTTTCCGCTGGTTGACTGTAAGGCACTAAGGATTTATTGCAGTTGCTACAGGAGAAGAGGCATTAAAGTCTCCAGTAAGAAGGCCCAGCTGTGTCAAACAGGCAACCCTCCAGGGAAACCGTCTGATGGGAGGTAAGCAAGGGCTGACCTGACCTCGCAAAAGAGCCATTCTGCAAATCCCAACTCCACAGACAAAAAGGCAGTGCCCAAGTTTCCTAGGAGCGGCAGGATATTGTAGACGGTAGATCCCACAGATATCTTGCACCCCCCTTTATCAGGCGACTGCTGGAACAGGGCTGCTACACTGGGGACAGCACTCACTTCAGACTCTGAAAGAAGCCCTGTCGTCTGCCCCTGCGCGCGTGCCCTGATGCCACAGCCATCCCATCTATCTGTGACGAAAGGGGCCCTTCCCCAACCCCTGGGTCCCTGGACACGGTCAGTTGGCTACCTGTCAAAGAGACGGGACCCGGTATCCTCTGGATGGCCTGCTACAGCCTCGCTTGTCAAAGAGGCCGACAAGTTAACACTCGGCCAGGACTTCATCATAACAGGTCCCTGTGCTGTTGAGTCCCTAATACAAGGACTGGGAACCGGTAGATGTCAAACACCAGGCTTTTGCAATCCTAAAGCCCATTGCTGGACTACTCACCACACAATTACCCCTGCCACACTACTCCTACATGATGTCCCCAAGGCACCTCTGCATGACTGCGAGGCTCTGCTGGACGCGTCCGTTTTCTCGACCAAACTGACGGACCAGCCCCTCCGCAGGTAGGCGCCCCACTCTTCATAGATGGCTGCAGCTTTTACACAAGGGGCCGAGAAAAGCTGGAGCCACGCCACCACCGTGCACTCTTATCATTTGGGCCCAAGCCCTACCACAAGGCACTGCAGCGCCAAAGCGGATAGCTCTCACACAAGGCTTAAGGTGGGGAAAACAGAAGTCTATCAATAGTTACTCAGACAGTAAATGTGTTTTTTCCACGATTCACGTACATGCAGCTATTTACAAAGACAGAGGGCTCCTTACTTGGAATGGAGAGCAAATTAAAAACAGAGAGGAGATTTGAGCTCTCCTAGAGGCAGGTTAGAAAGGTAGCTGTAATGCAGTGCCGAGACCACGAGAGAACGGACAGGCTGGCCGCCCCTCACAGTCCTGTCTGCCTGCCTGCCATCACCAGCAATGCCAGACTCTCCCACTTACTTGGCACAGCTCCAGCTAGCTCAGCAACTGCAGGGTCTCCTGGAGAAAAGCAGTTGGAGTGCCCCCCAGGCAGACAAGTGCCTCTGCTGGAAGTTTCTGCCAGCTGAGAGTATAGAGCAGTCCCCGGCACAACCCACCTAGGAGCTTCCACAGTGCTAGGTGCTGTCTTCAACTCGCCCCCAGCAGGGTCCACACGCCCCCCTGGAAACCCACTTTCTCAGATTAGCCCCTGGACTTTACTGCCCATTGTTACAAAATTCTAAATGAGACTCTTCCCAGATAGGACTTCGGCCGCCACTGGAGTCTGACAATGGGCGTGTTCGCCTCCCAGGTCCCTCAAGGTCTAACAAAGGCAGTCCAAGCGTCACTGTGCCTACCCACCTCAGAGCTCAGGGCAGGTAGAGCCCCACAAACTTAAGGTGACCAGACGTCCCGATTTTAAACAATTTTTCCCGCGTCCTGCAGTGTTTTTAAAAAGTCCCGATTTTTGGAAAGAATGCACAAGCTAGGGTAGACGGTTTTTGGCTGCCATGTGGCTATTTCGCCAGGATATGAGTTTTATCAATGGTGTCCGCTTTACCAATGTTAAAATCTGGTCACCTTACACAAACTGGACCATTAACTACACATTGACCAAAGTAATTCTAGAGGCCAGGGAAAGGTGGTCAGTGCTCCTCCCTCCCCGACCCTTCTACAGGCAAGGGGTACCTCCCATTGGGACAAACTCACCCCTTTTGAAATTGTTTGCCCCTCCCCACTGCCTGACATACCAGCCCCACCCTTGCTGGTGTGACTGACAGACCCCTATCTCCAATCTCTAGCAGGGACAGTCAAAGGGGTGACGACTTCAAGTCCAGCTCAGGCTCCCTCTTCCTGACCAGCCCGGGGGCACTGTTTACATCAAGATGTGGAAAAGGACTTGAACCCATTGGCGTGGACCCTGTACCATCACCCTGACCACTCCGACAGGCCTAAAGGTCACCGGCCAGCCTCCTTGGATTCATTTCTCCCGGGGCCGAGCCAGCGCCCTCCACAGAATGGAAAGCAGTTTCACCTGCCACCCCTTTAAAGCTAAGGCTCCAGGGAAAAACAGGCTGTCTCAGCCTAAGCTTACCAAGTTGCTTCCTCGTGCCAGCCCATTCCCATGTCTGTGTGCTAGCCTTTTAGAGCAGGACTTGAGTTCAAGGCCACTTATGGCCCTTGTGTTTTTCAAAAACACAAGAGGTGATCCTGCAGCCTTTCCTTGTCAATCCCCTGGACAACCTGGCACAACACTCACAGCTGGCCAGAATTCCCCCGATGCGGGGTGCAAGGGGCAAGACTTCGGCATTCCCACTTACAGTGTGCTGGAGGGCGGAATGGCTACTCTGGCTGCAATGACTGAGTTCCTGTCCCTTTCTTGCAGTTGTGTAGACATAGGAGCCTGGAAAAGTGGGCTAAACAATACATAACTCCTCTCTGCCGGGAGAGGAAAGCCCCCCTCAGCCTGTTCCCCAGGAAGCTGGAACCCTGCAACATCTCCATGGTTTCCTGGACAAACCTGGAGTCTTAAGTTTCTGGGAGTCAGGACAGGACCCTGGGGTGTTGTTTACTATGCACAACTGTTCTGTAAGGTCCGCTGCGCCCCTGGCTCCCCCACTGCAATTGCAGATCTGCCCCGTCATTGAGCTCTATGTGGCTACAAAAGGTTTTGCACCCCACACCCATCGACTTTTGTCTGATAACCAAAATGCATTCATTCCGCATCTAGAGCTAGCAGCCAAGTACTGGCGATGTTTACGTGAGACTCCCATGTTACGGAGGATTGGGAGTTACAAACAATCCCATTGGTAGTGTAACCACATGTCCCATAGACCACCCTGTGAGGGGTCAACGACTGTACAAGAACAAGGTCAGGCCAGAAAAGGGCAAATAGGTTTGCTCTGCGCACTGGGGAGAGGTTCACAGTCCTAGCAAGGAGCCAGTGAAGTCGCACCTATCTGTGTTGAAGAGCAAGTTTTTAAACTGGTCAGAAGGGGAAAGGGAGGGGGCAGGAGCTGCAGCTGTCTTCTTCCGTGAAATTCTGAGACAGGGTGGTGTCTTGATCATTCCGCCTGATTCAGATTCCGAGAAAATGGCTCCTTATCCTGGAGCCCTTTGAGGCTGGTTGTCTAGGGTCTCCGTCCTCAGTCCAATAAAGGCAGGGCCAGCTATTCCTGATGTCCCCCACTTGTGCCTGACACAATATTCCGGCCTTTTTGGTGATAATGGGCCACTCTAGGCTATCTGGCTGGACGGGGTTGGCGAAGGGTTAAAGGCCAGAGTGTGTTGGGTCAGGTTTGGTGGGCAGGGGGCTGTAAGGGTGTAAAAGAAGCTGGTTGACAGTTAAGTGAGTCATGTCCTTTGTCCTGTGCTGAAGAAATTTGAAAAACAACAACAGGGGGGCTATTAGTAACAAGAAACATAAAGCAAGTGGCCCAATTAAAGGAAGGGTGCAGGCTCAAAGGGGGTTTGGGAATCGAGAGTGGTGAGGCATTGTTCCTCCGGCAGTTTTTAAGCTCTGCTGACATTTTAAAGCGTCTTCATGTTCTGTTCTACGATCCCTGGTTCATTAAGGTGATAGCAGCACTCTCTCCTTAGAGACAAGCAGGTGCCACCCTTTTCCACAGTTAGGAGCTCTAAGGCCCTTCAGCCCGGGGCTACCTGCGCTACGTAAAGTGAGGTCACTGCAAGGAGACTGGAGACTGAGGTGGGCCCCACAGCCAGCTGGAGCTCCTCCTCAGAGTGCTGTGCCTGGATCACACTGTGGCCTCCAGCCCCACCAGAGAAACCTGATGCCGTGACTGAAGAGGCTAAGACCTGCCATTGCGGGCAAGGCGGCAGCCCTTTTTTGCCGGGAGACTGTGGCTGGGCTCAGCAACCATGCAAGTTCATCCTCTCCAGAGTGAGCTGCAGAACCACAGTGGTAGGGAAGCACAGGCTGGGGTAAAAGGAATTGAGGTTATTTGGTGAGGGTACCATTACACCAAAAATAGGTGCCCATAGGGGCATAAACTGTGAATGACACAGTGGTGTTGGAAACACACCATGTAACCGGGACTACGGTGACAGGTCAGGTATGGTGGTCTGGAAGCAGGCACAAGGACAGATTGGTTAGCCTCCTCTGGTTCCCATAGAGGGATGTTAGGGAATGGATGCGCACAATCCATCTCTGGGCAAGAGTGGGGAGGCTGGCTCTGCAACATTTGTTCGGCCTCCAGGATATGTTGATACTTGAACATATCAGCTGACAGGACATATTCCTGGCTTATGCTAAAGGAACCCCTTGGGTAAGAGGAGTCCGTCGTGGTAGCATGGTAAAACTTCCCTTCAACCCTGACACCCATCTCTGATCCCACGGGTCTTTGATGGTAAGGGAGACATTGTAGTTGGGGCTGTGGCCAGAGGGGGAGAACTGAATGTGACTCCCCCTCCTCCCTATATTTGCATGTGATGCATAGAGCAGACTAGTAGAGGCGCCCGCCGTCTTCTGGTCAATCTGTACAGTTATCAGTTGGTCTGGTTGAAGAGGAAACACACCATGGTCCTCTACTGAATGTTGGCCAGAGGTATGGTTAAAGCTGCAGCTGGCACAGCCGGCTATAGGGCAGTCCTTGATTCTCGGTGATAAGGTGGTTGTGTCTAGGTAAGTTTCCCTTACATCAAATCTCCACACAAGCATTCGGTGGGAAGCCCAACTAGGAAACAGTAGGCAATTTAGTAAAACAAAGACGAGCGGGGCCATGACCTGGGTAGGGTACAAGGGGTCATGGCTGGGAGCTGCCTGCTTGACCCAGCTGAGATGGTGCCAGTTGGGGTCCCTGAGTACTTAACTGCCTGCTGCGGGGGTAGTAAGGATTACTGTATAAGGTCCCTTCCACCTCGGCTGAAAGGACCAAGACCCCGGCTCAGCGATTGAGGAGTCAGGTAGCTTAGGATCAGGGCTGGCAGGCACCGGTCAGCATGTTCCCCAAGAAGCTGCCTTAGAAGAGAAAGGTAAGGCAGGGAACTGGCTAAAGGAGAAGCCTGTGTTGGCAGGTTGTGGCTAAGGAGGAAAAGCCTGCCACACATTAACTCGAAAGGGCTTACAAAGGAGGGAGAGCAGGGAGCTGCAGGAGGCTAGGGGTAGCAGGTCCACCCAGGACTTGTGGAGTTCTGAGTTTCGATAGCTGGCTTTTTACATCATTCTTGCACGCCACTTTTCCAGAAGACTGCAGCCAATATGGGTGTATGAAGCTTCCATTTTATGTCCAGGGCAAATGAAACCTGCTGGGCGATTTTGGAAACAAAACCCGGCCTGTTGCCCGACTGAGTGGAGTTGGGGAGGCCAAACCTGGGAATATTGTTAATGGTGATGGCGTTAAATGTCAGCTGTTTCACTCCGAGCTGGGAAGGCTTCTACCCAGCCTGGAAAGGTATCAACTATGGCAAGGAGAAACAATGTCACGAAGGAGGGAGGAGCGGAAAGGAGGGGGGAAAAAAAGGCTGATACCAAGGGCTCACGTAAAAAGCAAATGTTTTGAGAATGAGAGCAACAAATGTACAAATGTGCTTGACACGTATGTATGGATTGTGATGAGTTGTACGAGCTCCCAATAAAATAATTAAAAACAAAAAACAATACCCTTATGCAGTGGCATATGGGTGAAGTCGATTTGTCAGTCCTGACCCCACAGGTGACCCCAAATTTGGTGAGTTTGAGACAGGGGCTTAAAACCTCCTTGAGCGTTTATGGCCTTACAGATTGGGCAGGAGGAGCTTACAGTTTGGACAGGTTGAACTAAGGAAGGGGAATAAGAAATTGGCTGCAAGAAATGAGTTAAGACTCAGGCCCCAATATGGAAGGTTTGATAGATTTGCTGGATGATATCCAAGCTCTCTAAGTAGGGCAGAGCTAGCTTGTTCTGAATTATGATCCACCCTTCTGGTGTGGCCTCATCTCCTTTGCTTATGAGGGAAGTTTGTTCCTGAGACGTGTATGAGGGCTGGATGGTAGGTAAAGTTAAAAACATCATGGGGGCAGGCTGCTTGGGGTTTGTAGAAAGGCTTCTAGCTACAGCATCGGCCTTGTTGTTGCCTTGTGTGGCTGTGGAGTTGTCAGTCTGATGACCTCTGCAGTGGATGATAGCCACTTGAGCCGGCAGTTGAAGGGCTTCTTTTTTTTCTAAGTAAAAGAACTTATTTAATATTAAAATCAAATTGCTTCCCTGCCCCCCGCCCTCTAAAGGGCTTCTAAAAGGCAGGAAATCAATGTACTATTGACAGTGGGGGACCCTCTAGTAGAAAGGAATCCCTTTCCAATTGCAGCACAGCAGTGGGCAATTAAAAGGGCATACTTGGAGTCAGTGTACATGTTGGCTGATTACCCTCTGGGTGAGTCCCCCCTTTTGAGAGGTGGTGCAGGTCAAGCGGTTCCTAATGTCCCTGGACCTGTGCCTAACCCAACACCCCCCCTCCCTTTAATGCTTGGAAATATTTTTGGAAATGCATCGTGTGTAGCCAACCTGACTTATATATTCAAGCTTATGCATCTCAACAACTATTTTTGATAAATCAACTTGGCTATTATGCCCCCAATTCCACTTGGCTAGATTACATCACCAGACTTGCCAAATCTGTTAGACCCTCTTTTCTCCAAAATAGACCCATTTTATGCTCATTAGTTCACATACTGCCCCAGTAGTATGCTTACAGTGGCCCTGAAGGGTTAAATTTAACACCCTTCCCCCAATATATAGGAGACATTAGCTTAGCCACATTCCAACAAGCTGATTTAAGAACTTGGTAGTTTGCAGTCTAAGTTGGTCACCACCTGAGAAGTTCTTGGAAGTCCTAGGGGCCTGGGCTTGGTGCTTCTCTCAGGGGGGGAGGGTCCTGTGCAGCCCTAGGAGAAGCTTGTTGCTTTTACGCATCTGGAGGATTCGATGACATGCTCCAAAAAAGGTTACGACAGGTGAAACCAGGGCCAAACAGGTTATCAGAGAAGGTTTTAATTGGAAGCCTCCTTAATTTTGATACTGTGAGCATGGTGTACAGGTCCCTGCCTTATAAGACGTCTTGTAAATTAGGCCCGAAATAGCATACACTTAGAGGTAAACTGAGGCACGAGATGAGCGTAAGATCGTGAAGTTAAGAAGGACTTTATTAGAGCAGAGAAAGCTCCCGGGCGGGTTCCGAGACCCGACGAGTTAGGCAGTGGGAGCTA
This sequence comes from Echinops telfairi, assembly GCF_000313985.2. Taxonomy (NCBI): domain Eukaryota; kingdom Metazoa; phylum Chordata; class Mammalia; order Afrosoricida; family Tenrecidae; genus Echinops; species Echinops telfairi. The sequence continues at coordinate 1,312,193 of NW_022103901.1, forward strand.
TATCCATATATCTATACAGATGTCTATATCTCGATATCTATACATATATATACATAGGGCCTGGGTGTTGGGGAGTCTGTGCAAGGAGGGACGGCAGCTCCCTGGCGCTGCAGCTGCAGGGTCTGAGTAGGACGCGCTCGGTGAGGAAATCACCTTGTTTTCCGCAGACCCGCTTCCTACAGTCCAGGCTCTTGGGTCCAGAGACAGGGGCAGCCCCCCTCTCTCAGGCCGGAGGGCGGGGAGCCCCCGGCGCGCGCCCTCTCCCCGCTTTCTGTTCTGCAGCCTGCTCTTCCCGGCCATCGTCCTCCGTGGGTGGCCCTTCTTCACCCTTGAACTCTCCCCGTGCCCCCCGGGGACGGCGAGTCCCAGCTGGGACACTACTCTCCGAGCGCGCCCACCGCTGCCCTCGCCCCTTCCCTCCAAAACTCAGGCTGTTATGGAGTCGCGACCAACAAAGACCACTGACCCACAGGCAGCTGCGGAGTAACAAAGCAAAACTTTATTACAAAAAGGCAAATCCGGATTTGGGCTACAGCATGGCCACGCAGGGTCCAAAACTGAAGCGTCCGGCAAAGATTTTTCTGTCCTTTTAAACACTTCAGACCAGCAAAGCGAGGGGGTAGAGCGCGGAGAGGGGAAGAATGTTTGCATGAGATAACAGGAAGGATGTGGGCAGTTCGGTATGTCCTGCCCAGTTTATCTCGGACCAGATGTTCTGGCAAAACTTCTGACATTTCCAAGCGGAACTTTGCAAGCTCACAGTGACTCGTTCTTAAAATAACATTCCTGTCTTAAAATGGAGGATGGCTTTTAACCTTTTCAAAATGGAGTAACTTAAGGCAAATTATTTTACTATGTTAGGCCTTAACATTCCCTCCTCTTTTAGTTAAGTAAATCAAATCGTTGATTCTTCAATTTCCGCGTCTGCTAGGGCTTGATAATTAGTTCTAAGGACCATTAGTGGCATTTGGGTTAGTATGATTTAAAAAGGAAAACATAATGTCAAGTGTTTTTAACACAGGTTTTTCTTCTATTTTTGGAACGTCTAGGTCACTAATTTTAGCGGTATTTGGAGGGGGAGTTGGCCCAGAGGTTGTTGGAGGTGGTCGAGTGAGGGTGGGACGTGCTCGAGGGGCTATTACAGGTACTTGGTTTAAAGGGCCCACAGAAATTTTGGGTCTCGGCATCTCTGTTTTTTGTATGGTAATTTCAGCTCCTGGATTATGCCCGTAAGTCCAAAGTCTTAGTCCCCAAGTCTTACCCCCTTGCCAAACAAAGCTGTTAGGTTGAAGCACCGCTATCTGAATAGTGGTAGTGGATGATATGCGGCTGACGGTAATGAGGCGGTCTTTTTGTGAAGCTGGCAACCACCCGGCTATAGTCTCACATCCCCACTTTGCACAATAATAATCTTCATAAGTTCCACAAGTTGGTAAGTAGGTGCTAGTCCCAAAAGTACGGGGGCATCCATATATGGGGGTATAGGCGAGAATTTCTTTTCCTTCGTGGGTTGTACAACCCCCCCTTGAGACAACTTTCCAGTCTTTGTTCATTAACTGGCAGAGATCAACCTTAAAAACAGGTGCCTCTTTAGATGTCTGGCTTACGATTTGTTGTAGGCTTGCTCCGCTTCGGGTGAGAGAAAGAGTCCACATATATTCTTTTGAATTATGGGGATTTGATGCCGCCTCTATGCTGCTGAGACCTGTAACGACCAGGCTTAGGAACAAACAAACTTTAGCTTGAGCGAGCCTTCTTTGGGCTGGGGACTCAGTTTCCATGTCTTGCTTTCGTTTTCGGCCGCCTTCTTTAGTCTGGTGTGGTGTATCCAATGTTGCTTTCCTGCAACTTTTACTGCAGTCGGGGTGCTCAGGACAACAGGGTATGGTCCCTCCCAGCGTGGTTCCAGTTGACCTGGGCTTAGTTTTTTCACCCATACTAGATTGCCGGGGCTGAAGAGAGGTTTTCGGCTCTCCTCGTTGCGGGCTGGAGCCTGGTTGGACGGCACGTGGCTTCTGATTCGCTGGTGCACTGCTTGTAAAGCCTGTAATGACTCAACCATGTTATGTAATTTAATTTCATTTAACATTTCACTTCCAATTTTGGGTAACAATGGGGGTGGGAACCCGTACATTATTTCAAATGGAGAATAACCATGTTTTTGAGGTGTACATCTTACTCGAAGCAAGGCAAAAGGTAGGAGGCTAACCCAATCTCCGCCAGTCTCTAATTTTAATTTGGTAAGAACTTCTTTAATTGTTCTATTCGATCTTTCTACCTGTCCGGAGCTTTGGGGTCTGTAACTACAATGCAGTTTCCAATTAATTTTAAGCACTCCAGTTAGTAATTTTGTTAACTGCGCAGTAAACGCCAGGCCACTGTCGGATCCTATGAACATAGGGAGTCCGAATCGAGGAATAATTTCAAAGACTAACTTTTTAACTACAATGAGGGCAGTCTCTCCCTTCGTTGGGTAGGCTTCTGGCCAGCCAGAAAAAGTGTCCACAAAAACAAGGAGGTACCTGGAGTTTCCTGGTGCCCGTGGAAGTTCGGTAAAATCAACTTCCCAGTGCTCTCCTGGTGCTTTTCCACGCTATCTTTGTCCTGGGTGAGGGATTGGGACAGGGTTAGCATTTACCTGAGCACATGCTGGACACCTTGCAGCTTCACTCCTGGTTAGCTGGTACAGTCCTTTAATTACATAAACTTTGTGTAGGAGCTCTGCCAATTTTGGCCCACTGAGGTGTAGCTTAGCATGCATTTGTTTAATTAATTTTATCCCCACGGCTTGGGGCAACAATTTTCTGCCATCTTCCAAGGTAATCCATCCAGATGCTGATGTCTTTCCACTATACTTTTGGGCCAACTCCTCTTCAGCTTGTGAGTAATCGGGAGGTCCGAGGCTGCTAGAGGGTTCCAGCAGGGGCAGGATGGTTTCAGAGCAGGCTACTTGGCGTGCGGCTTGGTCAGCTAGCCGGTTACCGTTAGATATGGGGGAGGAGTTTTTTTGGTGCCCTCTGCAATGCATGATAGCCACCCTTTGTGCGGCCCATATCGCGGTGAGGAGGTTTAGAATTTCTGTGGCATGCTTAATGTCCTTCCCTCCTGCGGTTAATAGTCCCCTTTCTTTGTAGATACTTGCATGAATGTGGACAGTGGCAAATGCGTACCGACTATCCGTGTAAATGTTCACCCTTTTTCCTTTGCTCCACTCTAGTGCTTTGGTTAAAGCGATTAGTTCAGCCTTTTGAGCAGAAGTTTGTGGACCCAGAGCCTGTGCCCAAAGTACTTGCTTTTCGGTGACCACTGCTGCTCCTGACTTTCGAGTTCCGTTTTCCATGAAGCAGCTGCCATCCGTGAACAAGGTTTCCTCTGCGTCTGACAGAGGGACATCTGATAGGTCTGGTCTTATGGAAGTCAGGGCGTCCAAGACTTCTTCACAGTCATGCAGCGGGGCAGCGACTGGGTCTGGTACAGGCAAAAGGGTAGCAGGGTTTAGAGCAGCCGTGCGGCTGAAGCTTACCCATGGTGGGTCCAGGAGCAGGACTTGGTACTGAGTGATTCTGGAATTTGAGAACCATCTGTCGGGAGGGGCTCGGAGGAGTTGTTCTACATTGTGAGGAGCAGTGATGACGAGGTTTTGATCAAAAGTAAGCTTTGAGGCTTCCTTTACCAGCAAGGCGGTGGCTGCAATAGCTCTCAGGCAATTTGGCCATCCAGCAGCTACTGGGTCGAGTCTCTTGGAGAGATATGCTACGGGCCGCTTCCAGGGCCCGAGAGCCTGCACCAGCACACCTTTTGCTACTCCATTTGCTTCTGCAACAAAAAGGTGAAAGGGCTTTTCGAGGTTAGGAAGGGCTAGGGCCGGAGCTCTTACCAGTGCAGTCTTCAGCTCCCGGAAAGCCTTTTCTTCTACATCCGTCCATACTAGTTCAGCCCTTTTTCCTCCAGCAGCGGCATAGAGTGGTTTGGCTATTTCTGCAAAGCCCAGGATCCACAAGCGGCAGTATCCTACTGCCCCAGGAACTCACGTACCTGCTTTTTGGTGGTGGGTTTGGGTATAGCTTGGATGGCCTGGATTCTGCTGTTTGACAAAGTTCGATTGCCATCCTTTAACTCATACCCCAGGTAGGTGACGATTTTTGTACACAGCTGGGCCTTTTTGGCAGAAACCTTATAGCCCAGTTGGCTTAAGGTTTTTAGCAAGTCTTCTGTAGCAGCTTTACAGTCTGTCTGGGTTGCGGCAGCCAGCAATACATCATCGACATATAGAAGTAGAGTTACCTAGTCATGGGTTTGGCGAAACTCTTGTAGATCTTGGCTTAGAGCCTCATCAAAGATGGTGGGCGAGTTTTTGAACCCCTGTGGGAGTCGTGTCCACGTGAGCTGGCCATTTCTCCCTTCTCGGGGTCAGTCCATTCAAAGGCAAACAATTTCTGGCTTTCTTTTGCCAGAGGTAGACAAAAGAAAGCATCCTTTAAATCTAACACAGTATACCAACAGTGCTCAGGCTTTAGTAAGCTGAGCAAGGTATATGGGTTAGGCACCGTCGGGTGGATGGTTTCTACTCGCTTATTGACCTCTCTTAAATCCTGCACTGGCCGGTTGTCACCAGTTTGGGCCTTTTTGACCAGAAGGAGTGGAGTATTCCAATTAGACTGGCAGGGTATTAGAATTCCAGCTGCCTTTAGTAGGGCAATATGTTTGCTGATTCCACTCCGGGCCTCTTGGCTGATTGGGTATTGTTTTATTCGAATTGGAGTGGCAGAACTTTGCAGTTGTACTACAATGGGTGCCCGATGTTTAGCCAGCCCTGGGGGGGTTTGTCTCTGCCCACACATCAGGGATTGTGGCTTTCCATTTTTTTAGGAGTTCCCCAGAGTCTTGGGGTTCCTTTTTGGCATCTGCTGCTGAGAAGAGGCGGTACTCTTCTACAATTGGAAATGAAACCAGCAGGGTCCCGGCCCCTGTTTGTACCTGCATGGAGTCTTCTTTGAAGGAGATGGTGGCCTTCAGTTTGCTGAGCAGGTCTCATCCCAGGAGGGGGGTAGGGCATTCTGGAATGACTAAGAAAGAGTGAGTCACAGTTCCTTTTCCTAAATTAGAAATTCTGGCTGATGACCATGGATATGCTTTTACCTTTCCTGTGGCTCCAACAATTTTTGCTGTGTTCTTTGAGAGGGGGCCAATGGGCGAGGTGAGCACTGAATGAGTTGCCCCAGTGTCCACTAGGAAATTAATTGGTTTTTTCCCCACCATGAGAGTTACCCTGGGTTCAGGGGGGAGTGCTGAACCCCGGCCCCGTCACTCTAGCTCTTCCACCAGAAAGGGGGTGGAGGGTTCTTTGGGTTTTCTCTGTCCTTGGTTGGGGCACTCGTTTTTCCAGTGCCCCTCTTCCTTGCACACAGCACACTGATTTTTCCCAAGGCATGGCTGGTTGGGCCATCGCTGCTTTTTGCTGAAATCTCCCCTTCTAGGAAGGCTTCGGGGCCGACGGCTCCCGGCTTCTGTGGCCAAAAGTACCTTTGCCATTTTCTGAGTAAGAGCTCGGGTTGCCTCAGCTGGGTCTTCTCTGTTATCGAAAACCTTTTGGGCCACTGCCAGGAGCTCAGAGAGAGACGTGCCCTCAAACCCTTCTAACTTTTGCAACTTCTTTCTAATATCAGTTGACTGAGCTACAAACTGCATAACTAGAGCTGCTTGATTAGCTGGGGCGCTAGGGTCTATAGGTGTGTATACTCGGTAAGCCTCTTGTAGCCTTTCAAGAAAGGCAGTAGGGCTTTCCTTTGGCTCCTGTTTAACCTCAGTGACTTTAGACAAGTTGGTAGGCTTTCTTCCCGCACCTTTTAGACCCTTTAATAGAGTTGAGCGGTATCGGGTGAGGCTCCTATCTCCTGCAGAGGTATTAGGGTCCCAATCTGGTCTTGTTCTGGGGAACACTTCCTCTATCTGGGCTAGGTCGGAGGTTGGTTCCCCGTCCCTGCCCAGAACAGCTTTCCTTGCCTCTGTTTTTATTCGTTCCCTTTCTTCAGTAGTAAACAAAACATTTAGCAACTGCTGACAACCATCCCACGTAGGCTGATGGGTATAAGAAACAGATTCTAAAAGAGTTATTAAACCTTGGGG
>NW_022103901.1:1318943-1320097 GCF_000313985.2 Echinops telfairi
TTTTTAGTTAGACATTCAAGTGGCGAGGAGGGGGTAGTCTTGGAGGCGCTCTGTCCCACGATGACGGGGAGAAGACACGGGGGCAAGACTAAAAGACAACAAACACAAATGTAGGAAACAACCAACACAATTTTCTTTTTCCTATTCCACTCCTGAGGAGCTACCGCTCCAAGGCCAACTGCAAAAACCACAACAAATCCAAAGAAGAAAAGTCCGAAGAAGACAGAAGGCAAGAGCTATTTGTCCACATAGGAAAATTCAAAGTTAATTAAACGGTAAAGCAGAGTCAAAATTCAACGTTAATTAAACGGTAAAGCAGAGTCAAAATTCAAAGTTAATTAAACGGTAAGGCAGAGTTTTACCGTTTAACACAGGCTCCCGGGATTGGCACCCACCTCGAATTCGCCGGCGCTCTCCCTTCGGTCGGCCGGCGAGTGAGGAAGGCGCCTCTGCTCCGCCTCCCAGCCCCGTCCGCGCCCGCTGCGAAGTGCCCGCAAGCGGGGCCGCGCCTGCAGTCCGGGAAGCCGGCCCAGGCAGGCCGCTCCGCACACCGGAGGCCGCTCCCAACGCGCCGCCTCCAGCTCCCTCCTCAGAGCGCGCGCGCGCACCTGGGCTGCGCGCCTCCCGCCGCTGCGTCGCCGCTGGACCCGCCCCCAGACACGTGACCCGCGCCCGCGTCGGAGGGCGGCGGACGTCCGGGCCGAACCATTGGCACACAGAAAATGGGGAGAAGGCGTCGGCCGACGCCACGAACGCCGTGCGAGGAACCTAAATCCTTGTATCGGAACAGGCTGTCTTCTCGGGCCGTCCCCAGTTAACCCTGTGCTTCCTGTCATTTTGGAATCGTCCGCTCTTTCGCCCCGTCAGTCGACGAGTCTAAAGAGCGAACTGAGAAGGGAGGGCTCGTATTGTAAGCGAAACGGTTTGTCTGGTTACCAGCTAGGGTATCACAATTCAAAGGCTCCCTTGAGCTTATGATTCTCTTTAGCGGTGCTTTCTGAGTTCTGTTATATTGCCACGCAATTCCTATAGGAAGATCATTTCTGAGACACACCCCTTGGGCGTCACAAATGGTTCCGTCCGCCACCGAAGCGCCCGACGGGAGAAGGAACGGGGCGGCTGCCATGTTGGGCGGAGCCAAGCCGCCGGTACAC
>NW_022103901.1:1320782-1335948 GCF_000313985.2 Echinops telfairi
CCGAGGCCGAGGCCGAGGCCGGGCCGCGCGCGCTCGAGGACGGCGACTCCGACGACCCCTCCTTCAGCGACCCCGAGGACTTCGTTGACGACGTGAGCGAGGAAGGTGCGTGGCCGCGGAGGGGCTCTCCTCGCGGGCCGCTCTCCGCTCACCCACGGAGCGGGGCTCTGCACACGCTGCGGCTGGGCGCTGGCCTCGCAGGCGTGAGCGCTTCAGGGTCCTGGGGTGGGGGGCTTCGGGGGTCCTTTACGCGGCGCCAGGCCCAGACATCCAGGGGACTTTTCTAGGGGTGTGCTCCCCGCTCCCCGGGTTCCGTAGGCATGAGAGGTCGCGCCGACTCCCCTGCGTGCAGTGGAGTGGGGTGCTTCCAGGACAGCCTGCTTCCTCGTAACTACGAGGGTGGGAGGGAAGTGCTCGGTCCCTGAAAGTAGAGCTCAGCGCCCCTGGTGTCACCCCTGGAATCTGGACGTGCGTGGGGGGTGCCTGTCTGTATCAATGAGGACAGAGCCAAGCTGGAGGCCCCTGGGGTGAGTGGACCCTAGCCCACAAGTCCCTTCTAGGATCCAACACAGCTACCCCCTGGGAATTCCAGGCTGGCGACTTCCAGGCTGCATGTGGGCTTCACCCACCAGCCTTTCCATTTACAGCCCAGCGCTTAACCACTGTGCCAGAGCTCCTGCTGTGCAAAGGGGAGGGGAGGGGCGCAGTAGTAACAGTCGCCCACCGTTTTGTTAGACTTGATTTCTCGTGATAAGAGATTCTGATCCCAAAAGTGGGAGACATGAAGTCTGTCTGAGCTAATGGTCACTTTGTAGGACAGTGGAACGGCCCCTCACCGTCACCTTTATGGAAGCAAGAGACTGCCAGGTCTGTCTCCCACAGTGTGGCTGGTGGGCTCCAGCTGCCCACCTCCTGGTTCACAGGCTGACCCTTGGCTTGACCATGTGTCCCCCCCCCCCCCAACGCTGCTCCTTCACCCTCTTCTCTGCAGCTTCTGTTGTCTTTCCCTTCTCTTACTCGTTGAGATTGAACACCTACATTTCGTCTTTCAATCACGTCCAGTAGAATGGTGCAATGGCTGCCTCACAGATTCCATCTTCAACTGCACTTGGTGTTTGGGCAAACATGGCTTGTCTTGGTGTTCATGTCAACTGAAGTATCATCTGTAAGCTCACCACATTTCGTTTACCTTGGCTTTTCTCACTTCTTTTCCTTCAGCACTTACTTGGCTGTTGCAGCGGCAGTTTCCACTGTTGTAGAGCCAGGCTGAGAACGGGAACCGGGAGGCCCACGTGCCTGGGCTAGGTCAAGGACGGGGTTTGGTGGGGGATTTATGAAGTGCGTTCCCTCAGCAGGGCTGGCAGGTTCTTAAAGGCGTTGGTGCCGAGTCCACGTTGTGCATAAAAGCCGGACTCCCTTTATGAGCCACCTTGTAAATTCTGATCAGGCTCAGCCGGCTGGTTCGCTGGCTGGGGAGTGGTTTTGCAGGCACGCTGAGCACCCACTACAGTTTCCACAACGAGGAGGGTGTTCTTTCGCTCCCATTGCCTTGAACTCACCTGTACCTCCGTTGACAGCTGCCTGGCAGGAGTTTTGATTGGTTTGTTTCTTCCATATAACCTTTCCAGTATTACCCAGAAAGGCGTTTAGATCAACTCACGTTCATTTCTACCACACACACAAGTAGAGAGAATTTGCCTTAAACACCCTTTGAGATGGAAATGCAGCCACATCTCTTCTCTAGCGCTGGTCACATTCCGTCCGTGGAATTTGAGAACAGGAATTGAACCTGGTGGTGACTGGGATCCAGAGTAAAGCGAGGTTGTCTCACCATCGCCTCTCTGGCTTGTTCGGCTGCAGTGCTGAGGCAGTGCCTTTTTACCAGGGCGCTCTGATGGCCACTTCACAGGGGGGCTCTTCGCCTCCCATCCCGTGCCTCCTTGCCAGCCGCCAGCTTCTGTGCGTCGGCAGTTCGGTGGGCGCTGTGCGTTGGGATCCGCTGCGCAGCATTGGGGTTTGCAGTCTGACAGGCGAGCTTACTAGTCGCTCAGAACCTGCATGACAGTGGAAGGGTAAGCTGGGTGCCCTTTGGTGCTGTTTCGCCTCCTCATCTGCCTCCACCTGCTCAGATGTGGGGCTTTCCTGTTGAAGCATGGATAGGGGCCCCACCCCTGACAGCAGTGTGGATGTGACAAGGAGGCCAGGTCAGCCCCAGCTTCAGCGAGGAAGAGAACCCCGCTGCACCCCCGCCGAGGGCCCCAGGCTGGGGTCACACATGCCTCCTTCCTTCTTTATCCCATGCCTTCCCTCAACAGTGCTTTTCTGCTGGGTCCCAGAACACAGGCCAACACCAACATTTTTCTACTTGTTTTTAAGGCCTGTTTCTGGGGTTATTTGGGGTGCTGATTCAGAAAATTGCATTCAGTAGACCCTATCTGCTCTAATCTCTTAGATATGGTGTTCCGCTATATTTACAGCTGTTTCACTGACATATCAGTTTACCCATCCTAGTCTTCAGTATGAGAATGCAGACCCACAGGTGGTAGGATATAACAGATAAGGTGAGAAATATTTGAAAAGAATGAAGTATTAAGGGACTTCCTAGGGAAGCTGTATGTATACCCAGGGTGGCTAGTTGGCTACGCATTGAGGTGCTGCCATAATCATGAGGTAAGTGTTTCGGATCCACCAGGCACTCTGTAGCTTTTAGAAAGATCCAAAGGTTTGGAAACTCCAAAGGGCAAGTCTCTGTCCTGCAGGATCACAATGCGTTAGAATCTATTTGATGGCAGCAGGATTTTTCCTTTCGGTGTGGAGGCTGTGTAGTGTACACAAAGGCCCCGAGTGGGACACCGCAAAGCCAGGCGTGGCTTGAGAAGATGGAAAGGACCGTTGAAAAGGCGCACGTGTGGAAGCCTGGGCCAATCTGGAAGGTCAAAATGTGAGACTTTACAGCAATTTTCATGAACACTTCCCGAGATCTAAGTTTTTCTCAAAGTTATGCAGTCACCGTTGCAGAACACATTTTAATGCGTAGAAGGGCCGGGGGTAGTTTGTGTGAGATGTCTCCGCGGTGAGGGTGACTCCAAGCTGCTTTAACAGAACTCTTCCCTTTCACCGGTTTCTGTGCACTAGTGGAAAGTGGTGCCGTCTTAGAACAGGACTGCAGCATTTTACTTTTAATAGCGGAGTCTGAGCTCTGACAGGTCCACTCTGGGTTTCACAATGCTTGAATCTTTATCATACCCGACTCAATACCAGTCAGTCGGAGGGTAATGACTGCCGGGGCCCTGCTGTAGGGCAGAGTGGAGCTTCCCCCGTGGGTTTCCAGGCAGAAAGACTCGTCTTTGTCTGGGAGGGGGGGGCGGGGGGGCTTGGTGGAGCACAGCCCACTGGTCATCAGGGTCCATATTGATTGAACAGTCGTTCTCATTCATGGCCTTTCAAATGTGTCTTCAGATCAAAGGAGACTGAAGCACAGCCTCACCTCTGTATTCAGTACAGCACAGCAACCTCATGCCTTTCTTTCTAACACAGACAGCTCGAAACAAAGCCAGTCTGTCCTCCTCCATCGTGCTAGCTAACACCGCATTCAAATATCCTGGGGTTTTTTGTTGTTTTTAACGGACAAGCAGAGTGAAGAGTGGTCGATTTGCTTTCTCGAAAACTAGAGCTGATTGGGGGTGTGTGTGTGTGTGTGTCACGTTTGGAATTGGCTGGTCAAAAATGTCTACATTTGAGGCACCAAAAGTGTGTATTGGGTGTGTGTGTGTTAGGCAGGATTTATATGTGATATATAAGAGAATAGGTTTATACTGCAAGAAGGAATGTAACAGCTAGTTAGTCCACACAGCACTACAGAGGGTTCAGTTCACCCCACTTCTGTGAAACAGTTAATATACTGGAAGTCCTTCAGCTCACTTGGGCTGCTGGGTCCAAGGTCAAGGGAGCATATGGCAGTATCTGCCAGTGACCCCCGCCCCCCGAGCAGCAGGTTGGGTCTCTAAGGGAGCTTAGCAAAGCAGGCCCAGATGGAATGACCACGCAAGCAATGCAGGGTGCCGGGACCCACCAGCCTCCAGTGATGTGTGCACCCGTGGTTAGGCTGGTCTCTTATGGAGCCTCAAGCTCTAGCAACACGATCCACGGTTGGCTGGGCCCACAGGTGGTGTAGCTCACAGGTTGAAGCAGACAACTAGCTGAAGCAGCAGCATGCTCCAAGCCACTCTCTGCTCACCAGAGATCAAGGGGCGGGGGAGCCTGCAGAGCCATTGATCTCTGCCCTCCAATCAAACTGACCCAATTAATCTTATGTTCCTATCAGCCAGGTTGGCACAATAACCCTACCTGTCACATGGTGCGTCAGTACTAGTCAGACAGTACTCGCTATCACAAGGTTGATGTGGAGCCGGCAGCCTTCTTCCTGTCCCCAGAGAGTCACGGCAGTTCTACCCCGTCCTGTGGGGCCGCTGGGTTGGAGCTGACTTGATAGCAGTGAGTTTGGTTTGGGGAACAGGTTACCAAATGGTAGGGATTTTTTTTTTTGCCCACCACACCTCTTGTCAGCCATACCACAGACATCTCTCTGGTCCTCGGCCACTGCCTTGTTCTTTGGGCGGGGAAGCCCACCCTTCTGCCGTAGATCTTGGTGCTGTGCGCACCCCCTACACCAAGCAGGGGTCTCACACGGGCTCCTCGGTGGTTCTTATTGATGGTCACTGGGTCCTCGCCCTGCTCCTGAAGGCCCTTCTGTTTGAGTCTCCCACCCAGTCCCCGGGTGGGCCCTACAGAGACGAGGCTAGGAGTGCCGCACTTGAGTGACTCCCCGTTCCCACGCCGAGCTCTGGCCTCTTCCTCCCCGTTTCTCGCCTTCCCTCTGTCTGCACCTCTGCTCTTTCCTGGTTCCACATGCCCGTCTTTGGACGTGGCGTCTTCCTAAGGCGGGCTCTGCGAGCAGACAACGCACGACGCACATTTGAGTTTTGAGCGTGGTCATGAAAAGATCGGCTAGAATATTGCCCGCGTGTTCGAGCTCTGTTCTCAGCCTCCACCAAGACGAGAACAGTGCTTAGGCCCAGCCCTCTGGCCCGGACGCGGCAGGTCCTCCACGCTCCCAGGGAAAGAGCTGCTGCTGCCCGGTGCTGTACAGAGCAGGGCAGTACTGCGCACGAGCCCTGTGGTGCCTGCGTGCTTCCAGCTCGGAGCTGATCACAGCGATGTTGCCGTGCGCTGTGGGTGGGGGCTCTGGCCGTGAGTGTTGAGTGTAACTGGGGCGGAGAGTGTGCACTCGGTAGAAGACCCTCCGAGGCAGTGTTTGCAGCCTCGTTCCACGCAGTTCCCGTGCCTAGAAAAATAGGGGAACCTTCTCCTTGGGGAGAAGGGTGGGTGGACAGAATGCGTTCCGATACTTCTCTCTGCCTGCAAATGGTTCCCTAACTCAGTTCACCGTGGACGCTCTCCTTCTCCTGGGACCATTTCCAGCAATGTGAACACATTGCTCCAACAGCCCTGTGAATACCTGGCTCGGCCATTGTTCGTTGGGCTGCGACCCGCAGGGCCAGCAGTTTGAAGCCACCTGCTGCTCCATGAGAGAAAGGTGGGACTTTCTGCTTCTGCAAAGAGCGACAGTCTCAGAAACCCACAGGGACCGTTGTGCCCTGTTCTGCAGGGTCGCTGTGAATCGGCGTGGACGTGGTGGCAGTGAGTTTGGTTTCTGGTTTTAGCGACGTTCAGTTGCTCTTGCCAGGGGCTGGCTGCCTGTCGTGGTCGTGTAGAGCGCCGTGCCAAGCCTGTAGAGCGTCCTTCCCATCCAGCCTCTGGATCATCTCTGCCCTTTCCCTGTGCAGAGTTACTGGGAGATATCCTCAAAGACCGGCCACAGGAGGCAGATGGCATCGACTCGGTGATTGTGGTGGACAACGTCCCTCAGGTAGGGCCTGACCGTCTGGAGAAACTGAAAAACGTCATCCACAAGATCTTCTCCAAGTTTGGCAAAATCACCAACGACTACTACCCGGAAGAGGATGGGAAGACAAGGGGGTGAGTTGTGCTCGCATGGGGACACCTGACAGGTGCTGAGATTCACACGTGACCCACACACCTGCACAGACTCACCCCGGTGTATCTGAGGCATTAGGAGAGGGTTAGGGGACAGGTTGTGTGTGTGTGTGTGTGTGTGTGTCTATCTCAGACGGAGCAGCGGTTTGGCCTGGGCTCCTGAGATGATGGGGAGAAAGAAGGCAAGTGCCGTGTGGGTCGTGCGTCATGTATTGCACTTTGGCCGCTAAAGTGACGAGGAATGCAAGCTTCACGTTTCTGTGTACCCTCAGCACGGAGGGACACGCTCCATATCCCAGGGACAGGCGCTCTCTGTGCCTCAGTTGGCTTGTGGGCATTTGATGGGCTGTCTTCGTCATTTAAAGAGAAACCTGGGGTGGGGCGAGGAGTCTGGGTGTAAGACTCACACCGAGGTGGGGCTCTACTCTGGGGAGGCTGGACAGCCTCGTTTCAGTCTGCTGGTGGTCCCTACCCGGAATGCAGGTACATTTTCCTGGAATACGCGTCTCCTGCCCACGCCCTGGATGCTGTCAAGAATGCCGATGGCTACAAGCTGGACAAGCAGCACACCTTCAGGGTCAACCTCTTCACAGATTTTGACAAGTGAGTTCAGGCTCAGGCCCTGACAGCCCAGCTACCCCAAGCTCCTGACAGCAACTCAGTGGGGTGCTGCCAGCCTCTGGGTGGTTCAGGACCCTACATGGCCAGTGCACAGCCATGCTCCTGCCAGTGGCACCCTCTAGCCATTTGTGCCACTCAGACAGGGGTGGGGTGTCCCAGGTTGGTGGGTGAGAACCACCCCGAGGGGTAGGTCTTGTTCCAGCCTTTCTTGCGTGTCAGTCGGCTGCTCTTCCTTCTGCAGGTATATGACGATCAGTGACGAGTGGGATATTCCGGAGAAGCAGCCTTTCAAAGACCTGGTACGTTGTGTAAAATCTGTATCGGTGCCAAGAAATGCCTGCTCTCTCAGCCTGGAGTATCAATTCCTTGGGGGCAGAGACAACAGAAACTTGATGGCTCTCTCAAGACAATAGCGATAGGTGTGTTTTCTTTTGTGAGAAATAAAGACGTGTCCTCCTCTCTCTTGCTAGGGAAACCTGCGCTATTGGCTGGAAGAGGCGGAGTGCAGAGACCAGTACAGTGTGATCTTTGAGAGCGGAGACCGCACTTCCATCTTCTGGAACGACGTGAAGGACCCCGTCTCCATTGAAGAGAGAGCGGTGGGTCGCCGGGCGGGCACGCTCCCTCCCCGCCTCCCCAGCCAAGGAGCTTCTTTTCCCACCTGAGCTCATGAACAAGCGGACAGAGGCTCTGTAGGGAACAGCCTTTTCTCGCCAGCAAACAGCTCGTTGCTCGAGAGTTTGGTGTGGTGGCGTGGCATGGCGTGATGGATTGGGTTGGAGTGGCGGTGCTGTGGCTTTGTGCAGGGCGCACCATGGACAAGCAGGAGGAGCCGCCTCGGCAGGAGGAAGTGAGCTGGCCCCTGGCCTTTCCCTGCTGGGCTCACGCTGTTGTCCCTCTCTCCACAGAGGTGGACGGAGACCTATGTGCGCTGGTCCCCAAAGGGCACCTACCTGGCCACCTTCCACCATAGGGGCATCGCGCTCTGGGGCGGGGAGCAGTTCAAGCAGATCCAGAGATTCGGCCACCAGGGAGTGCAGCTCATCGATTACTCGCCCTGCGAGAGGTGAGCCCTCGGGGAGGACAGGCAGAGACATGGGAGCACGCACCCCTTTCTCTGAGTGTCCAGTGGACAGGTGATGTGGACTGCCATGGTTGTTGGTGATCTCTTCCCCCACACTCTGCATCCTCCCCTGGCTGTCCTGTTGACAGGAGACCACAGCAGGTGTTCTGTGACCTGTCTGCTGTGTCTCTCCAAGGCTGGCTCCTGGCCCTCCCTTCCTGCTGACGGGGGCACTTTCACCAGGTGGGGTCGCAGCACCCCTGCCCCCAACTTGGAGTCCAACTTAGAGAAAAGTGAGAACCCTGCAGAGTTACCTGTGCCAGGCTTCCAGCGAGCCGCCTAGGGCTTCCACCGCTGTGCCCAGCTCTGCCCTGTGCCAGGCTTCCAGCGAGCCGCCTAGGGCTTCCACCGCTGTGCCCAGCTCTGCCCTGTGGTAGCAGAGATGAGTTGGTGGGATATGCCCTGCCATGCTGCACTGAGGGTCTTCGTGGGAAGGGTCACATCTGGAGAGAAGCGGGCTCTGGGCCCACAGTGAGCCCGGCAGCGTTGCCCTTGGGCCGTCTCAGTCCCCGAGGTTGCGATGTGGTGTGTGCAGCCTCCTGCAGGGCAGGCTGCTAGGAAGCATGTGCAAGGCGTGGTGGCTGTCCATCAGGCAGTGACGGGGAAGGAGGGTGGAGTGACCTACAGCACGCATCTCTCCCAGATACCTGGTGACCTTCAGCCCCCTGTTGGACAAGCAAGAGGACCCGCAGGCCATCATCTGGGACATTCTGACAGGCCACAAGAAGAGGGGCTTCCACTGTGAGAGCTCTGCCCACTGGCCCATTTTTAAGTAAGTCGGCCTGTGCAGTTTGCCTACGATGTTGGCCGCAGGTGCCCCACCAGCCTGCAACCTCTCTGCTTCCCTTTGCAGGTGGAGCCATGATGGTAAATTCTTCGCCAGGATGACCCTGGACACACTCAGCATCTACGAGACGCCCGTGAGTACCTAAGGAAGGGACTGTCACCATCTGGCTGGGTCCTGCCTGTGTCTGATGCTGTCAGGCTGGGGCCGCAGCTGGTTTGCCAGCTGGTGTCCCCTCTGTGAAAGACAGGCGGGAGGCCGTGGTGCTGTTGACCTAACTGTGCCCCTCCGTCCCACACAGTCTATGGGCCTGCTGGACAAGAAGAGTCTGAAGATCTCGGGGATCAAGTGAGTGGGCGCTGGGCAGGAGGGCAGTGCCTCTCGGGTGGGCTTCGGTTCGATCAGCTTCCCATTTGTGAGCAAGAGACAGGCCATAGCCCTTGGAGGCCCCGGGGATCTGCATGGGGGCTGCTGCCGTGGCCCCCGGAAAGCAGGCATGGTTCTGTGACCCGTTGCCCAGCCTGGAGGCAGCTGTCTCTATGCAGCAGACCTGGAACGAAGAAGGGCTTGGGGTCTAGAGACCCTCCGTCCACACTTCTGCGGCCTGGTCCTCCTCTTCACCTGCGGAGGCAGGTGGGCAACAGCACCGTGGGTCTCAGTGCTGATCTGAGCTCAGGGCTGTACACCCAAGGGCGCCGTCGCCCTTCATCCTCTTAAACTCCTTAATAGGAGCCTTTCCCCCCTGGCGTCTTGTCTTCAGTGATGCGTAGAAACCCCCAGCCTGGCGGCAACGGTCTAAACACAGTAGGCGTTGAGGGGGCCGCAGGGCCTCGTGACGCCAGGGGAGTGGTGGCACATAGCGGCTCCTTCCCCAGGGCGTGAGCGAACTAATCCTCCAAGGTGCTGTGCTGTCACTGGGGACCGTGTTCTGACCTCCGACGCTGACAGCTGCAGCTGTGTGCTTTCTGTCTGTCTGCACACTGCATCTTTTTTGTTCCACAGAGACTTTTCCTGGTCTCCTGGTGGCAACATCATCGCCTTCTGGGTGCCCGAAGACAAGGACATCCCAGCCAGGGTCACCCTGATGCAGCTCCCCACCAGACAGGAGATCCGAGTCCGAAACCTCTTCAACGTGGTAGACTGCAAGCTGCACTGGCAGAAAAACGGCGACTACCTGTGTGTGAAAGTGGATCGGACCCCAAAGGGGACCCAGGTGAGCTGGCATGGGGGAGCCGGCAGCTCTCAGCTCAGCGCACACCTGGTGCGTTGGGTGTAGGGTGCTAGCGGCCTGGTTCTAATGAGTGCAGTTTTCAGGCCCACCTGATGTCCTCATAGCGGCCTGGAGGGGAACCCTGGGCTCGAACTCTGGGCTGTGGCCACACAGGTGTCCAGTGAGGCGCCCACACCTGGCTGCCGGTGTCCTTTCGGCACACAGAGTCTGCCCTGCCTGTGGTTACCCGGCATACCGAGGACCACGCTCCACCTGCCTCCTCAGCCACTTTTCACCCTTTGAGCGGTGCAGGCAGGGCCCTCAGCAGCCCCGACCCCACGGCGTCATTCTAGGGTCTGCAGCCACTCCCTGCTCCGCACAGCCGCCCGCCCCCTACGGTGCTGTGGCCTGTGTGTAGCCCTGGGATGGTGTGAGGGCTGGAGAGGAGCATCTGTGGGTGTGTCCTCTGCACTCAGCCAGCGGGTGCCAGGGTCCAGGCTTTGGGCTCACGAGGGTTTTGCACCCTTTGAGTTGGCAGCCAAGTGCTTTAGTCCTGGCGCCACCAAGGCTCTGAAGCGTTCAGCTGTGTTTCCACGAGCTTTGTTCTGCGTGGCCAGGCTGCCCGCTCGTAGCTCCCTCCGTCATCGTGGTCCTCGAGTCCTGAGCTGTGCCAGCTGTGCACACCCACGAAATGCTCACGTCCTCTGACGGCGTGTGCTGCTCTTCTCTCTCTGTCCCCGCCCACCCCAGGGTGTTGTCACCAATTTTGAAATTTTCCGAATGAGGGAGAAGCAGGTGCCAGTTGACGTCGTGGAGATGAAAGGTGAGTGGCATCTTGGTCCCTGGACTCACATGTGCGGTTCTCACCTGAGCCAGACCGGTACCGGACTAAACCCTTGGCTCCTGGGAGCTCCCTGCTCGCTCCCACCCTGACCAGGAGCAAGCCCTCAGTCTCTCCTGCCAGGGAGGGGCTGTCATGTGGGTGGGGGGGGGTGTCTTGTCTGTTCTGAGGCTCATGATGTCTGGGTTGTGTGGTTGGTCTCCCACTGGGTGCTGTAGCAGTGGTTTCCTCCTGAGTGCCAGGAGAGTGGATAGGCTTGACGTGGCTTTGACTCCTGTGTGTTCCACCTGGGATTGTGGGGGTGGGGGGGTGTTCAGTGAGGCAGAAAGGGGGGGCAGCAGTCAGTACATGCAATGCCCGACTTTGGCATGGTGTTGGTGCCAGGGTTGCTCGCAGGGGTGCCCTGCGAGCTTTATAGACCGGGCTGAGGGGGGGGTGTTTACACGTGTGCGCCCCCACACTGCTGACCCCACCCCGTGCACACTGACCGCAGAGCCCATCATAGCCTTTGCCTGGGAGCCAAACGGGAGCAAGTTCGCCGTGCTGCACGGAGAAACGCCGCGCATATCTGTGTCCTTCTACCACGTCAAGAGTAACGGCAAGATCGAGCTCATCAGTGAGTGGCCCCTGGGGCGGGGGCTTCTGTACCTAACATCGGGCACTGGGCAGGGCTTCCTGTTGATGTTCTTGCTGGGGTCCTGTCGCCAGTCACTGATGTCGCTCTCCTCTGGGGCACTGTCTCCCATGGTCAGGCTGTCTGGAACCCACCCTGACCCCAGGGCAGTGTGCTGTGGGGGCCTCCGGCCTGTGTCTAGCCCACTGCGGCACACCCTGATTGTACCCCCTCAGCCTGTCACCTTGTGGGAAGTTGTTTTGAGGATTGGTGCATCTGTTGAAACCTTTCCGACTCCCCGGAGTATCGGGCCTTCTCGTGAGGTGAATAGAATCCATGGTCCGTCCCCACTTGTGAAGGGAACTAGTGTCAGCATTACTGGTTGTCCCTGTGGTGGACTTCCACCCCGCTCAGTGACAGCCGCTGGCCCGTGGGGGGTCCATGCTGCCATCTGTGTGGGCCACCTTGGGCCCGGCCTCAGCAGAATAACCAGCAGGAGAACTGCCAGCCTTGTGTAATGGCTGAGTGCTAACTGCTGTACCACCAGGGTATCCACTGGGTTCTGACTGGCTGCCATGGTCATGCAGAGCCCTGCAGGCCAATGACAGGCACTCCCTGTCCTTTCAGAGATGTTTGACAAGCAGCAGGCCAACACCATCTTCTGGAGCCCCCAGGGACAGTTTGTTGTGCTAGCCGGCCTGAGGAGGTGGGTTTCTGCTCTTGGGGTGCTGGGAGAGGGTTGCCCCAGGGCCTGTTGATGGGACCAGGGTCACACGACCCCTGGCAGTGTGCCCATTGTTCACAGTCCCGGTGGGTGGAGCAAGTGGCCTTCTTGGCTGTTATCACCGTGTGACCTCCCTCCCTGCCTCTGCCGGGAGATGGCCTCTGAGCAGGAGTGGGGGGCCCTGCATTATAACAGGCACTGGGTGCTGCCCACGGGCCCCCTGGGGGTGAGGCGAGCTCTGGGTGCAAGCGTGTGCGTGTGTCGTCCTCCTCAGTATGAACGGTGCCTTAGCCTTTGTGGACACATCTGACTGCACGGTCATGAACATAGCCGAGCACTACATGGCCTCCGACGTGGAGTGGGACCCCACGGGGCGCTACGTCATAACGTCTGTGTCCTGGTGGAGCCACAAGGTAGGAGACCAGGCGGCACAGAGTAGTGGTGGGAAGGGGCCCTGCCCTGCTGCCCTGGGATTTCAGCTCTTTCCCTGTCCTCCCCCTCTGCGGTGCTGGCCGCTCCTTCAAATGGCAGCATGTCCCGAGTGCCGTCCCCCGGGAAGTCCTGGTCGCCAGCCAGCCAGCCGGTTTCTCCTTCATGGGGAAAGTCTTGTTGGGAACCAAGGTGTCTCGCACTGAACTGCAGGTGTGATGGCACCACCTATCTGCCCCAAGGTCCTCGTCACAGCCCAGGGCAGCCGGCCTGCGTTTGCTCAGGCGCCCTGTCCTAACCCAGTTCTGTGGCCACCCACCCTCTAGGTGGACAATGCCTACTGGCTGTGGACCTTCCAGGGACGTCTTCTGCAGAAAAACAACAGAGACCGCTTCTGCCAGCTGCTGTGGCGACCTCGTCCCCCGTCACCCCTCAGCCAGGATCAGATCCAGGTCCGCAGCCCTTCCGGGAAGCTGAGGGAGTGGGGACGTGGTGGCCGTGGGCTGGAGGGAGGAGGAGACGGCGTGACGGAGGGAGGTGGTTATGTGTGAGAGATGCGGGCTCAAGGGAGGAGGTTCCTGTATTGCTTGGGGTGGGGGCTCACGGGAGCCGTGGAAGAGACACGGTGCAGTAAGAACGAAATACAGGGTGGCAGTGTACCCCCTAGGCCCGTGGAGTCAGCACCGTCCCCGAGCGGCCTTGCTCACCTGCTGGAATGAACTGAAGTGACGGGTCTGCGTGGCCTGGGAGACGCCCAGGGGCGCCACGTCCTGGAGCTTCACGTGGCTTCTCTGTTTCAGCAAATTAAGAAGGACCTGAAGAAATACTCCAAGATCTTTGAGCAGAAGGACCGTCTGAGCCAGTCTAAAGCCTCAAAGGTGAGGGCTGGCTGCTGGGCAGGGCCATGCTAAGCTGGGAGGGGGGATGGGCAGGGAATGAGCACTTAGGGGGTTGTGTACCTACGGGGAACTCGGGAGTGACATAATCAGGACAGCGCCTGACCTCAATGTCCCCTGGCTTTGCAGGAACTGGTAGAGAGAAGGCGGACCATGATGGAAGATTTCCGTAAGTACCGGAAGATGGCACAGGAGCTGTACATGGAGCAGAAGACCGAGCGGCTGGAACTACGCGGAGGTAACCAGCCAAGCAGTCACTCTGCGGGAGAACGACGCTGTTAGCGCTTATAGCCTGTAGACCCTGGGTGGCCCCTCGGCCGGGAGGTTTTCGTCTGCTCAGAGAGGCCTGGTCTGCCCGGGAACACCGTGGTTTTCACAGCACATGCCGTCTCGGTGGTTGCCCTCTGCTGCCCTGTCTGAGGTTTCCCATCCTTGCCCCCCTGCACCCCGTGAGGCTTCCGTGGCCTCGGGGTCCTGAAGTGAGATTTCCTGTCACAGACAGGCTCCAGTGCAGCCAAAGGTCTGCTTACTGCTGTAGGACATGCGGGGGCATGTGTGCAGGCGCCTGCAAGTGTCTGCGCTCAAAGGCAACCCCACAGCCAGGGGTTGGGCCACGGGTGGGAGGTGGGCCCGCTTGCTCCAGCTTAGTCTGAAACACCCATTCCCCCCCCCAGGCGTGGACACTGACGAGCTGGATAGCAATGTGGATGACTGGGAGGAGGAGACCATTGAGTTCTTTGTCACCGAGGAAATCATCCCCCTGGGAGACCAGGCGTGATGCGGCCGACGGTGAGGGGTGTTCAGGGGAGCTGGCTCCCTGGGGGGTGGCCACGCTGGAGAGAGGTTTGGGGAGCTGGCTGCTTGCCGGGTGTGGTGACAGGCCACAGTCCCTTCGGGGGTCCCTGGCCCCCACAGGCTGTGGTGCAGTGATGCCGCGTGATGGGCTCTTCTCTCCTGCAGCATCTTCTCCACGTCTCCTGCCAGTCTGGTCCCTCTGCAGAGCCAACAGCCTGGACAGGACCTCGGGTGCTGGGCCTTTACCATCTGGACACCCTGTGCCTTCCCCTGGCGCCAACCGTCTAAAACTCCAGGCATCGTTTCACGTCTCTGCTATGAACGAGGCACCTGAGCGCTGTGCCACCAGTGTTTGCTGCCCAGACTCTGCGTAGGCCTTCCCTGCCTCTGCCACTGAGCACGGCACCTCCGGTGCCAGTGCCACTCTGGGCCTCTGCCCAGGTGCGTGCCTGTCCTGGGGGACGGGCAGGGGCGCCTGTCCCCAGGGGGCCCGGCTCCCGCAGGCTGACCACAGAATAAAGCAACACCCCTGTGTGAAACACTGCTTTGCCTGTCTTTGTGGAGGGTGGGTGAGTGAGCAGGCAGCCCCGACGCCCCAGCCCAGAACCCGCCTCCGTTTCTCACTGTGTCTTGTCTGCGGGGAGGCCCTGGGGCTGCATTGTGACCCTGTGCCTGCTGCCTCTCGGTCCCTTCTGGAGGTTGGTTCATGGAGCAGTGGCACGCCTGCCCACCGGCAGACAGACCCAAGGGCTCCTTTGAGATGGGAGAGGCTCCTGGTGGACAGAGCACTGGCCTTGGCCTCTGTGGGGACCCCAGTTTGGGCCACACACTGGCCCGTCTGCGGGCATGCAGAAAGCACGTCTCCGGTGACCTGTGGTTTCTGAGAAGCCACCCACTGCCCCAGCGCACCTTCCTTTCTTGAGTTGTCTTCATCTCTGGGGCAGGTGGTGACCCGGCCTTCCGGTGGCCCTGGCTGTGTTCCGTTTGTTTGTCAATAAAAGACTTTGGGAAGGACACACTCTTGTCGCTTCCTCAACTCTCCCATGGGGCAGTGGGTTTCCTGAGCAACACCC
>NW_022103901.1:1336048-1340542 GCF_000313985.2 Echinops telfairi
TGCCTCCTGTGTTGGGGCAGAGCCCAGGGCTAGGGGTGGTAGGTGGGCACTGGCCTCCATGGTCAAGCTCCGAGACCACCCCTGCACGGAGAGGAATATGGTGAAGGCTCATGTCACTTGGAGCATGTGGGTGCTGGAGGTACGGTGCAATGGGTCACGGTATCACCGGGCCTGTTGGGCATTTGGACGAGACCCAGTGTCAGGTGGCCAAGCCTGTCCTAGGGCCTCTGGGCAGGCTTGGCTGCTCGCCTTTGGCCACTAGTTGAGCATTGAATGGCTTGGGCCCCCCCAGGCTCTCAAACAACCAAATGGGCTGGCATCCTGGGGTAAACAGACGGAGCCCTCTGCACAGAGCAATCAGCGCACTGCCACCCTTGGCACTTCAGCCGTGCAGTGTCACTGCCCTCGGGCGCTGGGGAAGCTGCCATTCAGTCAGCGACTCGGGCTCGAGGGTGGGAGAACTGCCCCGTGGGTTCTGAGACTGGGAGTGACCCCATCTCCCACGGAGCGGCTGGTGGCTTCAAACTGCTGACCTTGCGGTTAACAGCCCAAAGCATACGCAAGGAGATGAGTTTCTAGTGGGGGAGTCCGCTCACTCTTCCCAGTTCCCATTATTGTTCTATGCCCATGTCTTGCAAATTTGGGTCCACCCTGGCTTTTGCTCCCTGGCTGAGACTACTACATGGAGAAGAACTGGTTCGAGGCCCTGGGAAACCAGGCACCACCGTGGTTGTTCCTGCAAAGTCCCTCAGCCCAGGCTCAGGCCGCGGGGCTGGCAGGGAAGGGCTGGGCTTGTGGGCTCTGGACGGTCACAGTGAAACCAGCTGCTGCCTCTGGGTTGTGTGTGTGTCCTGGGCTGGGAAGACCCTGGTGCTCAGGGTGGGCGGCTCCTGTGGAGAAGCTGAGCACAGCGTCTGAGCAGCAAATACCGGGTCCTGGGCCCAGCTGGTGGGCAGACAGGGCCTCCATCCAACCCACTCTTCCCCATCAAGTGGATGTCCGCTCAGCAAGCAACCCCGCAGGACAGCGTAGAACTGTCCCTGTGGGTTTCCAAAACAGTTGCTAACTACGGGAGTAGAAAGCCTCCTCTTTCTCCTGAGGAGTACCTGGTTTCAAACTACTGATCTTGTGGTTAATAATACAATGTGTAACCACTATGCCACCAGAGCTCTACATCCATTCTAGCACAATGCAAATACAAGTTCACTTGAAGCTGACCGGGACCCCGGGTGGGCCAGTGGGTTATCCATTGAGCTGCTAACTAAGGTCAATGGTTCAAGCCCACCAACCGCTCTGCAAGAGAAAGATGATAAGGTTTACTGCCTCAGAAACCCACAGGGGCAGTTGCACACTGTGAGTAGGAACCGATCCCCAGCAGTGATGGAGTTTCAAGCTGACCTGGCTTGTTTAAGCCCAACTGGAGGCTGCCCTTTGGTGGTGGTGGTGGGGGGGGGCGGGGTGTCCTCTCCAGCTTCCTCTGCCGTGGGTGCCCTGCAGCCGCCCGGGCAGGCTCACCTGATAGGTGAGCTCCGTGGAAACCAGGTGGTTGCCGAGGGACTGAAGGCTGGAAGGGTGCCCGGTGCTCGGTCCCCGGGGTGCACACGCCACTGGGGGGGCCGCCCTCACGATCGGTCTGCTATGCTCTTGGGCCCAGTGGAAGAGGCAGGCGGATCCAACTCCCTGGGCGGCTGATGTCACCTGGGCGGGGCGTGACGCAGCTGCTCTGCTGTAGCCCAGCCCCACCCTAAGAACGGTGAGAGCAAGTCCACTCCAGCCAGCCACATGCCCTCCCCCGCCCGGGGCAGCCCGGCCACACGGGAACTGACCGCCACCGAGCCCAAGGACCAGCAGCTCATGGTGAGTGCCCGTTTCTGACCCAGGGACCCTCAGCCCACGTCCCCCTCCCCTGTCTCGCTGAGACCAAGAACTCTTTCTTCTCTGTACCCCACCACCCCACCCTTTGACTCCACTGCCCTGCCTCTGGTTGGATCCCAGGGGTAGGGAAGGGTGGAGTGCAAATGAGGAACCTGCTTGGCTACTAGCCCGAAGGTCAAGTCCACCCAGAGAGGGCTTGGAAGAAAGGCCTGGTGATCTACTTCAGGAAAGTCCACCCCTGACCCTCACCCTGACCCTGGTGGAGGATGGCCTCACTCTGGCACGAGGGAGTTGTCACCTTGAGCAGAAGCCAACTCTACGGCTACTGCGGGGCTTGCTTTCAATGGTTTCGAGGCTGCTATGCAGTTGAGGAGTTTAGGGGCCTGCCAGGCCCATGTGCTGGGGAGCCCAGTCCCAGAGACCCTGTGGCAGTTGGGGGAACTGAGGCCAGGGACTTGCCCCACTGCCAGCAGGCAGGCTAGAGACAAAGTTCAGTCAGGACCACTGGGAGGGTTGTCAGCTCCAGGGGGTTCAGGGAGATTTGGGGGTGGAAGGCCAGTGGCCCCGAGAATGGGGTAGCACGTCGGCCAGAGCAGGGCAGCTGTGTGGCCTTAGGCCAGTGACAGCACCTCTCTGTGCCTGTGTAGCCAGGGAAGGGGACCTTGGCTGGGCGGGGGCCTCTCCTTGGGACAGAACCACGGCAGCCTCCCACCCACAGGTAGCCCTTCGGATCCGCCCTCTCAGTGACGCAGAGCTGGAGGAAGGGGCCACCCCCATTGCTCACAAAGTGGGGGACCAGGTGAGGCACAGCGAACGGATGGGAGGGGACATCCCAGCCGGCACCACTGAGGCCTAACCAACCCTTGCCTTTCACACTCTCATGACGAGCTCTGCGCCCCCCAGGTCCAGTAGGTGGCTGTCAGATGGGGGAGGGGGCGGGGGGCACTGAGCTCATGCCCTGTGGGGCAGGGGGGTGCACTGTGAGATAGTGAACAGAAAGAGGGCCATGGGGGAAACCCGGGCAGAAGAAGGGGACACAGAGCCCTGGTGGCACAGGGAGTTACCTACTGGCCCTTAACCCTGAGGCCAGCAGTTAGGACCAGCAGCCGCTTTCTGGGAGAAAGAGGAGGCTGCGTGTTCCCATAAAGAGCTACAGTCTCAGGGGTCCACAGGGGCTGGCCAACTCAGAACTCAGAGAATCGGCATCCATCGAATGTGTTTGCGTTTTGGGGGGAAACCATGGAGCAGGAAGATAGGGCCAAGCTGAGCTTGGCGGGGGTCGCGGTGGGGGCAGAGTGGTGGCCCTGCTGCCTGCAGGTGCTAGGCTCAGGCTCAGCACTCATGCCCAAAGAGCAAAGCCAAGAGAGCAGTTGTCAACCACGCGGAGACGACAGGCCGGCAGCCAAGGATGTGGCTTTGCGGGGCGAGTGGAGCCCTAGCCTTGCTTTGTGACCCCAGACAGCGCTCCTTGCAACAAATTGTTTTGTTTGTTTTTGTGACTTGCTCCGACCGTGGAGGCTCTAGACCACGTCCTCAGTCCCCTGAGACAGCCCTTCCTCCCAGGAACAGCTCAGCACACCCTCCTTCCGGAGTTTCCGTCCCATAAACCTACGGGGCCCACCTCACCTTCTGGGCTGCTCTAGTCACAGGATCCCACATCATTCCCAAACCAATCTGCCCTCCAGTCGTCTGACTCACAGTGAGCCTGTGGCCGAGCAGGTCTGCTCCTGTGGATTCCCAGGCTGTGACTCTTTATGGGAGCACCCTGCCTCATCTTTGTCCCGTGGAGCTGCTGGTGGGTTTGAACTTGGTAATTCACGGTGTCACCAGGGCCTCCCTGGCTCCCCTATGCTGCTGTTAGACGTCGCCGATCAGCTCTAACCCTATACCGCAGGGTGAACCCCGCCCGGCCCTGCGCCGTCCTCACAACTGTTCGCAGGGTTGAGCCCACCGTCGCAGCCCTGTGTCCGTCCAGCTCACAAAGGGCCTTCCTGTCGTTCCCGGTCCTTCTCCTGATGTGTCCAAAGTATGTGCATTTAGTTGGACAGCCCCATTTCACAGACAGCACCCACGGGGTGCTGACCAAAGCCTCTGGACTCACTCACTGCGACAGTCATGTGGACTCACTGCAGCCCCATAGGACAGGGTGGGCCTGCCCCGGTGAGCCCCTGAGACTGTGGCTTTATGCGCGTGAAGAGCCCCATCTGTCTCCCAAAGCCTCTGGGATGGTGAGCAGGAAAACCCGGATCTGAACCCAGGCGGAGGGCTCCAGAGCCTGACTTGGCAACCTCAGGCTGGCTCCCCCAGAGGGAAGCTGGTGCCCCTATAGCCAGGCCTGGCAAGCGCACAGGGGGGCCCCATGGGAGGGGCCTGCCCCGTCTCTGCACCCCTGATCCTCTCTGTCTTGGGAAGGCAAGAAGCACTCACTTACGTCTTGGAAAAGGTGCTGGCCGGAAGCCAGCCAGGCCCAGAGGCCTGGTCCCAGCCCTGCCCGACACCCCCAGGCCTGCTCTCTCAGGACCTCATTTCCAAAGCTAGGAGCCACTGGAAGGCTGGGTCTACAGGCTGTGTGTGTGTGTGTGTGTGTGTGTGTGTGTGTGTGTGTGTGTGTGTGTGTGT
>NW_022103901.1:1340642-1359342 GCF_000313985.2 Echinops telfairi
GCGCATGTGTGTGTGCAGGGCTCTCAGCGGCTCACCCCCAAGACCCTGTGACCCCCTGCCAGGCCTGGAGGGGCAAGGTGTGCCGACTCCCCATCACCCCTCACCGGAGTAAACAGCCCTGCCCCTCTGCCCCTGCGAAGGGCTCCTTTGACTTCCCCCCCATCCCCAGAGACCCTAATACGTGCTCTTCATAATTACGTCTTTGCAGGAACTAGGAGAGGCCCTGGGCGGCCGGGAGCAAGAGGCGCTGCTGAGGTGCCGGGGAGACGACAGGCAGGCTGGGGAACACACGTGGTGCGGGGAGGGGGAGGCTGGCGCTTTCATTGCTGGATTTTTGTGTGGTGAAAGTGGCTGAGATGAAGAAGAAGATGTGGCTGCAGGGACGGGCTCCGGTGTGGGAAGACTGTGAGGGATGCAGGGCCAGGTGCTGTTTGTCTGTGGCCCGGACACCACCACCCCGCCCCCCCACCCCGCTGGCACCTCACACGGCAAAGTGGTGTGAGAGCCCTTTGCCAGTGGCCGTTCCTCTCACTCGGAGTCAGGGACCTTGACTGTGCCCGTGGTGTCTTGGGACAACGCCACTGTCAACCCTCCACCCGGGCTCTGAAGCCGCCAGCCCGCCCTCTCCCTGCCCTAGCCCTGGGCCCCCAGCCAGCCTGGATGGGTGTGGGTGGCGTGTACCAGGACGGTACCTTTTTTAAAAAAATTAATAAATCATTTCCTGGGGGCTCTTGTAACAACCCATCCATCCATCCACCCACCCATTGTATCAGACACATTTGTACGTAAGTTGCCATCATCATTCTCTTTCGGCTTGAGCCCTTTTGTAGTATCAGCTCCTCCTTCTCCCCTCCCTCCCCCATCCTCTGATAAATGGTAAATGACTATGGTTGT
Source organism: Echinops telfairi (assembly GCF_000313985.2). Classification (NCBI taxonomy): domain Eukaryota; kingdom Metazoa; phylum Chordata; class Mammalia; order Afrosoricida; family Tenrecidae; genus Echinops; species Echinops telfairi. Next base: position 1,341,537 of record NW_022103901.1, read on the forward strand.
CATAGCTTACTCTGTCCACTTCTCCCCTCGCCCACGTTCCTGTTGGTCGTCCCCAGGGTAAAGGTTTCATGTTAGTTGCACATGAGGGGATCAAGGTCCTAATTTGTCATCTTGAAACCTTGGCACCGAAGCCACGTAGTGGGACGTGGTGGGTATGTGGTGGGCTGCTGACCTTGAGATCGGGAGTTAAATCCTCCAGCCGCTCCCTGGGAGAAAGATGAGGCTTTGACTCCGGAAAGCCTGCAATGCCGGGAGCCCCTGGGGCAGTTCTGCCCGGTCCTGCGGTGGGGGCAGGGTGGGGGGGTGGGGGTGAGCTGGTTGACCTGACAGCAGTGAGTTGCAGGGCTTTTTAAACGTCGGAACCACGCTTTGAAACTAGACCTTTCTAGCTTCAAAACTCCTCATTTTGGCTTATTTCTAAAAATTTTAATTCTCTCCTTTCCACTAATCTAAGGAACCCTGGTTGCCCAGTGGTTACGTGCTGGGCTGCTAACTGCAAGGCCGGCCGTTTGTGACCTCCGGCTGCGTCTCTGGAGAGAGACGGCTTTCCACGCCCGTCCAGAGTGACAGCCTCGGAAAGCCGCCGGGCAGTCCCACCTGTCCTGTAGGGGCGCCCTGTGTCTGGATGGACGGGATGACAGGGGTTTGTTAAGGACGTCTGCATTCGTCCGCTTTACAAAGCTCTCTGTCTGATAGCAAGCTATTCACTGTCCTGGTCAGTGGTCAGAGGGGATCCACGGGAGGCTTAATCCACGTGGGGACCCTGCAAATGGATTTTGGGGCTCCACTGTCATCCATATCCTTCTGAAAACTGGGTGCTCAGAATTTAAGCTCTGATTTCCAGAAGCCCCCTCACCTGGCTCCATCCGTGAGAGCGGGCCCAGGAAGCTGCCAGAGAAGGACCCCCCTTATTTCCCACCTCTGACAAGTGATTGGAAGAGTGCAGCCCAGGAGACCCACAAACCCGGGCTGCCTCTCATTCAGTTCCGGCTCTGGGGTCCTGTGCAGGGAGTGGACTGAGGGACCCCAGGATGGACGGTCCTCTGCTCCGCTCTTTATGCGTGGACACTTACTCTCCCTGCCTCTCTGGTGCTGGCTCAGCCCCCGCCCCTGCCTAGTGAGGTGCCAGGCAACCACAGGGGGCGGGGCTCAGGGTAGCTTACGTCACCCCTCCCACTAGAGGCCTTGGGAAGCAAAGAAGAAGCCCTGCCGGGTGTCCGTGGCTGCTCCCAAGCCCGCAGCGTCCACGTGTGCCTGACCATTGCCGGGGCCAAGTGATGGCTCCAACATCGCTACAGGAGCCTGTGTGAGGGCCAGGCCAGGGACTTTCAGTCCCCACTGTGGGAGGCCGGCAAGTTGGGGACAGAACCCGCTGACAACCCTGCTTGAGCTCCTAGGTTCCCCGGTATGGGGAGGGGTCGGTGTTCCAGGCAGGGTGTGGACCGGGTGGGGTGAGGCCTTTCCCCGATGCTGGCAGTGACCCTCTTGTGCGGAGGGGCCCCTGCTGACTCTGGTCCTCCCCCTCCAAGATGGTGGTGCTCATGGACCCTGGAGAGGACCCCGAGGATACACTGCGCACCCACCGCTCCCGCGAGAAGACCTTCATATTCGACACGGTTTTCGACCAGCATGCTTCCCAGGTGCCTCCTCCGCCAGCTTGTCCCCCTGGCCCCACTGTCCCCAGGCCAGCCAGGAGCATCTTCACAGAACCCCACAGCACCCCCTGGGCAGGCCTGGTAGCCGGCCAGCTTGTCTACATCCCACAAAGGGTGCAGGAGGGGACAGAAGATGCCAGCCTAATTGTATCTAGTGGACAGTGTCAGGTGCCCCCTCCCCGGGTGTGAGGCCACCAGGAGCACAGGTGTACACAGCATCTCAGCTCCTCACTCACTCACTCATACATTCATGCATTCACTACTGCACTCATTCAATCATTCATTCATTCACCCATTCATTCACTCACTCATTCACATATTCACTCATACATTCATGCATTCACTACTGCACTCATTCAATCATTCATTCATTCACCCATTCATTCACTCACTCATTCACATATTCATTCATTCATTCATTCATGCATGCATTCACAAATTCATTCATTGACACACATTCATTCTCTCAAGCACTCCTTCATACATGCATTCACACATATTCATTCTTTCATGCACCCATTTATTCACTCATTCATGCACTTGTTTTTCACACATTCATTCACAAACTCAAGCACTCACCCACTCTCATTCGTGCGTGCACTCGTTCCTTGAGCATTGGGGCCCGTGCCCCCAGCAGGGGAGGCAAGATGATGGGCAGGCAGAGGAGGAAACCATGGGGGCCATGGGCTCGGCTGCAGTCATAGGACCTCCAGTCACAGGCAGCGAGAGGAGGGGCCCTGCACTGTGGATCCACTGGGAAGGCCTCAGACCTGGTAATGGGAGTGACCCCTCGTCCCCGACGTAATCACTCAGCTCTGCCGCGCAGAGCCGTGCCGGGCCACAAGGAGGCTCTGCAATTGACCGGCAGCAGGGCTGGCCTCCACATGTGGCTTGAGCTTCCGCCCAGCATGGTGGCCCGGGAATACTGTGTGTCTCCACAACCCACCAGGATACATACGGATGGCACACTCGTGTCCTGTTCCCTCAGCTGGCCCTGGAACTGGCTGGGCTGTCTACCTGACAGCCTGTCCCTCTGCCTGTCCGCCCTTAGGAAGATGTGTACTGTGCCACCACCCAGCACCTGGTGGAAGGCATCCTCTCCGGATATAACGCGACAGTGTTTGCCTACGGCCCCTCAGGTACACATGCTGCAGGACCCAGTGGGTGGCAGTGGGTGTGCCCCAACACTCCCTGCAATGTGACTCCACATCCCTCTCCTCCTCCTGGGAGGACAGTGGACCCCCACTGTCACACAGCTGGTGGGCAGTACTCAGAGCCCAGCTGGTCTGCTCCAGACCCGGGGGCTCCAGGAATACAACTTGACATTCTAACTAAGCCTATCGTTCAGCAACTCACTCCCACTTCCTGTCCCCACTCTCCCTAGCCCCTGGTCTCTAAGCCCCTCTGCTTCCTGTGACTGCATGGTAACAGGACCAAACAGTGCTTGTCCTTCATGCCTGGGCTCTGTCACTCGGCTCTGGGTCTCCAAGCGTCGTCCTGGCAGCCAGGACTTCTTTCCTATCTTTTGGGCTGTGCATCTATAGGGATGGACCACATGGCGATTCTCCATCACGTTGGGTGGTGTCCACCTTTGGGTGACTGTGGGCAGTGTTGCTGTGGCCATTGGTGTAGAGCATCCTGGGTACACACCCAGGGTTGGGATAGCTGGGCCACCTGGTCGTCCTAGGTTAGAGTTTCTGAGCTGGGGTGTCTGGGCCGGGCCCCCCTGCCTCCCCCACAGGTGCAGGGAAGACCTACACCATGCTGGGTCTGGACGCAGAGCCCGGCATCTACCTGCGGACACTCGCCGACCTCTTCCAGGCCATGGAGGAGACCAGCGACAACATGGACTACAGTGTGTCCATGTCTTACCTCGAAGTAAGCCTGCCCCCTGCCTCTACTTGCTTGTCTGCAAGATGGGTGCACCAAGCTCAATGAAGCCGGGCATGCGCTGACCCCACGGGCCAGCTGCCATCGTAGCCTCCACTCACAGGAAATCAGGTTTTTCCGAGGCGTGAGGTCCCAGCAGCATATATGTCCCTGTACTTATTTTGTAGACCCAGTGCTCTGACCCCCATTCCCCCCCAGATCTACAACGAAGTGATCCGAGACCTCCTGAACCCATCCTCGGGGTTTCTGGAGCTGAGGGAGGACTCTCGTGGCAGCATCCAGATTGCTGGCATCACGGAGGTCTCCACCTCCAACGCCCAGGAGGTGAGCACCCCAGAGCCATGGGGTGGGGGATGGGGTTCCGTCCTGGCAGTTGCAGACACAGAGAGCAGAGGCTGACACACAGCTCTGACTCAGACCTGGCTCTAAGCAGCTGGGCCCAAGCTTGCAGAAGAGCAGCTGTCTGCATGTCTACCCTCCTGGCCTGTGCTCATGGCAGGCATCACCAATAGATCACGTACTTTTTCAACCCTCACTCCCTCATATCTGCACCCATGTGTCTACTTCCTAACCTGTGCTTATGACAGACTAATAGATCAGGAACCCTTTCACCTCTCACTCCCTTATGCCTCCTAACCTGCACTCATGGCAGGCATCACTAACAGATCACACACAGAGTCATCTCTGTGTCCTTTCCAATTAGAGTTGGTTTAAAGTCCGAAATCCCTTTGCTGCTCCAGGTGCTACCGTTCAATCCCTTGCTCCCTTCTCAAGGGAAAGTTGTGGCAACGTCTCCAGCCTCAGTCTTTCCTGCCTGTCCCTGTCTATCTGTGCGAGCCAGACTCTGTCCTACCCTCAAGTTGGGCTTGGAAAGTAGACCTCAGAAGATCCCCGGTGGCCCCTGATAGGCTCAGGAATCTGTACAGACCCCACTGCAGCCTGGGAACCTGTGTGTTCCAATAATGCCTCCCCTGGCCCATGCCCTCAGCCCAGTCTCTCATGGGTTCTGGGAGCAGGGCACAGCCTCTCACTTATGCTGCACGACGAGGGCGGGACCCATCTTCCCTTGCATAGGGGGCAGTCCAGCATGAGTTGGCACACGGTAGGTGCTCAGGGAGATGAGTGCACACAGTGGGTGCTCAGTGACACAAAGTGTCACACAGTAGGTTTTCGGCAGCATGAGCTGATGCCAGTGGGAGCTCAGCTGGTGCATAGGGCTGGTACTCAGGGGCATGAGCACACACAGTAGGCACTCAGGGCCACCATGTCATGCACAGTAGGCATTTGGTGGCACAAAACTGGTGCACAGTAGGTGCTCAACTGGTACATAGTAGGTGTCCAGCTGCATGATGAATAGCAGGCAACTTAGTGGCATGGATTGGGGCACAGAGACACTCAGGGGCATGATACGCACAGTAGGTGCTCCGTTGATGCATAGTAGGTGAGCAGCAGCATGAGCTGGTGCATAGTAGGCAACTTGGCACAGTAGGCACTCAGTGGCCCAAGCTGGCACACAGTAGGTGCTCAGCAGAGGCCCTCTGGCTAGATTGCTGCAGCTCACCCCCCAATGCAGGAATTGATGGGTGGCTCAGGGCTCTGCTTGACAAGGGATCCCTGGGTGATGCTTGCCATGCCTCCTGGAGGTTCCAGGGACGGGAAGCTGCTTCCTGCTTCCTGCTCCGTGAGAACTCAGGGCATGGTGAACTCTGAGGGCCACAATCCAGAAGGGGGCTCGGGTCTGCCCTCCACCCCCAGCCCCCTGCTCCTGGGGGGTGGGGCAAGCGACCCCAGGAGCCCTGACCACCCTCCTGCCTCTGCCTACAGATCATGCAGTTGCTCACCAAGGGCAACCGGCAGCGCACCCAGGAGCCCACAGCCACCAACCGGACTTCGTCCCGCTCCCACGCCGTGCTGCAGGTCACCGTGCGCCAGTGGAGCCGTGGCTCAGAGCTGGCAGAGGCGGTGCGAGTTGGGCGCCTCTTCATGGTGGACCTGGCGGGCTCAGAGCGTGCGTCCCAGGTGCCTGAATCCCCACCACGGGCTCCTACTCAGAGCAGGACCTGGAACTGGCAAAGGTTGCCCAGCTATGACTCTCCCCACAGTGCCATGGAAGGACGGCCTGGTGGCCACAGCCAGGAGACCTTAGGGAGCAGCTCTGGTTCACAGTGCATGGGGCTCTGGGAGTGGGAGCCGCTGGACGACAACTGATTTTTCATTTTGCTTTGTTTTGTTTTAGGGCGGTTTTAGGGTGACAGGAGTCCCAGTGGTGTAGTGGTTACACACTGGGCTGTGATCCGCATGGAGGGCCGTTTAAAACCACCAGCAGCTCCTTGGGAGGAAGACTGAGCTTTCTACTCCCGTAAAGCGACAGCCTCAGAAACTCACAGGGGTCACTATGAGTCAGCATTGACTCGATGGCAGTGAATGTTTGCTTTAAAGGATTTCAGAGAAAGCAAGCTGAAAGCCCAGAGTCCCTGTTATCTGCTCAGTCAAAAATCCCCCGAGCCAAGCCCACTGTCATCCTGTAGGACTCTGCTCCCAAGGGCTTCTGGGCCTGTGAATCTGGACAGGAGCAAACAGCCTCACCTTTCTCCCAGGGAGCAGCTGGTGCATTTGAACCTCTGACCTTGTCATTAGCAGCCCAACTCTCCACCACCAGGGCCTCTCCCGGTCAGGAGGTTGACATTTCCAATGCATTTTAAGCCCATCCCTTTCCTCTGGCATTTTGCTTCCAGTGGAAGGAAAACCACACAGTCTTGAAAAGATCGTGCTCAGAAATCTCATCAGCCAGATACTCAAGTTCATCACTCTCGACACACCCAACACACGACAAAGTCACCCCAGGCACAAAGGGGTCACAACACGTGTTTGGGGTCATGGGAGGAGATAGCTCAGTCTGCAACAGTTAGCCTGACCATGGCATGCAGAGCCAAGGCCCCAGGGACCAGACGGATGTGGGTGCCTGTCCGTGCCTCAGTCTCCCCTCCTGTGGAATGGGACCGAGCGGGGTGGCAGGTGGTGAAGGGCCAGGTGGTCCTCTCAGGCTCACGCTGGCCTCTCCCTCTCAGACCCAGAACCAGGGCAAACGGATGAAAGAGGGAGCACACATCAATCGCTCCCTGCTGGCGCTGGGCAACTGCATCAACGCGCTCAGTGAGAAAAGCGGCAGCCGGGCGCAGTACGTGAACTTCAGGGACAGCAAACTCACGCGCCTGCTGAAGGTGAGGGCCGAGGGCGAGGCTGGAGCAGCACCCAGAAAGCCGTCTCCAGTTACAGCCTGGCTCTTCTCCTTATCTTGGGTTCAGTCTGTGCTTGCGCACCCCCAGTGACCGGGTACTCACTGCTTTCCCGAGGCCGCCCATCCCATCACACTGACCCTTATGCCGAGCCCCTCCATCTCACAGCAAGGTGGGCGTCTCCATGAGACCACAGATGAACCGGTCAGCCACGGTCCCGAGTCCCGCCTCCTGGCCTGAGTCTGTCCTCACTGGGATGGACGCTCTCAGAGTCAGGGGCCACTTCCTCCCTAGGGCAAGCCCCTCGGTTGCTGACCTGACTGTTGTTGGCATGGTTTGGCCAGGCTGGTCCAGACAGGCCGGGTGACTGTGGGGAGGGTGGTGCTTCTGGGAGAAGGTGCACGGCGCTCAGTGCGCCCCACGCCCGCTCATGCGCAGGACGCCCTGGGAGGGAACAGCCGCACTGTGATGATTGCGCACATCAGCCCGGCCAGCACACACTTTGAGGAGTCCCGGACCACGCTCCTCTACGCCTACAGAGCCAAGAACATCAAGACCCGGGTGAGCCCCTCACACTGCCAGGCAGGGGTGGGAGCTGCAGCTGTGTGCCGAGTCTAGGCTGGGCGACTCCCCTGTGCAGCCCAGGGTGGTCGCCTGTGAAATGGGGAGGGTTAAAAGGGCAGTAAAATGCTTCTCCCTCTCTGTCTCTCCCTCTGTCTCTCTCCATTCTCTCCCAGTCCTGGAGTTCAGAGGGCGGTAGGGCGGGAAGGTGGCAGCAGGGCCAGGCTCCCTGTGAGACGGTGGGAGGACACTTGCTTTTGAACCTCCGGTATCCTCAGATGGCCAAGAAGGGTCTTTTAAACCTTGATACTTCTTTGAACATTTATGATAAAATCCATTCTCAGTTGTGTGAGCTCACTCACTACCATCAAACACATTGCCTTTAAAAGACTTAAAAAAACAACAAACTTCCTTCACAGGCTGACCCCACTGGGTCTGACCTTGGCCCCACCCCACCCCCCAGGTGAAGCGGAACCTGCTGAGTGTCTCCTACCACATTGCCCAGTACACGGACGTCATCTCCGCCCTGCGCAGGGAGATCGAGCGCCTCAAGTCAAAGGTTGAGAAGCAGGAGAAGGAGAGGAGGAGCGAGCCTGACCCCCGGGATGCCCCAGGTACCTACTGCCTCACCTGTGAGCCCCGTGACCCCGCCTCCTGCCACCCTCACCTGCCCGAGGGCTGGTGCGTGGCCCACTGCACACCTGCCCTCGACGGCCCCCAGGTACTGTTTCCGCTCACCTGGGTCTTTAGCATGCCCAGCCAAGAGATTCAGGACTGGTTTCCCCATTGCCTTCTCCCTTCCTGCCTTGCCACCTTTTATTGGCCTTACCTGCACACTCTTTGACTTTTCTTCTCCTCATATCAATTCCACTATGTCTTAGAGTGTATCATGTAGCCTCACTACTAAACTCCCAAATCAACCACTGAGTTCAAAAGGGAACCCTAAAAATGCCTGGAGGGGAACCAAGTGAGATATAGGTGATATATATGATATATATATATATATGATCAATTATGGAGTATTTTATAATACTTACATGAGAGGCTTCAAAAAGTTTGTGGGAAAGTGGAATTAAAAACAACTTTTTGATACCCACCATGTATTTATGTATAATATCATGTTATATACATACATATATTCTTTGAAATACATTAAATAACAAAACTAGTTGCTGTCACATTAATTGCAATTCATGGCAATTCCTGTGGGTCAGAGTACAATCCTGCTCCATCCATCACCTACCCACCCATGCATCCATGGATCCATCCATCCACCCACCCATCCATCCACTCATTCCTTTATCGTCCATCCTTTAATTTATCCACGTATCCACTTCTACCTCTATCCACTTAAACTTCCATCCCCATCTACCCATTCCTCTACCCACCCACATATCCATCCATTTACCCATCCACTCATCCATTTACATATCCAGTCTATCAGTCACCCATTTACCAGTCATTCACCCATCATCCATCCTTCTACCCATGCATTCTTCATCCCCATCTACCCATCCCTCCAACCACTCGTGAATCTGTTAATGTAGCTATCTATCCACCCATCTAGCTTTCCATCCATGCATACATACATCTTTCCATCCATTCTTTCATTGTATGTGCACCATCCATCTATCTACTTCCCGTCTGTCCATCCATCCACCTACCCACCTTTCCTTCCTTCTACCTATCTATTCCTTCATTGCACATCCATCCATTCTCCCATCCATACCCTCAATTCCCACCCATCCATCCACCAGTCCGTCCATATTTCTATCCGTATTCACTCATTTCTCCATCATCCACCTAGCCAATCACCCAGGTAGCATTCATCCATCCACCTATCCATCCATCCACCATCCACTATTCATCCATCTACCCATCCACCATCCACCCACTATCCATCCATCCATCCACCTATCTATCTCTCTACCTATCAATCCACCTATCTATCTATCCACCTATCTATCCATCTATCTATCCATCCCTCCATCCACCTGTCCTCCGGCTCATGGTTAGTGAGATGCTCCTGGCCAGACTGCCCCTTGCAGGGCAAGCAGAGAGTCTGGTGCTGATGCTCTAGTGCAGCTGGCTCTCGTGTCTCCGCAGTCACAGCCCCCACCCACGAGGCCGAGGAGGAGAGCCGCCTGCAAATGAACAAGATCCGGGAGCAGCTCATCGGGGCCTTCAAGGAGCAGATGGAGATGCGGCGCAGCCTGGTGGAGCTGGAGAACTCCAACGTCGAGCTGCACGCCGACACCTCCCGCCACCTGCTGACCATTGCAGAGTGAGTGTGCCGCCGCCGTGGGGGCCGGCTGGTGGGGGCTCTGAGCCCTGCTGCCCCCTCCTGCCTGCAGGTGCCTGGGGCCTCCAGCCAGGTCCTCCTGGCCACCAGCTAGTTGGTGCTATGACTGAGCTGCCAGGGCCACAGCCTATCCTGGGGAAAGCGAGGCTCTGAGGGGAACAGTCCCTAGGGGGTGCCCAGGGGCAGTGGGGCGGCTGGCTGCAAGTACCTGCCTGTCACCACCTGTGTCCTGCCACAGGTGTCTGCTGCTTAGCAGGCCTCGATGTGCACTGTGCTCAGGCCTGTTCTCCCATGTGGAAGAGATGCCGCTGGGGACACGCCCTGCCCTGCCATGCCCAGGCCAGGGGGTGGCAGGGCCCGAGGAGCTGGTGTCCAGCCTCTGACCCACTTTTGGGGCCACAGCTGGGAGCGGGAGAAGACATCCCACACACACAGGGAGCGGCCAGAGCCGGAAGGGCTGGAGGAGCGTCCGGAGGCGGACGCGGAGGGGGACGAGGGCGAGCCTGCGGAGCCGCACGAGGTGGCGCTGGCCCGGGAGGAGATCAGCATGCTGCTGGCCGAGCAGCGGAGAACAGCCGCCCTCAAGGTAGGGGCGCTGGCACCGGCATCGTGCACCTGAGCATGATGCCATGCCGCACTCCTCCTGGCCCGAGCCCAGTGCCCCCAACCTCCTCTACCCCTGCGTCAGCCATGCAGAGTGAGGCTCTTCGGGGGAGCCGGCACGCTGCCCTGCAGTGGACCTGGCTGGGGCTGCTGTCAGGACGGCCCGGGCTGCAGGGCCAGAGCACAGGCCAGGGGCCACAAGGACACCAAAAGGACAGAGGGCCAGTGGCCATGGGAGGGTGTGTGAGTGGCCTTGTACTGTCCACTGACTTCTCGGCTGGGATGGACTACCAGCCCCAGCTCTCTGGGACGGCCACGCCTCGGAAGGTGCTGGAGCAGCAGTTATCAACCTGTGCGTCATGACCCCTTCGGTGGTCGAACGACTCTTTCACAGGGTCGCCCGATTCATAACAGTAGCAAAGAAAGTAATTTTATGGTTGGGGGGGTCACCACAACATGAGGAACTGTATTAAAGGGTCACGGCATTAGGGAGGCTGAGAACCACTGCTTTAGGGGAACAGACAGCCTCCTCTTTCTCCCAAGGAGCAGCTGGTGGTTCTGAACTGCTGACCTTGGGGTTGGCAGCCCAACTCAAAACCCACTATGCCACCAAAAGCCCCTGGGGCCCTGAAAATGGGGAAGCATTTGGCACTGACCAGTGGCGCTCACAGGCAAGGTGGGGGGTAGACCTGCAAGCCCACTTCTGACACTGCTCTGCGAGGGGGCCTGCAGTGGGCCAGCCCCTTCCTCACGCCGCCAGTGAAGGGAAGAAACGCAGGTCTGCCACGACCAGCTCAAAGCCAGGCCCCAGGGACACAAAGTGACCAGTCACACTTGTCCGAGCTCAGCTCGAATGGGGGAAGACGCCCCATCCCCCTGCTGGCTACGATTCCATAATGGGGGAACCATGGCCAGCGTGGTGGGCAGGGGCGGTCACCCCAGTCCAGGGGCGTGGACCGGAGGACTTGGGGGAGAAGCCCGCGGTGGAGTGCCACCCAGAAGGACCCGAGGAAGGAGGCTCTTGCTAGGATAGCTGAGTCAGCACCCCGCCCCCCAACTCAAAGCAGGACCCTGCCCGTCTCAGACATCCCAGACCTCCTTGGCTGTGCTCCTGGAGGCCCCCTGGCCGGTGTGGGCGGCCAACAGCTCTGCATGGTGGAGTATTGGGGCCCACCCACCCAGAAGTGCCCTGGGGAGAAGGCCTGGCAACCTGCTTCCGTAAAGTCTCAGGCGTGGGAGCCCTGGGGGTGCAGTTCTCGTAGGGCACCGGTGGACGGGATCTGGCTGGTTGCCAGAGCTTTCAGGGCGTGTCTGACCATCCCCTGGTGGAAGGGTCTGCACTGGACGCTGGTGCTTGGCAGCTGCTGTTCCCGCCCTGCCTGAAGCCTCGGCGCAGCCAGGAAAGGGGCTGGCCGCATCGTGGTTCAGCTACATCCGCTTTGAGGGACCGCCAAGCTAACGCCCCTCCTGGCTTATGACCCCGCCCGACAGTCTCCCGTTTCCTCCTCTTTCAGGCTCGCTCGCTGGGTTGGGGTGGCCGCCCTAGTGGGGGGACAAGTGGCCTCTCATGGTAGCTTTCACTCTGACTCCCCGGTGATAGGCATTGGGTGTGTATTCACAGGCCTGTTGGTCATCTAAGGAGCCCGGGGTGCTGTGGGCTGGGCGTGGAGCTCACTAGAAGGTCGGTGGTTCAAACCCATCAACAACTAACTGCTGGAGGGAGAGGAGGCTGTCTGCTCCCGCACAGACTGGCAGCCGACAGAAGCCGCTTTCTGCCTGCGGGGGCACTGCCAGTCAGAATGGACTGAATGGCAGTGGTTTGGTTTGGGGTCTTTTTAATGCATTTTTTATTGTGAATCTGGTAGGGGAGTGTACGTTCCAGACGACCCCCTCTGCGTTCGACAATTCAACCGCCCGCCCCGTGTCTGTCCCGCCCCTCCCCTGATCTCCCTTTCTCTCTTGTGGGCTGCCAGCCCCCCTTGGGGTCCCGCCCTCCCTCGCAAACCTCCAGCCTCTTCCCTTGGGTGTGCGGGTTCTGTCTGGGCGTGCACCCTCCCGCAGGGGTCTCATACGATGCTTGAGACGCGAGATGTTCCCAGGCCAGCCACGTGATTGCTCTGTGCTCGTCCTTGGCTTTTGAACTTGGCTGCTGACTGGGATGAATACGTGTCTCCGATCATTCCACAGTTCGATCCCGCCCGGCAGGACTGTGCATTTGCTGCAGCAGCCGGTTTCCAGGCATGCGGTTCCCACGTGGACCCTTAACGTCGTCACCCCTCACCCCACCACCTCTAGGTGGCCCCCTCCCGCCAGGACCCTTATCCCACTTGCTGACTCTACAGATAGGTTCATCGGGCCTGTTCTCATACACTCCCCCCAAAAAGCCGTAACTGCAGGAAGGTGACCCCCATTGACGTAACACTTCTGAGATACCCCTAACAGGTGCAATCCAAGGGCAGACCAGACAAGACAACCCCAAACACCTCAGATTCTGGAAACCAGAACAGGTCCAGCGAGCATCCTCGGGCCAGATCTGCTGACAAGAGTGGACTGCCCAAGTCAGGCTCCTGCCTTTGACCTTCTCTGCTGAACTCCCCAGTGTACCCCATCTGGGGACCACTTTCCTCCCATCCCTCCACCGTGGAGAGAGGGGGCTCAACAGCACCCCTGTTTTCTAAGGATATGTAGAACCCCCTGTGCCAGTGTCACCATTGCTTTTATCCTTCTATTGCGATGGCTTATCCCTCTACCGTGATGGCCTATCCTTCTATCCTGATGACCTATCCCTCTACCATGATGGCCTATCCTTCTATCCTGATGACCTATCCTTCTATCCTGATGGCCTATCCTTCTATCGTGACGATCTATTCTTCCACGGGGCGTTCAGGCTGATCCCACGGCTGTGCTATCGGGAACGGTGCCCCGGTGAATATGCGAGCATGGTGCGTCTGTGGGCGCTACTGTCCCCTACTTCTTTCTGCAGGGCCTCTCCCCAGCAGAGGGCTCTCCGGTCCTAGCGGTTGAAGGTGGCGGGTCAAGGTGAAGGAGGAGGTGGGGCCAGCCCTTGGGGAGACATGTCCTCCGCCGGCTCCCTCTTGGTCTGTCTCCACACCAGGCGGGGCTGGAGCAGCGGCTGGCCAACGCCAAGAAGAAGGCTTCACAGATGGAGAAGCTGCTGCCCCGGCAGGCGGTCAGCGAGGAGCAGCGGGAGGTGCTGCGGCTGCTGTGCCGGGCACACGAGCTGGAGGTGGAGAACACGGGGCTGCAGGCCAGCAGCCTGTACCGCAGGAACCTGCTGTGCCAGAAGGACTTCGTCATCCAGCGCTACCACCAGCACCGCCTGCTCTGCGAGGGCCTGATCCAGGCCCAGCGGCAGCTCATCCAGGGTGAGCGGGCAGCCCTCAGCGGGTACTGTGGGTGCGAGGCTGTCCTGTTTCATCCGAGGCATGGTATGGGGGTGGGGGGTGGGATCCAAGGCCGCCATCTTTTTTGGGGGGGTGAAGGGGCAGTCGCCAGGGCTTTCTCCAGCAGAACAGCTGTGGGGCTGGAGCGACTGACCTTTCCGTGTGCAGCCACCAGGGCCCCTTGTAGATGCTCACGTTGCACTCACGACGACACCAGCCTGCTGCCGCCAGAGCGCTTCCCCGTTGGCGGACAGGGTGGGGCCCACTGCCCCTGTGGGTTCCGAGCACCGCGTCCTGCGCCGTCCCCGCGGTGGTCTTGTTTCAGCCCATTGCTGCGGCCACACTGTCAGCACAGCAGCTCCAGAGCCTTCCTCTTGGTCGCCCCTGGCTAGGGGGACAGCCTCACCCTGCTCCACGGAGCGGCCGGGGTCTCGAACTGCTGACCACGGGGTTAGCAGTCCCACGTGTAACCCATGACGCCACCAGGGCTCCCGATACTTAACCCACTTCTATGCAAGCAGCCACTCATGGCCGTCTGAGGGAGCACTGGGGCACTGTGGTGAGAGTGTCCCACTGCTAACCCAGGGGTCGCGGTTCAAACCCACCAGCCACTCTGAGGGAGTGACCACTCACAGTGACCCTGCAGGACAGGGTGGTGCTGCCCGTTGGTTTCTGAGACCGCCCCTATTTTTGTTTTTTAAAAGTTTTATGAGCACTTCATCCACATGTCACACAATTCAATAATGCAGCCCCATCAAGAAGAGTGGCACCATTGTCACCACGTTCAATTCTAGAACATTCCCTTCTTCCTCAGACTCATTGTTATTCAGGTAATCGTAGAGATACATGTTTATAATTGTGGCAAACATAACCCAACAGCACATTCTCAAGTCCAACGACGTCTGCTTGTCTGGTTCGGTGCTGTAAGTGATCCTCTCTGTTGTACAGCCACGATCGACATCCTTCTCCAATTCATTCCACCACATTGACATAGATAGACTCCGTGCCCCTCCACGCATGGCCACCGCCGGTCCAGTTTGGTTCCTCTCCTTTTACTAATTTTCTGGATATAACATTCGCTCCCTGGTTCAGTTGCTTTTGAGACGATCATATTCACAACATCACAATCCGTTCTGGGGCTCCCCGCCCCCCACTAACTCGTTACGGGAGCAGACAGCATCACCTTTCTCCTGCAGAGCAGCTGGTGGTTTCGAACTGCTGACCTTGCAGTGGGCAGCCCAGCATCACCTCGCTGCCACCCTGGCGTCCACAGAAGGGGCCCTGTCTTTCCCACGTGCCCAGGGTGGCCGTGTAGCCTGGGCTGCTGGAAGAGGTGGTTCAGCACTGGGTCCTTCTGACTTCTGTCCCCCTCCCACAGATGGTGGGCTCCGGGTACCCGATGCCCTGGACAAGCAGTACCGCCTGTACTCCCAGGAGCTGGGCGAGGGCACACTCAACCGTCTGCTATTGCTGCACTCGCTGATGGCCAGCGCCCTGCCCGTGAGTCCAGGGGGCCGGGTGGGGTGGGGGGTACCTGGGGGCGCGCCCTGAGACTGTCCTGATGCAGGTGCTGCCCCTGGGGGTGGGGTTAACGTCCATGTGGGGACAACAGCTTAGGGACCCCAGCGTCCTTGGCTTGCGGGTGGCCCCTCAGGGGCACATGTGCGCTGTATTCTGGTGTTTCTAGCAGCTCAGAGCCCACCACGCTCCAAATCAGAAACCCAAGCCCACTGCCGGTGAGTCCGGCCCGTCCCACACTAGCCCGGCAGTGCAGTAGAGCTGCCCCTGTGGACCCCAGGCGACTCATCTTTAAAGGAGGAGCCTCGTCTTTTTCCCGAGGGGCAGCGGGTGCCTTTCGGTTGGCAGGGGAGGTCTCCACTGTGATACCTCCCGGGCTCCTCCCAGCGACCCTGTAGGACACGGCAGAACCGCCGCCAGCTCCCAAGGCTGGACACTTTCACGGAGCAGACAGCCCCCACTCGTTCTCCCTCCAAGGTGCAGGTCTCTAGCCGCGGCGCCACCAAGCCTCCCGGCCCTGGATGTCCGCCCCGAATTCTGGAGTCAAAGTTAGGGCTGGGTGGTGGGTGTCAACACGCTCTGTGGAGGCCAGCATTCTCAAGACTCACATAAGTCAGGCTGTAGGCGACTCTGTGCAGACCCGGAGGAGCCTGGCCAGGATCCCCCCCGGCGGCTGTGGTGCAGGAGACCTGGTGGCGCAGGGGTGAAAGCGCTGGGTGCCCAACCAAAAGGCCAACTGACAGACAGAGGTGGGGGGTCAGCCCCCCTCAGCCTCCAACTCTGAGACCACCTGGAGGTGCTAGGTTGGGGGCTCCCAGGATCCTCCCTGGGGGCCTCGGTCCTGGAGGCCCACTGAAGCAGCCTGTCCATACTCGCCCCTCCCCACCCCCCACCTTTGCTGGGACCACCCTCCAAAGAAGCGGCGTGCAGTTTGTTCAAGGAGGCTGGTGGGACAGTGGGCTTTGCATTGGGCTGATAGCTGTGAGGCCGGCTCTTCTAACCCACCCGTCGCCCCGTGGAGAAAGAGGAGGCTTTGTCTCCGGCAGCCAGTGACAGTGTCAGACACCCTCGGGGCAGTGCTCCCCTGCCCTGCGGCGGGGCGGCTCTGGGTCGGCAGCACCCTGACGGCAGTGGGACTGGTTTTGGTGTCATCCGGCACCGTGGACTGAAGCCACCAGTGGTGGCGGCGAGAGAAAGAGGAGGCTGTCGCTCCTGCTCAGAATCACGTCCTCAGAAGCCCTCGGGGGATTGCCCCCTGTCCTGTAGGGTCACTATGGGTCAGGACGCTGGGGTGGAAGAGCTTCTGGAGGCACGCCGCAGGCTGACCAGGCTGGAGCAGGGCTCAGGCTTGGACCTGCCCCCCTCCGCACCCCCCCCTGCAGGAGCCTGCACTTGTCTGTCCAGGCGATCCCGAGGAAGCGGGCAGGGAGCAAGGCTTTCTTCCATTACCAGCCCCTGCCCGCCACAAACCCACTCTGTGTCCTGGCACCAGAGGCCGTTCCCCCGTCCCCCAGTCACAGGGCTCATCCCACCTCTGCTCTGGGCTTCCGGGTCCCTCTGTCCTGCCCCCTGGGCCTCAGAGCTACCAGGGCATCTTGGGGGTAGTGGGGGCAGGTGGCACTGCTCTGAGCATCGTCAGGGAACAGGCTGCCCTGGTTTGCTGTTCTGAGGGTGGGGGGTGACCTCCTGGGTCTGTGTGTCCTTTGGCTGCAGGCTGACCCTAGTGGGTGGGTCTAGCCCTGGCCTGGAGGGTGCTGCAGCGCCTGCATTCACCATGAGGCCAGGTTGGAGGAATGCCGGCCTGTGAGCCTCCTACCGGGCCTCCTGGTAGCCCCCACTGTCAGGGTCTTGGTTACACGTCCAGGGTCCCCCAGGGTTGCAGGGGGTGGGGAGGGAGTCTCTGGAAGCTAGTTAAGGAGCTGACGAGCCGCTGCCCCTCAGAGGGTGGTGGCAGGGGACCAGGGGCCTACCTGAGCCCCCCTGCCCCCCCTCAGTGCCCTGAGGACACAACTGGCCTCTGTCTTCCCAGGATGGCTCTGTGCTGAACACGTCGCCCCCGCCCCCGCCCGAGGAGCAGCCTTCCACCGCTGAGAGGAAGGACCTCCCATGGGGCGCCCAGTTTGAGCTGCCGCCCATGCGGCTGGAGACGGACAGGTGAGGGCCACCTCCTTGGCCTGGCGGGGCACGGTGAGGGGACCAGAGGCCACAGCCCCCAGGGGCCCCGGGATAGGTTTCCCCCACCTTTGTTTCCACATCTGTAAAATGGGTCTTCTCTGGGCTGTTTTATTTACTTATTAGTTTTAAGTCATTTGATGGGGGGGCTCTTACCGCTCTTATAAGGTTCCATACATTGATTGTACATAGGTTGCCATCATCATTTCCAAAACATTTGCTACTTGAGCCCTTGGTATCAGCCCCTCTTTTTTCCCCCCTCCCTCCCTCGTGAATCCTGGGTCAATTACATATTGTTATTATTTCGTATCTGACACTGTCTGTGGGTTCCCTTCACCCCCCTTTCTGCTGTCTGTTCCCTTGGGGGGAGGGGCTATACAGCCAACCTTGTGATGGGTTTCCCCTTTCTCCCCCTGCCCCCTCCTGACCCTCCCTCTACCCTCATATCGCTACCCCACTACTGTT
>NW_022103901.1:1359962-1361668 GCF_000313985.2 Echinops telfairi
GGCCAGCCACAGTCCTCACCTGCTGACTCCCCACGTTCCACCACAGTGACGGCCACAAGTCCTCAAACGCCATGCCCTCCAAGAAGCTGGGGGGGCAGGACTCCCTCCTCCCACCCTCTTCTGTCCGAATCCTGCTGACTCCTCCGATGCATGAGGTGGGTGCACACACCCCTAATTGGGTCCTGGGCTCGGCAGCCTGCTGTGGCCCCGTGGGAGCAGCCCAGGGTCGGGGGGACCGTGGGCAAGCAGCTTGCAGGAGGAGGACCCTCCTCCTGCAGCCCCGAGGATGGCAGTGACTGCTCCCCAGGCCCTCCCAGCCCTGGGGTGGGGGTCGGGTCCAGGGCCGACACCAGGGCTGTCAGGGTGAGAGGGGGGTGTCTGCTGAGTGACTCACTTTGCATGGGTCTGCAGCGAGCAAGCCAACTGGGCTTGGTTAGTGGACTTGCTAACCTGGGGGAACAGTGCCCGTGGGTCTCAGGGCATGTTGGGCATGGTAGGGGCAGGTGACACTGCACTGCAAATGAGGGAGGGCGTAGGTACCCGCCCCATGGTCGAACAGCCGTGGGGGGGGGAGGGGCTTTGCTGAGCCTCAGTTTGTCTATCTGTGGCTTGGGGGTGATCAGGCCCCTTGGTGTCCTGGGAGGGCAAATGGCCGATGCACATGGCATCCCCAGGAAGGACAGAGTCCAGTCCACCTGGGGTGCCTTGGGGCTTCGAAACAGCAGCCCCACCCCCACCCCAGAGACCCCGTGGAGCCCAGTTCTACTCTGACCCCCAGGGTCACCAAGGGCCAGCACAGGTGGCTTTGCTTTGGGCGTGGGGAAGCATAGGAGCTGGTGCGTCCACTGTCTGGGCCTGCAGCCCATCTGGGAGGAGCTTCAGCCCTGGGTCCTGGCCGTCTCGCAGAGGCTAAGCCCTGCCCCGGCTAAGCTCTCTTCCCTCCCGTCCAGGCGCTTGGCCTGACACGGTGTCTGAGGTTTTTCACAGGGAAGCTCATTCCCAGGGTGGGAACAGCCAGGGCTGAGTGAGCTCCCACCCCCGCCCCGCCTCGCGCCCCTACAGAAGCCCAGCTCACTGAGCGTCCAGGACCTGGTCTCAAAGCTGTGCTCGCCGGCTGGCCCAGCCCTGAGTAGCCCCCGGGCGGCAATGGAGGCGGCCGGCCCGGCCCTGAGCCCCCAGACCCTGAAGGAGATGGCAGTGGACACCAAGAGCATCGCCCTCATCGCCGCCACCCGGAAATCCAAGGCCCAGGATCGAGAGGGCAGCTGCAGCCGCTCCCCACGCCACCTCCTCGAGGAGGGGACCCCAGACTGCAGGGACCCCAAGCCTAGTGTCACCCCAGAGCCAGGGCCCGTTGGAGACCGGCTGCGACCCCACGCCAGCCCCTGCAGGGACCGCTCCGTGGAGAGGAAGGCAAGGAAGAAGCGGTCACCCTCCCTCCCTGGGGCGCAGCCGGTGAGCAGTCATCATGGGGCCCGGTGTGGGAGGGCAGCAGGCGGCAGGTAGGGCAGGGCAGGCAGGGGCCCCAGCGGGGATCACATGTGCTCAGCAGCTCCCTGAGAGGCTGGAGATCCCCTAAAAATGACCTTCCAAAGACCCAGTGGCCCCTAGCTCTGCTCTGACCAATGCAGGGCTACCACGGGGCAGAGTGGACTGGCACTGGACATGAGTAGGATAACGAGGTGTGGGAGTCCCCCCACAGCCCC
>NW_022103901.1:1363276-1367900 GCF_000313985.2 Echinops telfairi
TTTCTGTGGGGCGCATCTTTTGGGGAATCCCACCCTGTGGCCTACTCAGAAGGAGCCTGTGTAGGGATCCCAAGGCTGTCAATCATTTGTGGGGCCTGGTCCTCCGAGCAGCTGGGGGATTGGAAATGCTTCCCAACGCCGAGCCCACTTGCCCCCCAGCCTCCTTTGATGGGAACAGAGGGCACAACCCCTTCCCTCCCGTAGAGCACCTGCAGGCTTGAACCCCCAGCCTGGTGGTTCTCAGCCCAGCACCCAGCCCACTGTGCCACGGGCTTCCCTCAACCCCCAATCCCCCTGCCACCCAGTCGATTCACAGCAACCCCCTAGGACAGGGTGGCACTGCCCCTGTGGGCTTCCCCAGCTCCCAGTCTGTGGGCTTGAATGGCTCATCTTGATGCCAGCCCATAGCTTAGGCCCACCCCAGTCTGGGATGGCAGTGACCTGTGATCACACCCACGGGGCCAGGACGTTTACTTTCAGATCACTCCCAGGGGCAGCTCGTGCTCCTTGAGGGGCGGAGTCTGTGAGTGATGGGGACCTGGGGGTCTCATTGTCTGCCAAGGGGAAGAGGCAGAGGCACGGGCAGTGGGGCTGGGTGGCCCCCACGCTCCTACACTCCTCTCCCTGGCCCTTGGGCTCAATAAGCCAGAGAGAGGAAGCGGTGGTCCCCAGGTCTCCCTTCTGCCTGGCTGCCCTGCTCCCCAGGCCCCAGCTGACACCTGGGTGTTTACTGAGTCCAGAGTGAAGCCAGGCAGCTGGCCGGGTCTGAGGGTCAGTGGAGATGAGAGTCCCCACCACAGGGACACGGGATGGCAGTGAAGGTGCACCCTGATTCCCCAGTGTGGTTATTTCAGTGGTTTAACAGACTGAAGGGTCTTCTCTCACCGTTTAGGAGGCTGGAGGTCTGAATCTGGGGTGCTCACTCCCTTGAGGGGAAGTCCTTCTCTCCCGGTTGGCTCCCAGCTCAGCAGGAGGTCCCCTGTGCCCTTCAAGCATCTGGGGGCCCAGGGTCCCTCAGGGTCTCCATGTGTCCTGGCATCCATCTTCCCCTGGGTCCAGGAGGTTCCCAGCCCAGGGATCCTGGGTCCAAAGGACATGCTCTCTGCTCACAGGTGATGGTGGCCCCTGCTCACCTCTGCTGGTGAAAACCCTATTTGCGTCTCCAGGGAGTTGCCTCAGGGAGCCCCTTGCCTGCAGATCGCACAGCTGCCCCACTCACACTGCACACAGGATGGTGACGTCAGATGGAACAGGGCGGGCGGGCGGTTACAGGATGCTAACACACGTGGTCCAGCAGCCAGGTGGACACATACTTTTGGGGACACCGGCAGAGTGGGCATTCATGCCCTGGGCTCAGAGGACACCGTTGGGGTGATGGCCCCTGTTTGGCCACTGTGGGTTTGAACCAGGGCAGGACTCGAGCTCACCCCAGTGGCCTCTACGTTCCCCACCCCTGCACCCATGTGCTGCCTGTGGTCTTTTCCTGCAGGGGACAGAGCGGCCCCAGCCTCCCGTCGTGGAGCACCAGGCCGAGTGCCAACTGCCCACTGCGCTCCTCCTTCAGCCGCCCAAGTCTGGAAGGAGCTTCTTCCCGGCCGTCCCTGTAGCTTCCAAGGCCAAGGCCAGCCTCGGCCTCCTCGCAGGTATGGGCTTGGGGAGGAGGAGGAGGTGCTCTGTCCTATTTCTGACACCAGGTTTCAGGGCTCAAGGTGGGTTCTCATGGGATCACCTCCACGTCAGTGACCTCCACGTCAGTGACCCCCACGAGGTTGGCTGGGTCTTTCACCTAAGTGAATTTCACCCCAGCCAATTCCGGTGGTCACTGGGGGAGGCAGGGGCAGATCCCTGTGAGATGAGGCGGTCAAGTGCTAGTGGCTCTGGACTCACGGAAACCTTCACTAAACCCGGATGTGCAAAGCCACGGTGAACCGCCCGGGTCTTTTGACGTCAGAAGGGGAGTTTCCACCTCCTGCCCCTCCCGGGAGAATCCTGTCCTACTGGAGGGACATCACCCACGCCAAGTGGCAGCTTGGGCCCTGTGGGGAGACTCCAAACCTGTTCTCCTTCTGCGGCCTTTGTGTTTGGGGGACAGGATGAGGTCTGGGGTAGGGGAAGCAGGCTGGGGGGGCTGGGGCAGGTTCCCCAGCGACATCCTCCTGGGGCCGCGTCGCTACCCTCTAAGAATGACCTAACTGTCCTCACCAGTGCAGTTGCCACGTCCGGAACACCTTCCGAAAAGGGCCCTGCTTGTCTGCCCTTTTTATTTAAGGGGGATGTTACCTGAGCTTCTCAGGGAGGGTTTCATAAATACCTCAGTGGTTCTCTATACAGCAAGCAAATTATTTTACAAATATGTAAGTGCTAGATGCCATATATAACCACTACCATTATGCTATTTAAAATTACATGCACTTTAAAATTATAGTTAGGACTATAAATATAATACATAGAACCAAACTCACTGCCCTCAAGTCCATGCCATCTCATAGTGACCCTGCAGGACAGGACAGAACTGCCCCTGTGTGTTTAAGAGACGGTAACTCTTTCTGGGAACAGACAGCCCCACTTCCTCCCAAAGAGTAGCTGGTGGTTTTGAACTGCTGACCTTGCAGTCAGCAACCCAGTGGTCACCCACTACGCCACCGGGGCTCCTGTGCGATGTCTGCACTTCCCAAGTCATGGTCTCACCTCCCACCATCACTGACAAAGATGAATGTCCCCCCCAACCTTGGCAGTGTGGGAATGATTGCCCGGAAGGCCGGACTGGGCTCCAGCCGGCACGTCTTCCACCACTGTGTGAGTCTGAGTAGACGAGGGAAACACACCCAGACATGCCGATGTATAAGAGAGCGTTTTACACAAAGCATAAGTGCACATCCAGGAAGCATCCCAACCCAGTGCTGTCCAAGCCCCTAAGTCTGACCTTGGCCTATATGTCCAACTCCGATCTACAAAGTCCTCCTCCATCTCACAAAACACACACAATGACACCGACTGCAGGAGGAAAGCCGAGTCAGTGAGTGTGTCAGCATCTCAGCTGCTCCAGCACCCAGGGCTGCATCGGGGTAGGTCCATGTGGCTTCTCCTCGGGGATGCCTTGCAGGAAGTGAGCCTTGCCAGCTGAAGCAGGGAACTGGCCAAGGCTGCTGCACTCTGGTCCAACCATCACAAAGCAAGAGACCTGAGAACTAGAAAGGTGAGGCTCACCGAGCCATTTATCCCTCCGCCCTTCAGTTAACCCCACATGTGTTTATCAGCCAGGTTGGCACAACAGACCTTAACTATCTAAATTTCTAACAAAGTTGATCATCTTTTCTGCATGCATGTGTGTCTATTTTTTTAATTTACTTTCTCTACCCCCTCCCCGCTTTGCAGCTGCTCCCAGGGCACCTCTCCTGATGTGAGCAGGCTGTCTCCTCTCTCGTGTGGGTGGCGCCCAGTGTTTGTCTTTGTGAGACTGACTACTGGGCCGAGCACAGGGCCCCCCAAGTCCCCGTGTCAGGAGGTGCCAGGGAAGTTTCGTCGTTGTGCTTAGGGATGCGTAGCATCCCATCAGGAGCCCCGGTGGCTCAGCGGTCACCGCAAGGTCAGCCGTTTGAAAACACCAGCCCTTCCCGGGGACAAAGATGAGGCTTTCTGCTCAAGATCAGCACCCTGGGAAATCCATAGGGGCAGCTCCGCCCCGTCCTGTCGGGCTGCGAGGGTCGGGATCGGCTTGGGCGCAGTGAGCGAGCGCCCCTGTGTGCCCACCCCAGAGTTGACTTATCTCTTCCTCCTCCGCAGACCTGCAGTTTGGGTGTTTCCATTTCTTTTTGCTTTTGTGGACAGCGCTGCCCAATACGCGTGGGCTGTGTACGCCTGTCCCGTTTTGTCCTTCCGTTTCCTGGGGGTGGATACTGAGCACAGAGATGGCTGGTATTCCCGTTTGCATTGGGTTAAGGACGGCTTTCCATAGTGGCTGTGCAAATTCTGCCTCACTGCGACCCCGGTCACGTCTGAGGGCGAGTTGAACATCACTTCACTTTATGCTGCTGAACCTCCCGTCTTGAGAACGAACTGTCAGTGGCGTCGGTCCTATCTCCTGGGGGCTGGGGGCCTACGAGGTGGGCTGCTAACTTCAGGGCCGGCAGTTCGAGGTCACCGGCTGCTCCTCAGGTGACAGATGAGGCTTTCTATGCCCACACAGAGTGACAGCCTCGGAAACCCACAGGGGCAGTTCCACCCGCCGCAAGGGGTCTGTGCGTCGGCAGCAGTTTGAGGGCAGTGAGTTTGGCTTTGCTATGTAGTGAGGTTGTTAGCTTGTTTGGCATTAAAAAAACAATCAACAGCAACAGACGTCAGATGGCATAGATGCTAGGGTTCGTGGGCAGGTGATGAAAGAGCTGTTACAGACCTGGTCTGGACGTTCAAGAGGCGGGTGAACATGATAAAGATAAGGACAAAGGCACTGAGTCGGGTGTGTGTGTGTGTGTGTGTGTGTGTGCGGCCTGCTCTGTTCTGAGTGCCACTGCATCGTGCCCCTGTGATTCATTTGCAGGATGCTGCATCATGTCCACAACCATTGCTATGGCTGAGTGCATTTTTGCAGCCAAGGTATTTTGAGTGCTTTCCAATGTAAGGTTTG
>NW_022103901.1:1368385-1390823 GCF_000313985.2 Echinops telfairi
GTGTGTGTGTGTGTGTGTGTGTGTGCGCTGCCTGCTCTGTTCTGAGTGCCACTGCATCGTGCCTGTGATTCCTTTGAAGAAGACTTTAGTTCAGCTGTCCCCCTTGTCATAAAATGAGTGCGCTAGGAAAAGTAGGAAGGGAAATGCCCCAAAGACACTGCTGCCGAGCTGTCACGGTCACAGAGGGAAATGGAGTGAGCGGAACAAAGAGGAGGCTCTCATCTCTCCCTGTCCCGACCTCTGGCGTCATGGCTACATGTTGGGTTACCAACTGTAAGGTCAACAAGTCAAAACCACCAACCGCTCCAGGGGAGAGAGGGGCACTCCCAACCTGTCCTACAGGTTGCTGTGAGTTGGCATCAACTCGATGGGTGGGGAGGGGCTGGCGGTGTCACTTCCAGACCAAGGGCGCCTGCTCTGGGAGAGCCCCGTGCGCAGAATCTCTCCAGGCCGTATCCCTGGGTGGCGCAGTGGGCTGGGCTGCCGGCTGCAAGGTCAGCAGTTCAAACCTACCGGCCACTCCTCTGAAGCAAGATGAGGCTGTCTGCTCCCTTTAAAGACGGACAGCCTCAGAAACCCGCAGGAGCAGCTCTGCCCTGTCCTGTGGGCACGGACCCGATGGCAGCAGGCTGGTTTGGTATTTGGCTGTCTCCCATGAGTCCCTGGCTGGTCCCTCACTGGTAATGTCTTGGGTCTCACTTCTCAGACGAGAGCTCACTCCACGTGCCTGAAGTCAGCTTCTCCTTCCCCAGCGCCGTGTGGCAGAGCAGCACAGGCCAGAGCCGGGGCCCCCTCCTGCCCAGGGACATCCGAGGTTAGTGCCTACCTCCCCCCTCTCGCCGGCTGACTTCCTGGGTGCTCAGACCATCTCCATGGGGATAAGTGAGGGTGGGTGGGAGCGATCATCATGTACCTACTCCCTCACCAAGCCCTCTGCCAGTATGGGGAGAGGGGGGCCAGTGGCAGCAGGCTGGTACCCCTGCGTGGTCCTACCCCTGGTAGAGACCGTCCTGTCTCTGTGGCCTCTTGGAGGTGCTTCATCCAAGTGAGACCATGCCGTGGCCGCTGACCGCATCTTGCTGCGGGTTTACGACAGCTTGAAGGTCTGTTCACCCCAAGCCCGTGGGAGCGTTTCTCGGACAGGAGCCGGGGCGTGATGGTGACAGCCCCTCTTCTTATGGGCCCCGGGGGCCTTCGGGTCTCCCTCGGGCCTGTAGCCCACAACCAGTCAAGCTCAGAAGAGCCAGGAACAAAGAATCCCTCTGCCAACAGTCCCGGTCTTAATCAGTCCTGCTCCGAGTGCTGGGTACATCCAGCCACAATGCAGCGAGGGTCCTGGGACAGCTCTGAAACTGGGCCAGGGCTGCAAGGGGACATGGCCGGGGGAGAAGGGTGGGGAGGAGTGCGGAGCTGGGAGAGGGAAAGGGAGGCTGGGGGCCAGGGATGTGGGGCCCACCTGCGTCCAGCCGGCCAGCTCAGACCAGGTCCCCACCTTCAGGGACCCAGGTCCCCATGCTCTCGGGACCAGCTGGGGAGCCCAGAGTCTCAGGACCCAGCCAGCCAGGGGTTCCACACTGGGGCTCCGGCTCTGCTTGACCTCCTTTGGATCTCAGGCTAAACTCTCCCCACCCCTCCAGGGTCCATAGACAGCGGAGGACGGCGACACAGCCCGCTGCCCCCCAGCAACCCCCGCAGGCACCAGGGGAGCAGTGCCAAGAGGCCACAGAGGCCCAAGTAAAGCCTGTGGGTGGCAGGGTGGGCGGGCAGGAGGCAGCCAGGCGACCCCAGAGCGCAGCCCTGGGCTTGAGCACTGTGACCTGGCATGGGCCCATGGCCCACCTTCAGAAGAGCATGCCCAGGGCCCTCCTCAAGGCCCCTTTCTGGCCACCCCCACTGTGGACATGCTTCCTGGACCCCTCCACACCGCTGTGCCTGCTTCGAGGAGAGTGTACTGGGCCAGTGGGTCACCAAACTCCCACCACCCACCACTGCAGGGACAGCCTGCAGAGGGACCCAGGCCCAGCCCTGTACCACAGGCCGGTGCACGGGCAGGCAGACCGATGCCTCCATTCCCGCGGCCATTCCACCGCCTGGTCACACCCCTCCCGACATCCCGGGGGCACAGGGGGGCATGTCCGAAACAAACAGAACCCTCCAAACCACCAGAACCAGCCCTGGGAAGTGGGGACCCTGAGGCCGAGCTCCTCGCCCCTAAGGGGACCTACACACACCATCTTGTGGACACACGTTTCCACGCCAGGTACAGCGGCTCCACATTGGGATGCTCTCCACAAGGACCGTGGTTCAAACCCACCAGCCGGTCTACGGGAGAAAGACGGGGCTGTCTGCTGCCGGAACCCACGGGGCAGTTCTGCCCTGTCCTAGAGGGTTGCTCTGTGGCAGCACTGACTCGATGGCAGTGTGGCAGTCACACCATCTCCTGTCAACTTGAGGAAGGGTGGAGTCCAGCCTGTCAATCAGGTCATAGCCAATGAGGCCTCTGAGTGGGAATGGCCTTCTCCTGAGGATTCTGGGAACTCCTGCCTTCCTCCCTGGAGGCGGGACACACACTCTCTCTGCTTGACATTCCTGTTGACAAGCCACATGGAGCTATGCTGATGGAGCCAGAGCCCTGGAGCTGGAGGAGCCACGTAGAGACTCACGCCAGCACTGAGATGCTTCCACCACCCCTGGATCCACAAGACTTCCCACCCAATGGCCTGTGATCTTCCTGCATTCGGCATCATTGCATGTGCTGCGTGAGTCTGAAGAGGAATTTATAGACTGGTATCAGACATATGGGCTAATATCGCACTTAGGGACTTGATCTGGACTGGGCTGGGACGTTTTCTTAATATACAATTACTCTTTGATATAAAGCTCTCTTTACACACGAGTGTCCCTGGATTTCTCTAGTCCACCTGGATTAACACAGGCAGTGAGCATGATGTTTCGGTCGAACTGTGAAAGGGAGCCCTGGGAGCGTAGTGGATTAGGGATCGGGCTGGTACTCACAAAGTCAGCTGTTCTGGGGAGGAAGGCAAAGCTGTGTCATCCCCAGAAAGAGTCACAGGGCCAGAAACCCACAGGACCTGGAGGGTCGCTGGGAGCTGGCACCCACTTAATTGCAGTGAGTTTGAGTTTGGGGGATGCATGGTGGTCAAGCCTCAGGCTGCTAACTGGAAGGTCGGAGGTTCAAACACACCAGCCGCTTCTCGGGAGAAAGGTGAGGCTGTCTGCTCCCGTCATGATCGAGTCTTAGCAACCCTCCGTAGGGCTGCCATCAGTCGGAATGGACTTGGTGGCAGTGGGTTTAGCTTCATTTACAGAGAGGAGTTGCCTTAGGAACCCCGGTGGCACAGTGGTTAGAGTTCTCCGCTGTGAACCAGAGGTCAGCAGTTTGAAACCACCAGCCGTTCCTCAGGAGAAAGAGGCGGCTGTCTGCTCCCCGTAGGTTGTACAGCCTTGGAAACCCACAGGGCAGTTCCCCTCTGTCCTGCAGGGTTGCCGTGAGTGAGATTCAACGAGGCAGTGATGAGTCGGGTGGGTGTTTTGGTAGCTTCTGTAGCAGAGCCACACGCAGCTTGGCTCTCGTGCACCCTCTGTGGAAGGCATGGCAGCCCGGGCCGTCTCTACTGTGGCCTGGAGCCACCTTCCCGTGCTGGCAGTCTGTCCCTCAAGGAGGGGCTCCTGGGTCCTAACAGGCCAGGGCTGGAAACTGACCAGCTCCATGGCTCCCTGCAGGGTCAGCCTGGACGAGGGTTCCGGAGGCCCGGGGGCTATGGGGCGGGGGCCGTCCAGGAAGCTCAGCCTCAGCCAGTCTCTGGTCTCAAGCCTTGGGCACGCCGGGTGTTGAAGGACAGTGCAGAGCCGAAGAAGGGCCCAGCAGAGAGCGCCCACCCTGCCCCCACCATTATCATCACACCTGCTGCCGTAGGAGATGGGCGGGTGGCAGGCTTCCCCCAAGACCCTGCAGCCGGACCTGACCACACAGCACACCAGAGGTGACGTGGCCGAGAGCCACACCTCTTTTGTGGCTCCCTCTCTTGGAGAAGCTGTGCCGACGGCGGCTGTCGTCGATGCGTGTGCCTTCTGCGGACGAATGGGTTTGAAACCTTAGGAGAATCACCCACCTGGCCCGGCGCCCAGAGCTGGGAAGTGGGCACAGAGGTCTGCTCCATGGGGGATGGGGTGGCCACAGACACCCCCGGGCCCCGCCCCATGTGTGAAGACCTCTGTCCAAGAATGGACCAAGTCCATTCTTCACACATGGGGCGTCCTCAGCGCAGGACACACAATGAGGAGTGCCTGCCCGTCCTCTTTGAAGCCACCTGTGGCCTCAGCCCTCCCTCTCGCTCTTCTCCATCTCCCTGTAACACTCGCCCGTCAGCCGCTCTTTCATGCCCGGCTCTGTGGTCTCACTGACTGCGTGGTGAGACCCCTACTCTGTTCCAAACACTGTCATCACCTTCAGGAGCCCCACCCCTTACTCCCTCCCACCTGCCCTTCTCCCTGCCATCGAGTCAATGCCAACTCACAGCGACCCTACAGGGCAGGGCAGCGTCGCCCCTGTGGGTTTTCCAAGACTGGAACTCTCCTGGGAGTAGAGAGCCCCGTCCGCCTCCCCACATTCCCTTGGTCGTACACATTGCGCTGTGAGCCGAGACCACCAGCTACTCGGAGAGAGACAGACAGATGGAGCTCTCTGCGCCCGTGAAGAATTGTAGTCTGGGAAACCCACAGGGGCGTGGCTGCCCTCCCTGAAGGGTGGCTGCATTGGCACCAACTCGAGGCAGGAGTTTTGGGATCGTTGGTGTTCTCTTGGTCACCACGATAAGCTTTGGTCCTCCCCGCTCCCCGCCACTGGCCGCTTCTAGATCTTTGCTGTGAGCGGAGTCCTGCATTGTGCCTCCTTTGAATTATGCCACCCAGGTTCATGGACGGGGCTGCAGGTGTCAGACATCCTATCTCTTTGTGAAGCGCCGCAGCAGGATAAACATTGAGGGAGCTGGCCTCAAGGTCAGCGGTTCAATCCTACCAGAGCGGCCTGGGTGATCGAGACAGCCGCCTCAGTTGGGGTGAGCTCCCCAGCAGAGGCGAGCATGCAGGGCCAGGTGCAGGTGCTGTTTGATCCTGGCACCCGCACCCAGGGCGTTTCCTTTGTTTAGCAGCTGAGGCACGCCAGGCCACCTCTTCTTGCTACCCAAGGATAAGTCTCTCCAGCCCCGCCTAGGGAAGAGCGAAGACATGCCCCCAACCTCCTCTCCCCCTAGTCTGACACCAACCGTACTCCCATGGCACCCCCTTTTCTGAGGGGTTCAGTGATCCGCTGCAGCGGCCACGCTGAACTCACAGGAGGGAAGTTGGCAGGTTACAGAAAGGCAAGGGTAGAGGGCGTCCCTGCATCCCTCTTCTCAGCCCTGCTGGCAGCCCCTCTCTGGCTGGCCCTCAGCTGAGCCCGCGGCACCCTGGCCTCTGCCCGGCTCTGGTGTGGCGGTTGTGCTCAGGAGCCCTTGGGTCAGTTCCGACTCACAGCAGCCAGATTAACGACTAAATGAAACAGCGCCGGCCCCACAGTTGTCCTTGTGTCTGAACCCACTGCTGCGGCCACTGTCTCATTGAGGGTCCTCCTCTTGGAGGAAGCCCTGGTGGCATAGTGAGTGGGTGACTCGTTGGGGCTGCTCACGACAAGGTGAGCACTTTGAAACCACCAGCCACTCCGCGGGAGAAAGAGGAGGCTGTGTACACCTGTGACATGCCACAGTCCTGGAACTCACAGGGGCACTTCCACTCTCTTAGAGTCCACCCAGTTGAGGCCGACTGGATACGGTGGGTTTGTTTTGGGTTGGGCCCCCTTTACCAAGCACGCTGTCCTTCTCCGGGGACCAGTATCTCCTGATCACAGGCCCCAAATACGGGAGACGAAGTCTCGCCATCCTTGTTTCTAAGCACTCTCCCGCGGGCTGCCTCCCGGGACGGACTAGATTGTTCCACTGGCTGTTCACGGGACTTTCACTCTCCTTGGCCAGCTCATGCTGTGGTTGGGTAACAGCCAGAGATTGCCTGGCTCTGCCTCCTGGGCTGCTTCCTGCCACCCTTCACCCCAAACCACAACTATAGGCATTTGTGCCACAAACACTGCAGGGAAGGAAATGGGGGTGGGGGTGGGGAGGTGTGTGCGTTCCCTGAGCTTTCCATCACCTGGGAGTGGGGTCGGGAGTCTGCCTGCCACTCCTTCCTCTCATTCCCTCTGCCCAGCCCTTCAGTGGTCAGGTGGCAGGGCCACACGCCTGAGTCCCCAGCTGCCTCCCACGGGGACTCAGCGCCTAGGCTCCGTGATGTCTGTCTGTCCTCTGTTCCAACCTAGCTCGTGACATCAGCCACAGCTGTAGCTGGTGGAGAAAACGAAGCCTGACAGGAAAAGCAGGAGCTCAGTCAGTACAGCTGGGGAGCAAAGGGGAGAGGCCAGGGTGGTCATTGCCTGAAAAGGCAGCCAGCAGGGGTCACCAGGTCAAAGTGGCTGGGGGCCCAGAGAAAGAGAGACAAGATTCCCCCTTTGGGGTGTGTCTACAGGGATATCAGCCCTTGGAGAGGCACCTCATCACAGGAACTGTGTGAGCACTGATACAGGAGTCCATCGTCTCTGAGTGGCTCAGGTGTGAGTCTTTGGCAAATTGGCGGACTTCTCTGAGTGCTGGCTTCCTGCCTGTGCACCAGGAGGGGGGGGGGGCGAGCTTGCCCTTCGCGTGATGCTGACAGGGTATCAGTGTAGTTCTCAGACTCAGTCAAACTAGGAAGAAAGGCCTGACAATCTACTTCCAAGGAAAAAAATCCGTCTGTGAAAACGCTGCAGGTCAGTCAGATGAGCTAGATGGTGCCCGGCTACCACCCCGACCATTCCAATCAGGGCGAAGTAGATGGCGCCTGAAGGACCGGGAGAACAAGGTGGGTGAGAACCTCAAATTCCTGAAAACAAGAAAACAACCACAAAACAGAGCAGGCTTACTGGACAGACTCCCGGTGAGTTCTGACTCCCCTGAGATGCTCTGGGTTCACTTTGTAGCTGGACAACAAATTGGTTCACAACACAGCACCCACCAGAACTTGTGATCCTTAAAAAAACACCTGTGCGAGACCCAGTGGTCAACAGCGACCTCCACACAGAGGGTAGGGGCAGGGCGACTGATGAATAAAAACAGAACCCTAGAATGGGGCTCCCAAGAACACGTCACCGACGACTCGTTGTGGGGGGATTGCTGACTGGGGGCTCAAACTGCGGAGCACACCTCCACCCAAACACAAGGATGCATTCCAACACAAACAAAAGGCAGCGCAGCTCGGTGGCTCCACCCCACTCCGTGTGGGGTTCCCTCCACCTGGAGGCTCCACCGTCACCCGGCGGCCAGTCTGGTCAAGTGAAGGGAGCCCGTGGCCGGGATTCCAGAAACCGTCCCTTGGAAAGCCAGCAGGGTCGCTGGCAGACAGGGTCCACCGGGGTTTGCAGAAAGCCTGGTGACCTATCTGCTTCCCAAAATGAGTCCACGAAAACTTCAGGAATCACAACAGACCACTACAAACACAAAAGACTGTCCCATACCGTGCTGGCAGAGGGGCCTTCCAGCTCGTGCAGTCACTTGGCAACCGCCGGGTGACCCGGAGCCAGGCACGCGACCCGGCCAGAGGAAGCCCGCGCACGCGGGCTCGCGCCAAGGGCTCCATCAGGCGGGATCACGAGCTCTGCCACGCCCGCGGGGCGGAGTCACGGAGCAGCTCTCAGCACGCCATTGGCTGCCAAGAGAGGGGCGGGGCTCCAAGCAGCCTGGGGGCGGGGCCGCTCCCTGATCGTAAATACGGCGCCACATGGCACAGGAGGGCGGGGCGGGGTGGAGAGGTCGGCGCAGGCGCGTCGGAGGAGGGGCCGTGGGCCTTGCCCCTCCGCCGTGCACGACTTCTCGCGAGACGGGCGCGGGGGGCGGGACTCGTAGCGCCGGGGGCGGGGCCTCAGAGGGCGGCGGAGCCGCTGGGCGCGGGGCAGTGGCGGCAGCGGCGGCGGCGCGAGGTGAGGGGCGCGGGGCGCGGGGACGGCGGACCCCACTCTTCCGGCTGAGGGGATCCCCGCTTCAGGCGGCGCCTGGCGGTCGGGCACTCCTCCCTGGCGCGGGGGGAAACCTCCTCGGAGAGCCTCTCCTCTGGGCATCGCTTCCTTCTGGGACCCCTTCTCTGGACAGCTCTCCTGGGGGACCCCTCCTACGACGTCGCTTTCTGGGACCACCCTTCCCCGAGGCATCCCTACTACGGGGGATCCTTTCGCCGGAGTCCCCTCCTCTGGCGCACGCCACCTTCAGTGCCCCTCGGGGGGACTTCTCTGGGACCCCTCCCCGGGCACCCCTCCTTCGGGCATCCCTTTCTGGGGACCCCTCCTTCGGGGCACCCCTACTTCGAGGGACCCTCTTCTCGTGGGACTCCTAGATACTCTTTCTTCTGGGGTACCCCTTATCTGGGAGTCCCTTTCTGGGGACCCCTCCTCGGGTGGGCTCGCAGCCTGTCCAGCAGCAGGCCACAGCCCCGGTTGCGGCCCCGGCCCCACGCCTCGTGACCTGGCGGAGCCTACACTCTGAGCCCGTGCGGCGTGGACCCTGGCTCTGGCCCAGGCGGTGTGGACGGTCCACCCGCGGAGTCCTCGGCAGCGGTTCTGTCCGGCCGCACTCGCTCTTCAGCCGGTGCACGTGGACTAGCGTCCCGAACCCTCGCCTCTGCTAGTTGAGAGCCCAGAAGTGAAATCAGCTCCTTAAGCCGCTGTGACCAGGGTGCCGTGGGGCCAGCCTTGATGTCCGCCTGCCCTCCTCACAGGGACTGGCCTTTTTCCTGCCCTTTGGAGCCTCATCTTCTGGCCAGAGGCATAGGCTGGTTTCTGGCTCCAGCTTGTGGAGAGGGCCCCACCCGGCCTTGCTATGCGCTCCACTTCCCTGATTCGATGGGCATTGCCCCCCAACACACACCCCGCCCTGTTTTGGCTTCTGCCTCTTGCAGCCCGGCGTGCACACCACCGCCCCTGGAAGTGTTGCCTCAGTGACCGGCTCTGGCTCTGGCCCGGAAGCCATGCCTCCATTGCTAACACTGGGACTTGTATCCGCTCCTTGGGCTTGCGGCCACTGAGACGGCGGTCCCTGGCGAAGTGTTGGCGCAGGCCGGTTCCGTCTGGCGGTGGAGCACAAGGAGTCAGAGTGTTCTCCCGGTTATTAAATTATTTACTTTATAATTCAGCCCCAGAGGGAGGCAGGAGACCCAGGCTGCATAAGAATGTGAATCGTTGGGGCGGTGTGTGTGTGTGTATGTGTGTGTGTTGCCGGGGTGGGGGTGGGGTGGGGGGGATGGAGATGCAGCTGTTTTCAGGGACCTGTTCCCCAAAGTGTGGTCCCAGGGCCTGGCTCAGCTGGCCCTTACAAAGATGGCCTGTCCACTCTCCTTGCCCCCCCCTGTCCCCCGAGCTTTGCAGAGGCTGGCTTTGTAGAGGAAGCAGGCGGCCAGGCCTCTCTTCCGCAGTGCCTCTGGGTGGACTTGCACCAGCAGCCACCCCTCTCCTGGCCCCCAAGCCTGGAGACTGCATTGCTGGGTGTGTGTCTGGTGTGGGACTGGAGCCCATGCTGGCATGCGCTGTAAAAAGAGGGACTTGACCTGTGGGGGCAGCAGGCTGGGGAGTTCAGGAGGTGGGAACCCCGTGGGCCCAGGGGAGATGCAGTGGGTCACTCCCCACAAGGCCCGCCCGTGTGAAACCACCCGCTGCTCCTAGGGAGAAAGACGAGGTTTTCCGTGCCTGTAAACCATCGCCATCTCGGAAACCCCCAGGGGCGGGTTTGCCCCGTCCTGTAGGGTGGCCGTGAGTCGGACCTGACTCGAGGGTCATGGGTTTGAGTCTGCCAGGCAGTACTCCCTGTGATTTGTTTTCTCGCAGATCCATCGACAGGGACGTCCGGTGAGCGTGTTAGGGCCCGGGACAGAGAGCAGCGGGGCACTCAGTGCTCAGTAGGTGCCTGTGATCAAGCCAGCGGCTTCATTGAGCCTCCGCCCTGCTTGGCAAGGGGTGGGGGTGGGATGGAACTCTGACCTTCCACCCCCGAGAGCCTGTTCTGCCCCTGGTCTGGGCACCTTTATGCAGCCGCCTTTGGTGGAGACAGATTTCGCCACAACTTCCAGAGTAGAATGGGGAGGGGTTCCTGGCCATCGGCCCCCAAAGCATAAGAATGTGTGGACTCCCAAGCACTTCCCCTCCGATGTGGAGTTTCCTTCTGGTGGGCAGGAGGCCGCAGGTGGCCCCGCCTGTCCCTGAGAAGAAAGAGGAATGAGCCCGTCCCTCCTGGTTCTTGGAGCACAGGACAGTCTTTTCCACTGTGGTCAGGGCAGGAGGTGGGGCCTTTGATGTCTGGGAAGAACATTCCAGGTGAAGGCGGCCTTTGGAGCAGAGATGGGAAAGGGGTCTGTATTGGCAAGTGAGTCTGTGTTCATGGTGGGTGGGCTGTGGAGCTGCTGCACCATGCCGGGAACCCCGGGCGGTGATGGCGTTGCTGAGGGCCAGGGAGCTGGAGACTGAGTGAGGGGAGGTACAGGAGCTGTGGCCCTTGGGCAGGGGCCAAAAGTGTGTATGGGGGGGGGATTCAAAAATGCTGGGGGACCTGCGTATGGTGGTCCTCTGTACACGTGGGAACAGAGGCTGTGGATTGGATTGTGTCACACACACACACCCATAGGTGCCCATGTAGCTGAGCCCTGGTTCTTGGTGGCTTGACAGTTTGGAAGAAGATCATCTGGCAGTTATCGATGATGTTGTCGCCCAGCAGTCAGTTGCGAGGGGATTGGCCTGGACACAGCCCTGATCCCGTTGGGCTTCCCCTACAACTGTGTCACGTCTTCTCTTGGGATATAAAGAGAGAGAAAGTGCCAACTGCCACCCAGAAAGCAGAGACCTGGGGTCCTGCACTGAGGGGCTTCAGGAACACTGGTGACAGTGCCTGCCCCTGATGCTGGCACCCAGAACCCACACTTGCCACAGCTCTGCATGTCCCTGAGACAGACAGTCACCGAGTTGGCTCACTAGGGTGAGGGTGGGTTGTGTGAGGACAAAAGCCCCAGCGGAGGCATTTGTGGAGTCTCCCTGGGTGGATGGGTGGCTTCTGGGACGAGAGAGTGCCGAGGAGGGAAACCAGGGTGCCAGTGTCCCAAAGCCAAATGGAGACAGAGGCAGGCTTTGGTGGCCGGCATTGGACATTGGGGTCACTGTAGCCACCCCAGTCCTTCTCCGGTGCGGCCCTGAGGCAGCGGCTGTGTCCGAGGTGGGGATGGGGACAGAGTGCTTTTGGACACCTGAGACGCAGGCGTGCTGCCTTGTCCCGCACAGCTCAGTGAGAGTGTCCTTTAGCCTCCCGTTCCGATTTCTCATGAGCATCTTGAAGCCACCTCCCATTTATACGTGTGTGGTGTTTACATGTATGTATGTTTGTGTGTGGCATGTACATGTCTGTGTGTATGTGGCATGTACACGTGTCTGTGGGGGGGGCGGCGAGGGAGGTATCATGCAGCCAGGGACATCTGAAGAAAGCCTCTTGAGAAGTGAGGTCTGGGGACTCCCTTAGCGGCAGCTTTGGGAAAAGACATAAAAACAACCACTACCATGCTCTCAGTGTGACAGATGCCCTGGTGCAAGGCCCGAGGTTCAAACCCACCAGCCGCCCCTCGGGAGACAGATGAGGCTGTCTGCCCCCATGAAGAGCTGCAGCCTCGGAAACCCCCGTGGCAGTTCTACCCAGTCCCGGGGGGTCCCTGTGAGTCAGGACCCCTCGAGGCCAGTGGGGTCCTTTTTCTCAGAAAAGAAGACCAGGGTGCTCCAACGGAGAGTGGACAGTACAAGGCACATTCAGGAGCCAAAGAGAGAGCTCACGGGCCTCAAAACCCCAAACTCCCTGCCCTTGGGGCAGTGCTGACTCTTGGAGAGCCTGCAGGCTGGAGTAGGCCCGCCCATGGGGGTTTCCGAGACTGCCACTCTCTACGGGATTTGGAAGCCTCTTCTTTCTCCTGAGGCGCTGCTGGTGGATTCGAGCTGCTGATCTTGCAGGTCGAAGCCCACCGCATAACCACTGCACCATCAGGGCTCCCATTCTCCCAGAGTTCGGTGGTAAATGAAGAGCCAGAAAAGGTGTCTAGGGGAGAGGCTTTGTTCCAGAGGGAGGTGCGATGGTGCCAGTGAGATGCAGAAATGCCCAGAACACACGGATCTGCCCTGGAGACAGACTATGAACAGGTCACCAGGAGGGACCTGCCTCTGGAGAAGGCCATCATGCTTGGTAAAGTAGAGGGGCAACAGCAAAGAGGAAGACTTCGATGAAGTGGACTGGCACAGTGGCCGCAGCCATGGGCTCTCAAACTTACCGGGCGGGAGGCTGTCCCAGGCTCCCCGGCCAGTGTCTTATGCTGCCTGTGTGGGGTGGTTGAATCGGGACTGACTGGAAAGTACGGTAAACAGAGGCTGACCACCCAGAGGCTGACCACCGCAAGGAGCCAAGCAAAGGCTGTCTGGAGGCGCTGGGGCTGCTGTGTCCCTGGGGCACAGAACTTCTGGGGTGGAGAGGGGGGCTGGATTAGTGATAAGGACCTGGAGCTCCAGGCTGCTACTAGCCCCAGGGAAAACACGGCTTGGGCGGAAAGAGAAAAATAATTACGGGGTACTCTGAGCAGTAGCCTCAACACAATGATGATAATTTAGGTAAACACAGCGTCTCTCCCTAATTGGAGCGAGAGAACCAGAACCACATCTGCGTGGAGAAGGGGTGGGGAGGGGAAGGGGCTGCACTGCCAGCCCTCTCTCTGCCTGGGCAGCGACCCTGTCGGGCAGAGGAGAGCTGCCCCGGAACGAGGCCAAGGCTGTCATCGTTCCAGAAACAGACTGTCCTATCATCTCCCTCCAAGTGGCTGGTGGGCCTGAGTCAGCTAAAGAGAGTGGGGGACGGGGAGGGGGAAAGGCAGGCCCAGGACCTAGGTCTTGCAAGCTCCATGCGGATGTGTGTCTGACGTTGATAAAAATGGCAGAGTTCCAGATAGGCCCATCCATGGAGAGCAAAGGGGTGCAGTGGTGCTGCTGATGGAAAGGTCGGCAGTTCGAGCCCACCAGCCATTCCATGGGACAGCATTGAGACAGTCGGCGTCCACAAAGGAAGGACAGCCCTGAACACCTTTGGGGCAGATCTGCTCTGTCCTGCAGGCTGGCTGCCAGCTGGGCCCGGCTCAGCGGCAGTGGCCTGGTGGTTGGGTTGGTCAACTGGCTGGAGGTCTGGCCCTTGAAGTGACCTCACTGACGGAGCCTCTGAACTCTCTGGGGCCGACTGGGGCGTGCCGGGCAGCAGGCTTCCCTGTCCAGGATGGCTGAGCCAGCTCATAGGCAAGCCTCCCATGGTCGGTCATCAGGGAGGACTTCCGGCCCCAACTTCCTCTCCACCACTGCCATTGCTCTCTGTTTCCTGTCTCCCCACACGCCTGCCTCTGCAGCCACTTCTTCTCCTTCTCCTTTCACTTTGGACAAAGGCGTGTGCAACAGAGTGCAAAGTTGAGAGTGCTGTAAGACCCTCCTGACCTGTCATCCCGCTTCGAAGACGACCACACTGGAGGGGGCGGGGGCAGCCTGGCTTGCTGTGCTGTCCCTGTGACAGCCTCGAGGCGCATGTGGGGGGCCCGTGACTCAGAGCTGATGTGATGGCCGCTGGTCGTGCGAGCCTTGAGGGCGTAGCCCTCCCAAGTGCCCCGTGTTTCAAGTTCCGATTCTGTGCCAGTCAGCACGCACACACTGCCACCAGCCGCTGTGGACACACGGCCCTCCTGTGGGACAGGGTGGGACTGCCCCCGAGTTTCTGAGACCGGGACCCTGGGGGCGAGTAGAAAGCTCCATCTTCCCCCTCCAAGCGGCTGCTAGTTTCAGACTATGAGCCTCTGTCAGCACAGGACTGTCGATGATTAAGTAGCCAGGACACGGGCATAGTGGGCCATGCAAGGGGCTGCTGACCACAGGGGCATAGCTTGAAGCCAGCAGGAGGAAGACGAGGCCGGCTGCTCCCGTCAAGAGTTACAGCCTCGGAAACCCCCAGGGCAGCTCTCCGTATCTCACAGGGTCAGAGTTGGCTGAGTGGCAGGGAGTTTGCTGTGAGTTAGGCCTTGGGCTGCTTAACTACAAGGTCAGTGGTTCAAACCCACCATTCATTCCTCGGGCTGCAGATGAGGCTGTCTGAGTTCCCTGGACAGCACTGCTTCCTTCTGGCCCTTCAGGCCTCCCTCCTTCCCGCCCGCCCACTTTCTTTCCACACCCATCAAGCCTTGAGGGCAGAAATCCTTTCAGAAGCCGCTCTCATTGGGCCCTGGGACGTCTTTGTCCCCGTGCCAGCCAGTGGCCTGCCCACAGCTGCCAGTTATGTGGCTTGTTTGAGGTGAGAAATGACACGCGGGGGTGTCCTTGTACTTTGATGCTAAAAATGCTCCCGGCCACTCAGGCTCCGGGCCGCTGAGCCTTCATCTGTGGCAGAGCTGGGCCACCCTGCTCCCAAGACCCAGCCCCGGCCCAGGGAGGCCCCTCTCTGCTCCGGGCACCCTGCATGGCCAGTCTTGTTCGTTTTAAGTTCAGGGTTGGTTTAAGCCACTGGTCATCCGGCCTGCTGCCCTTTGGGGACGCCTGTGCACGTGAAGGCGGCTGGGCTCCAGCGGCAGCTCCCCGCAGCATCCCGACGGTCTGCGGTGTACCTAAGCGCCCTTTGCTGCTGCCGTGTCTCTTTAGAACTGGACACTGCCTTTCTGATAGAAAGCCACCGATGTTCAGTGTCAGCAAACTCAACCACAGACGGCAGTGACGACAGCTAAGCTCACAACTCGCCGCTGACACTGTTGAGCTGCCGCTCGGTCCGCCCCCAGGCTGGACGTCTCTCGCCCTGCAGAGCAGCTGCTGGGTTCGAACTGCCCACCTTCAGGTTATGTGACAGTGGCCGTCCTTCCAGAGGTGGGGAGTCGGACCTGCCAGGTGATGGGGAATTGGAGCATGTGTGGGCAGGGCACGGGAGTGTGTGTGTATCTGTTTATGTGTGTGTCCATGTGTGTCTCTGTGTATATCTGTGTTCATGTGTGTCCCTGTGTGTGTATGCATGTACGTATCCGTGCGCGTGTGTGGCTGACCCCTTACTGTGACCCGCGGGCCCATGCTTTTCACGGGGAGGCATCGCTCAGTCAGCTGCTAGGGCTGTCGAGTCAGTTCAACTCCTAGCGACCGAAACATAGCCCAGTCCTGTGCCCCTCGCCATTCTCAGCGTGTCTGAGCCCCTGTTGTGGCCGCCGTGCCGTCCACCTTGCTGAGGCCCGCCCTCCTCGTCGCTGCCCCTCCACTTTACCAAGCACACCTCCTGCAGGCCTGGCCCCGTGTGCGAGGTGAAGCCTGGCCGGGCTTCTGCCAAGACAGGTGCGTTCATTCTGCCAGTCTGTGCTACTGAGGGGCTGCAGAGGCTTGTGGGAAACCCAGCGCGTCTCTGTCTGTTTCCCGTGTACGCCTTGGAGCGCCCTGGGTGTTGAGGACGCTCGGCCGGCACCGTCGCTGGAGGCGCCCCGTCCTGTGTTGCTTTTCCTTCGTCCTTATCCTCAGGAGCCTGGGAGCAAAGTGGCTACACACTGGGCTGCTGACCTGGACATCCGTCATGAGAAACCAACAGTCGCTCCGCAGGAGGGAAATGAGGCTTTCTACTCCCGTAAAGAGCCCCAATCTGGGGAGCTCACAGGGGCAGGTCTGCCCTGTCCTGTCGGGGGACTGAGTCAGAGTCGCCCCGTCCCTCACGGGGGCGACTTTGGTCTGTGACACTGGACGTCCTCTGTGGCAGACTTGCCTGGCACAGCGCGGCGTGGGTGGGACCTCTTGCTTGAAAGAAGACCTGTGACTACCCCCGTCTGTCTGCCGACTGGGCCCCTTGTGAGGGTCTTTGTCACCTGTGTGTGCGTGGCCACCCGTCCAGAAGGCCCCCGTCTCTTGGCAAGTGCTTGCAGCCCCCTGCTTGGCAGGCAGCTGGGGGCACTTGGGTCAGATTTCGTAAGAAGCCCTGGGCAAGTGTGCGGCCGTGTCTGGGAAAGCATTCTGGGAGCGTTGCCAACCCGTGCCCTCACCCAGAGGGTGTGCTCAGAGGGCAGACGTGCACCCCTCTCCACCCGAGTCCCTGTGCGCTGATGGCAGGTGGTGGCAGGGGCCCTGTCCACAGCCTCAGTCACCTCTGGGCCTTTCCATGTGGCAGCAGTCCCCCTCCCACAAAGGCTGTGCGCTCCCCTCAGGTTAGCTGCTGGCCTGGACAGGGGGGC
Organism: Echinops telfairi; assembly: GCF_000313985.2. NCBI lineage: Eukaryota > Metazoa > Chordata > Mammalia > Afrosoricida > Tenrecidae > Echinops > Echinops telfairi. The sequence continues at coordinate 1,384,745 of NW_022103901.1, forward strand.
GGGGTTGTGGAGGCAGGAGAAAGGGCCCTTGAGAAGCCAGCCTGACACCTCTCACTCCTTACCGTCCTCCCCTCCCCCCACCCAGGTTCCTGGAGCACCATGGCCCGTCCACCCTGGGGCCTGAAGTGAGGGTCCGGGCGGCTGCGCCCACGCACGCAGGATGGCGAAAGCACGACTGGTCCGGCTCTGGCTGGCCCTGGGCTCCGTCTTCATGATCCTGCTGATCATCGTGTACTGGGACAACGTGGGCACTGCCCACTTCTACCTGCACACTGCGCTCTCCAGGCCGCGGGGCCCCAAGCCCCCACCCACGGCCGGGCCAGAGCGGGCCCAGGGTCTCCCAGCCGATGACGCAGACGCCTTCCTGGACGTGCTGCCCGGCTCAGGCCAGGCACAGAGCAACCCCGTGGCCGGCAAAAAGAGCCGGCCGCTGCCACCCGCCTCCCATGGGCCCCCTCTGAGCAACATGGAGGAGAGGGTGAGGGGCTATGACTGGACGTCCCACGTGGCAGCCACTGAGCAGAGCCAGGCCCAGGCCGCGCGGCAGGCCCATCGGCAGCGGCTGCTCAGGGACCTGTGCGCCAACTCGAGCTTTGTCTTCCCCACCAAGGAGCGCGCCTTCGACGACATCCCCAACTACGAGCTGAACCACCTCATCGTGGACGACCGCCACGGCGTCATCTACTGCTACGTGCCCAAGGTGGCCTGCACCAACTGGAAGCGCGTGATGATCGTGCTGAGCGAGAGCCTGCTGGACGGCGGCCGGCCCTACCGCGAGCCGCTGGCCATCCCCCGTGAGCACGTGCACAACTCCAGCACCCACCTCACCTTCAACAAGTTCTGGCGCCGCTACGGCAGGTTCTCGCGGCACCTCATGAAGGTCAAGCTCAAGAAGTACACCAAGTTCCTGTTCGTGCGCGACCCCTTCGTGCGCCTCATCTCCGCCTTCCGCAGCAAGTTCGAGCTGCAGAACGAGGAGTTCTACCGCCGCTTCGCCGCGCCCATGCTCCGCATGTACTCCAACCTCACCAGCCTGCCCACCTCCGCCAGCGCCGCCTTCCGCGCCGGCCTCAAGGTCTCCTTCGCCCACTTCATCCAGTACCTGCTGGACCCGCACACCGAGCGCCTGGCGCCCTTCAACGAGCACTGGCGCCAGGTGTACCGGCTCTGTCACCCCTGCCAGATCGAGTACGACTTCGTGGGCAAGCTGGAGACGCTGGACGCTGACGCCGCCCAGCTGCTGCGGCTGCTGCAGGTGGACCAGCGCCTGCACTTCCCGCCCAGCTACCGCAACCGCACCGCCCGCAGCTGGGAGCAGGGCTGGTTCGCCAGCATCCCGCTGGCCTGGCGGCAGCAGCTGTACAAGCTCTACGAGGCCGACTTCGTTCTTTTTGGCTACCCCAAGCCGGAGAGCCTGCTGCAGAACTAGGGGCCTGGACCCCCAAACAGGGCCAGAGAGCTTGCTGTCAGACCAGAGGACTCTGGGGCTGCCCCTGGACCCCCAAACAGCCAGTGAGCCTGCTGCTGGACCAGGAGGCTCAGGGACTAGCCCTGAACCCCCAAACAAGGCCCAAGTGCCTGCTGCAGAACTAGGGGGCTTAGGGAACTGCCCTGAACTCCCAAACATGACCAGAGAAGCTTCTGCAGGAGAGGGAGCTTAGGGACTGCCCCTGGGCCCCCAAACATGGCCAGAGATACTGCTCCAGGGCCAGGGGGTGTGACTGGGGGCACTTGTATCAACAGCATGGGTGGTGCAGCCAGTTAAGCACTCAGCCTCCAACTGGAAGTGGACAGCTCCAGCCCACGCAGAGGCCCCGGAAGAGAGGCCCAGGGTTCTGCTTCTGAAAGGTGGTCACAGCCCCACCCCGGGGCTCCCTCCATGCAGCCTGCCGGCCGTACCTGCTGTCAAGTGTTATTGTGATGTAGGACAGGCTGAAGGGTCTGTGGAGCCCGGGACAGGCCCTCCCGCCTCTCGCCCAGCCCTGGGTGGCCCGCTGGGAGTGCCAGCAGAGCAGCCCCACGCCCGCCTCTTGAGCACGGCCGGTTTCATCACCCTGACTTCCTGAGGCTGCCCGGGCTGCTCCCTCTGGCACTGTCTGCGAACCGCCTTTCCAAGATTAATATATTTCAGATATTTAATATGCCGCCAGGAGAAGTAAAACGTGCTCTGCCACCAGCCCTCCTGGTTCTTAGCAGCAGCGCATGGGCTATGGGGTCCCAGATAGACCCCCACCCACCTCCGTGACAAGGACAGGTGCCGTCCGAGCTGTTCTCAGAAGAGAGGAACCCACATTTCAACTCGGGCTGGCCTTTTTGTTAAACAGTGCGATTGGCTTATCGTTCTCATACAATTCCGTAGTCCGGTCACACGGGGACTTGTACCATCATCATCATGACCCCTTTTAGAGCATTTCTTCATTCTTATTCTCAGCGTTATTAGCTCCCCTTTCCCCAACTCCCCCCACCCCCCGCCCCCGGTACACCCCCAAGGAGGTCTGTGCCCACCACACTGGGTAGGCTCTGGCCTGCTGCTAACTGAGATTGGCGTGTACCTCCCCCTGCTCCACCCCTGCTCCCAGCTCTGGAGGGAAGCCCTGCTGGTCTCCCACAAAGATGGCAGCTGAGGGACCTACAGCTGCAGCCTGCCACGTGGGGTGCCCCCAGCTCAGAATTGGTCCCTGGCCACACCCCTGTGGAGTGGGCTCTGAGGATGCCGCTGGGCTGACAGGCCTTCAGGCTCTCCTGTCTGCGAGCAGGTCTGAGCCTCAGCCCCTCCCTCTGGTTCACGGTGGATCACTCACCCCCCACTTTATCTGGCTCCGACCTTGGCTCTGTCCCCAGCCCATCCTCTCCCTGGGAATGTCTTTGTAGAAACAGGCAGAGGGCAGGGGGGAATGTCAAGAAAGAGTTTGTGGAAAACTTCCTTATCTCCCGGTTCTGTCCCATGACCATCTCAGACCCCCCTCAGAGTCCCAGCTACAAGACAGACCCTCCCAGGAGGCCCAGCAAGGGTCTGCTACGGGCGTCTGTCCCACCCTGCCCTGCACACTGAAGCTGCCGCCCGAGAACCCCTCCCAGACTCTGAGCCCTGGCCCTGCCACCCAAGGGAGCTGGGGTGTCTAGCACTCGGAGAGACACTACTACTAGGTGTCCCCTCCCTGCTGCCCCAGTCCCATGGCCATGACCGCTGGGCCAGACTCGGTGAGGCGCACACTGTGACCACACTGCTGCCTCCTCTCACCCTGCCTTCGCTCAGCCCCCACTCCCCTTCGTGGGCCGAGGCCGGGGCTTCGGTTATTTAAATACGTAGAAAGCAGAACTGGGAGAACGGAAAGGAACGGCCGCCCATCGGGCACCGTATTTGCGCAGTAACCAGCGGGCACCTGAAGCTGGGAGCCGGAGTGGGAGCCCTGTGTGGCCGGGGCTTTCAGAGCCAGGTGGGCTACACAGCCTCGGCTTGGCAGGCTCAGGACCACCGGAGGCCCTTTGGGGAGGATGTGTGTGTGTGGGGGGGACAATTCTTGAGAAGGAGAGTTGTTTACCGTGCAGATGAGTCGGTTTTGACTCAGCACCTCCTGCTTCAGGACAGGACTGCCCGCTGGCCCTTGCTGCCCACCCGCACCCAGTTGCCCACAGGCAAGCCAGTGCCCCGTCCAGCGGTTCATACCCACAGGGCCCCAGACATGTTCACCCCACCCATGGCAGCCCTTGCTGCGCCTCCACGCCCCTCCCATTCGCCCCCTGTGCCCCCCCACCAGTCCATTTGTCTGTCCCTGCCCTTCCCCCACCCCTTTTTGTCTCCGCACACCAACAAATGGGCCTTTTGGTCTCCGAGGGAGCAAGTGGCCCACCAAATCCACCCAGTGTGGGGGGCTCCCGGGCTTATCACAGAGGGGCCTCCACACTTGTCCCAGAACAGCGCCTGTGAAGGAGCCAGAGGGCTCAGACCTGCCCACAGCCTTTTGCCTGGCACGTGTGCCCACCCTCATCTCCTCATGCCCCTGCATGTCCCCCTCCTGCCCACCTCACTTCCTCAAGCCCCTGCATCCCCTCACACCGCCTCATGTCCCCTCAGACCTCATGCCCCTTCACTCCTCATGCCCCCCTGCCAAGCCCCTCACATCCATGTGCCTCCCAGGACACGAAGCACCCACTGAGGGGCATCATCCAGGGTCTCCCCTCCTGTGGCCCCTCTGGAGGGATGCCCCCGCCCCTGCTCCCTAAGGGGAGAACTGGACTCTGTCCTGTCTCCCCATGGGACCCAGGCCTGTCCCCATGGTGATGTGGGTGACGGCAGGCCTGAGGACACTGGCCCCATGAGGACCCCAGGCCAGTGGACAGTGTGGACACTGCCAAGCAGGCCGTGGCCCCTCCAGAGGGGTCCCAGGGTGGGGGGGGACATGTCTGGGACTTGTTCAGGGACTGGGTGGGGGACATCTGGGCCAGCCTAGGAATCTCAGGGTTTCACCTCAGGGGTGTCTGCTCCCCTCAAACTGGAACACCACCACCCCCTCCCCCCGCCACAAGGTCAGTCCCCCCATGAGCCCTGGCGAAGGGTCCACAGGAGCCGACCACGGCCCTTCTGCCTTGAAGCTGCTGCGGGGTTTGATCCTCGGCTTGTGAGCAGCCAAGGCTGACCCGACAAGCACCACAGAGGGGCGGCTTTGAGGAAGAGAACCTGACCTCGTCAGGGTCAGGAGGCCAGAGGAAGGCCCTGTCTGTCCATCATCTGTCTGGGATGGTCCTGGGCTCTGGGCAGCTGCCTGCAGCACCGCTCTTGGCCCCACTGCACGGGCTCCGGCGTCTCCTCTCCAGTGAGTCTCTCGGGTGCTTGAGGCCCCGCCCAACTCACGTGGCCTCCCCTTGGGTGGGTTGGCTGGAGAAACGCCCAGGGACACCCATCTGTGTCGGAAAGAGCTTTGTGTCCACAAGTAACTGTGTACCAAGCCAGCCCAGCCCAACTCAAGTCCATGCGTCTGACCGATTCTAGTCCCTAAGACCCTCTTCAGACTCAGAATGCAGGAAGGTCACAGGCCGGTCCGTGCAGAGACCCGTGGATCCAAGGTCAATGTGACCGCTCTCAGGGTCGGGCGCCCCGCATGGGGCCGGTCCTGGAGGCAGCACTGAGTCCAGTGTCCAGCAAGGAGGAAGCTGAAGGGTCAGAGAGCATGTCTCTGTTCTCACTCTTACCAAAAGACTCCTGACATCAGGGAGGTGTCATCAGGCTGGGACTTGATTGACAAGTCAGACTCCGCCCCTAGCCAAGAGTGTGGTTGACGGAATCCCTACCCACACAGCTCACTGCCCAGCAAGCATGGCCTGTTCCCATGGCCACAGGCCACAGCAGCCCAACACCTAACCACAATGCCACCAGGCTCCTAATCAATTAATCGGGAATCATCAAGTCTATTTTACCATGATAAAATGAATGTAATCCACTAATAAACTCAAAAGCCAAACTAACTGCCATTGAGTCAGTCCCAATGGGCCCTGCAGGGTTTGGGAGTAGACGCCTCCTCTTTCTCCCCCAGTGGGGCCGGTGGTTTTGAACTGCTGACCTTTTGCATCGCAGCCCAATGCGTAGCCACTAAGCCACCAGCGCTCCTCTGGGGAAGTGTGTGTGTGACACAGAGGTCAACCTTCTAGCCATTTCCCGGTGTGACAGGAGTCGCATTGACCAGGTTGCAAGTCAGCTTCATGACCCCCAACGGTCACTTCCGCTCCCTCCTGCCTGAGCCCTTGTCACCAGGCACGTGCCACAGGGGGCTCCCACGGTGCTGACCTCCTGAGCTCCAGGCCCTCCATTGGGGCGACTGCTCATGCTGTGGACACTTGCATGGTACCCACCCTTCATCGTGGGTTGCCCCGCCCCTCGGCTCTGTGGGCAGTGTTGACCGCAGGGTCTCACATCAGGTCACAGCAGCCTCACATCCCCACGTGACTGCCAAGTGACGTCACTGCGTAACTGCCAGATGGCGTCGCTGCACAGTAAGGAGGATGGAGGAGGAGGTGACGGCTTTGCGTGGCGGTGCTGGGGAAGCATGTAGAACGTTCCAGGGGTTTCAGAAGAACAAACCAT